>NW_017731617.1:1151034-1173351 GCF_001890085.2 Hipposideros armiger
ACACACACACACACACACACACACACACACACACACACGCACGCAGAGCCATCGCATGTCCTTGCTTTTAAAGACTGTTGGCTGTCTGTCACTCGGGGCTGGGGCAAGACCTTCCTAACGCACACCCCGCCAGTCTTCCCAGACTCAGCTTCGGAATGGGGCGCTTTTCTCATTTGGGACTTTTATAGCCCATAATGAATTTGAGTTCTCCCTCCTCACCCTCACTCTGCCTCCCCTTCGCCGTTCCACAGCAAAGCCCATAGTGAAACCGGACACTTTGCGAGGGTTGCAAACCTTAGAAATGCTCCAACATCCATTTCCCCCCCTCTAAATGAATTTGTGGTAATGCCTTTAATAAGGCTGGGGGGCACGGAGAGGGGGACTGCGCTGGAGGAGAGAAGGAAAGTTTTGCCTCTGTGGGCTGGGACATTCCCTCCCTGCACCATCCTGCCATGTCCTAGGATGTCTTAAAGTGAGAGCAGGGGTTCCCCCTTCCCTGCAGCCAGGAACGTAGGGAAGCATTTTGAGATCCCACCCCCTTACACACATACTTTCTTAGAAGGGAAAGCTCTGAGCTCTTCCGCAGTTCGGCCCCTTTCTGTCTTGGCGTGGACTCTCTCCAATGTTGCGCGGACTCTGTCCTATTTACATGAAGTCCATTTCGGGGGACCCAGACTCTGCTGCTATACCAAGAATGTGCCCCCCAAAGCTCCCACTCTTCGCTACCAAACCGAGAGCAAGAAAGTGACTTTCCCCCACAGCTGACGTCATCGCATGCTGGTTTTTTTTCTTTCTTTTTTTTCCCCCCAGGAAGGAGAGGGAAACTGAGATCATTCACTTTTAGCCCCCCCTCTGCCCCTCAAGCCCTAGTCACCCAGAGCTGGGTGTAATATAGGGTAGAGGAGAGATTTATTCATAATAATAATGGTGATGATGATAATTCAGGGCTGCGGTATGTTTACTTCTCTTTCGGAACATAGGAAAAGCAGAGACTGTTGCTTGGAGATGACTTAAAAAAATGAGTAGATCTGTGTTTCCTAGTGTTTACCTGTCATAACCAGTGATTTGGAAGCCTTCTCCTCCAGAGAGGAAAGCCCAGGGATGTGTAGGTCTCATCAATGAAAAAGTCGTAAATGCATTTACAAATATGTATGTATATATACATATATGTAAAGCACCTGGGATTCCACGGGAGCCTGCTTTATAAATGTCTGTAATTCAGACAAGGAGCCTCTCTTCACACGCGTTCTCTTGAGCACTCAATTCATTCTCTCACACAAAGATTGTGCAGTAAAATACTTTAATTGGATGGGGGACGCTAGGTTATTATTGCTTGTATAAAATGCCTGGTCCATTTTATGTGTGGAAATAACATTCCTCTCAAAAAGAAAAAAAAAAGGCACTGCTGTCGTGTAGCACCAGAGAGCCAAGAGCTTTTCGTTCCTCCGAGGATACTGGTGGATTTTTTTTTTCCCTCCCCTAGTTGAGTCTGAGCCAGATTTGGCGGTGTGTAAACACCTGGCCCGGAGCCAGCCAAGACTCATTCTGCCAATCCTCCATACGGTAGAGGCTGTTGGGCTAAAAAGAACCTGCCTCTCCTTGAATTGAAAAGCAAACAAACAGAGGTTCTTTGCAGAAGCACTTTTTCAGCTTTTCCCTTCGTGTAAGTTTGGGCTGGGAGAAGCCTGAGTGAGATGGGCAGCAGGGATGCTGGCGCCAGGCCGTGTCCTCCCGCTGCCCGTGACCTCGGGTGCCCAGTTTGCTGCCTGACCTCTGGTGGCTCTCTTCATCAGGGCATCGCCCCTTTTGTAGGAATCCCTGGTCACCTATCTGGAGAGAGCAGGCATCTCTCAGCAGGGACCGCGCTGCTATTTCAGGCAGAGGGTTGCTGCCTTGCTGTCAGGCCAGGCTGCCTTACATCACTCTTTGCTGCAGGATTCAATTGGGCTTCGTAAAGGTCTAATTTTACGGTGCTGTTAACCGGGTCTGTCGTCTGGCAGAGGCAGTCCTTGCCGCTCCTGGTAGGCGGGCTGTGCTCCCAGATCCGTCCGGGATGCTATTTCTGCCCCGGTTCAAACTTCACTGACACCACTTCAGACAGGCGCTTGGAGAGGCAGAGGGAAGGAAAGAAGGAGCAGTTTGCTTCTGAAGCTCAGGAAATATGCCTTTTATTTTTCCAAAAGGGAAGGAGAAAAAAATTATATATATATACACACATATATATGTGTATATATTTATATATATATATTAATATACACACACACACACATATATATATATATATATATATAAACATACAAGGAAAGGCTAGTGCAAGCAAAAACAAAGCTAAAGTTAGAAAGTGCCTGTGTGCAGCATTCTCCGGATGACCCAGCAACAATGGGTGGTCTTTAGAATTGAAGAATCCTTTAAGGCTACTGGGATAAGTGTCCTGGGAGGGTACCCAGACCAGTTCCCTCTTTGGCTGAATAGGGAAACAGAGACAAGGAAAAAGGAAGGGAATGTGCCAGACGACACAGATCCTCAAAGGCAGAAAATAGGATTTAATCCCAGGCACCCTGACTTCCAGGCCTTACCCCCAACACCCCTAAGAGAACATGTCTAATAAACACCATCTCCTCTCACCCCTCACAGGCCCACCACCCAGGCACAGCCTTCAGCCTTCATGCACAGCGATGTGGGCTCTCTTTCAAGTCCGGGGGTGGGAGCTTTCTGGCACATCCCTTTGATTTTGCACCATATCAGGCAGGATGCAGACCCTTGCCCCTCATCCGCAAGCATCCCCGTCCCTCAGTGCCCTCCAGTTTGAAAGAGAAAGAAGAAAAAGCAAACAATAGATTCAATTTGCTCTATCGAGCAGAGGCCCTGCGTAGCAGTTAATCTTGTTCAAGTTTCTCCTGACCTGCGGATCAGTGAAAGGTGGACCCCACAAGTGCTTCCCTCCTCCCACCCTGATCCCTTAGCGATCCAGCATCCCCACTCAGGAGGAGAAAGGGACTCACCTGAACCCCATTCAGCACCTCCTCTCGCCATGCTTTCTTCTTTTGTTCTAAATGGTGGACTGTTGATTTTGCTGACTGCTCAGAAAGGTCTTTTTTGCCTCTCCTCTCTATAGCCTCCACTTTCTACTACCTACCCAACCCCCAAAAAAAGAGTACTTGCGATTTCCCAACTTCAGGATTGCTGTACCAGGGAAGGCTAGGTTTTGAGGAGCATCGCATTAACACCAATCTCCCCCAACATTTGGAGTCACACCCGGAGTCTAGAACATCGCAATGGCTAGAAGCCAGTTTTCATAGTCAGGTTATCTAGTGGGAGTCCATCTCTGCCCCTACCTGGCTGTGTCACCTTGGGCAAGCTAGCGGCCTCCTCTGGTCTTCAGCTTCCTCACCTACAAATCAGAATAGGATGGCTACCCGTGAACTGAGCTCATGTATAGAAAACGCTCAGAACAGGATTTGGTGTATAGTAAGTGCTCATCCAATTTCACTCTTAGTAATGGACATGATTTTCCAAAGACCTCAGTCTTGACTTTATGGTCTGAGGACACTTAAAGGCAGGAAGGAAACCAGCTCTTCCTGGGTGCCTTCAGGGTGCTGGGCCCTGTGCTAGGTGCCTGCAAATTTCTCCCTCACGACCACCCTGGGCGGTGGGCATCATCGCCTCTATGTTACAAACGAGGAAACAGTTACGGAGTTGGAGTGACTTAGTCCAAAGTCCCGCAGGCCTTTGGGTGGGCAGAGTGCAGATGTGAGCCTGAGCCCCACGTGCCTGGTTCCTCCTCAGCAGTCTTTTTGAAGAGAGAAGGAATGACTCTCCTTCCCTTCCTTCGTCCTGCTGCAGAATGTTCTCGTTCCTTCCTGCCCCTCTTGGTGTGCTGACCTTCCATCGACAGATTAAAGAGGATAAAAAAATATGTGTAAATCCCACGTGGAACCCTGGATTTGACGGGGCGGATCTGTTTTTCTTTGATGCCACATTCTCAGACAGACCAGGCTTGAAATTTCTGTTGCCAGTCGCTTGCTGTGTGATGGTACTCAAGTCACTGTATCTCTCTATCCCTTGATTTGCTCCTCTGTAAACTGGACATAATGAGATCAGGATATTACAATAAAATAAATCAGCAGAAAGTACCTGGCATGGTTTCAGCTCACATTAGGGACTCAGTCGACAGTAGCTGGATGTAGTATGTGACCACATCACCTTACCCAGAGTGCTAGTCTGACCTTCAGAAAGCAGCCCTCTTTGGGCCTTGGTAGGACTTTCCTTCTTGAGTTGCTGGGGAGCCTATCTGGCACAGCCAGTGTGTCTTGGGGAAGAGTTAGACCTCCTCACACCCCATCCTTGCACTTTGATTTCCTCTTCTGTAACCTACTTGGATGACCCCTTGGTGGTAAGAGCCAGAGGAGGTCCAGACCACAGGACCTGTAAACAGGAAAACCAGTGGCCTCAAGGGGGAGCATGTACCCCCAGGAGCAGAAGCCAGACAGTGGTCACAGTGGGGTCCAGGGCACACAGATCTACTGTCACATGCCCCCGCTCCTTTCCCAGATGCCCTTCAATTTCCACGTTCCCCCGAGCAGCCATTCACGTGGACAGATAGGGTGATGGGGACTGTATCTCCCTTTTCCCTCTTCACAGAGGAAGGCAAACTTGAGGCTAAGGTTGTGGGGCTCAGGGGCGTGGGTGGCACATGGTGAGCCCAGGCACGGACTGGGACAAGCAGCTCATTGGGCCACAGGAAAGTGAGGACCAGGGTCCCACAGGAGCTAAGCATGAAACTATGTTCACAAGCTGCTGCCTCTCAAAGGGGCCGAGGAGATGCTTTGGTCCAGTAGTTCCCGTCCCTGGCAGCCCTTGGGATCACCAGCTTTTAAAACATCCTAACACCCAGGCTGTATCCCGGGATTCGGATGTCACAGGCGTGGGCTTGGCCTGGACACTAGTGGTTTTCAAAGTCTCCTCGGGTAACATGGAAGGACCGTCCATGGGGCGCATCACTGATCCAGCCTGCTGTCTCCCTGTGCTGCAGGTAGGGCACCGCGCCCCAAAGGGAAACATCGTTCCCTGCTTATTGAGCTGGCTAGTGGCTGAGCCTTTAGAGAAACGTAGCCGCCCCAATTCTAAGTTGCCAAACATCAGGAAGGAGCCGTCGTCCATTCTCAATGCCCCTGCTGACTTGACCCTAAACCCCGAGGTGCCCTGGCCCTGACATTCCATTTTTCCTGAGCTATTCCTGTGTGTGATGCCACATCCTCTCCTTTCGGAGCTGCCTTTAAAGTGCGAACATTCCTGTAGGGGGGCAACACATGGAGTAGGGGGGCAACACATGGAGTTCTCTGCATCTGATTTTAAATGAATCTCCTGAGGTGCGTGGGAGGGGAGCCTCTGGGAGCAGCAACAAGGGATGTTAAGCAGAGAAGCTCAGCTCCGAGGCAGTCCCAGTTTGCTCTGGGCTAGTCCTGCAGGAGGGGGCGTGTTCCTAAGATTTCAAACCCCTCTCACTTCTCCACCACTCTGAAACCAGCACTGGCTACACGCTTCTCACTTGAGGAAGAGAGAAGACCCCAGGTACCCCAGGTAGGAGGCCTCCCACTACAGGCCACATGTGCCTTGTCCACCTGTGGCCATGTGCTCAGAAATTCAGCTCATGCCTTTTCTCCGCTCACCTGCCACCCTTCCCCAGGGATGTAACTTTCTTTTCCTCAGCGTCCCCTTATCTTTCTTCTTGATGCTTTCATGCACTTACTGGAGATGCTCATTGGCGAGCTGACTTGTGGATCTTGGCCCCTTGGTTCCTTCTAAGACCTGAAACTGGGACTCAGGAGCTCTGAGTTCAAGTCCAGCTTGGCCTCCTCTGAGCTGGTAACTTGGGGCTTCTTACTCAACTACTAGGGCCTTAAGGGAGAGCGATTCAGGTGTGCTTATACTCAACATCCCCACGGCTTGTCACAGGATCCAGGTGAAACAACGGTGACAGAAGCTTTTGGCCAAGGTCAGAACTCAGCCTACATGTCAACAGTAGTAAGAGGAGCCAGAAGGTGAGAGTTGTGAGGGATTTGTGCAGTTAAGGTCATTCCTGGAGAGGTGCCTTTGTGATCATTATTCACTGCAAATAATAATTAGTGATCGAGTTAGCAAATCTTTTCATACCTGTGGCATCACTGGAGTCCTTTGATGTTGGGACTTCACCCATCTGACAAAACCTACCACTTACTTGCTGTGTGACCTTGACAAATTAACTGCCCCTCTCTGGGCCTCAGTGTCTCAGGGTGCACAATGAGGACTAGGGATATAATAGGGCCGTTTAAACTGTGCCCCACAACTTTATGGAGACCATAGGGAGAGGCTGAAGGGGAGGCCTCTGCCTCCCCCCACCTTCCCTTCGCCTTATTCTGCTTAAATTGTGTGAGTCTGCAAGTGAGTCTATTTGAAGGGATGTGCAAGTTCCTTAGTGACAGAATTTGAATGGACATGGACTAACATTTAGGAATTGTTAATTTTGTCAGTAGTGATAATGGTAGTGTTATGTATTTTTAAAGATCCCAATCTGTTAGAAATGCATACTGAAGTATTGATGGCTAAAATAATGTTATGCCTGTTTTGTTTGTTTAAAATTCTCTAGAAAAAATGTGGGGTGTTGGGGTATGTGTGTGTGTGGGGGGTGGGGGGTGGGTGTAGCTGAAAGAAGATTGGCGGACTGATAACATTGTTAAAACCAGGTGACAGAAATGTCGGGCTTCAATACATTTTTGTCTGCCCTTCTGTGTGTGATGGAAGATTTTCATAATCAAAAGTTTTAACAATTAAGAGTCTGAGAGCCACAGAGGCGCTGCAGCCTTAGGTCCCTGTGTGCACCGTGAGCTAATAGATTTCCAGATACGGAGGCAGGCGGCGACTTGGAGAGGGTTCAGGACCCTCCCAAGGTCACACGGAGCTTAACTGAAGGAACACAGTCTAGGCTTCAGACACTAGGAGCCCCCCTCTGCTCTCCTCCCTGCACACCTGCAAACTCAGGTGACTGCCCATCCTGGGGGAGCTCAAGGGGAAGGAAGAAAAGTAGGGGAGCCTCAGGAGGGGCAGGTAGAGCCTTGCTGGGCAATAAGCTTTTGAGCGAGGACATTCTTTGTTGGGTGGAACTGTCCCACACATTGTGAGACATGTAGCATACTTGATTCTGTGCCTAAGAATCACCTAGGATCTGCTAGTCCTTGTGACAATCCAGAATATATTGTGACCACACACACACACACACACACACACACACACACACACACACATCCACACATCCACATCCACATACTTCCATTTTGCATTACTGGCTCCTTATTTCTCTCCATCTACAATTGCCTTGGGAGCCGCCAGGAACCTCCTAGAGCCCTGGGGAAAATGATCTGCCATAGGCTAATCTCAGGAAGAGTGGACACCCTCAGGAAACAGGGAAAAGAGGCATGTTTACTGAGGAAGGCTTCTGGAGCCACTGACCACAGGACTCGAGTCAGGCTGCCCGAGCTTGATTTCCTGACTCTCCCACCTGCCAGTTGCATGACCTTGGGCAAGTTACTTAATATCTCCAAGCTTCACTTTTCCTATCTGTACAATGCGGATAGGACTGGCTCATACGTCATGGGGTTGTTTTGAAGATTAACTGGGCCTCCATGTGGAAAATGCTTAGTAATGGAATGTAGACCATGGGTAAGCACCCAGTAAACGTTAACTCATATTGGCATTATGTGTCTAGCCCTTGCCACACATTATTTCGAATTCTCTCAGTCACGCTGTGAGTTAAACATGCTTCCCTCCTTTGGCAGAGCTGAGAACTGCCTCTCCCTCCTTCACCACTCAGGAAAGATTTATTGCTATCGTCTGAACATAAAACAACCATGAAAATGAAAGACAAACAGAATAAACACTTCATTGTTTTGGATAACAAAAGCAGTGAGTGCTCATTATAGAGAATCTAAGAAGTATAGAGAGGAAACAAGGGACCAAGTAAAATTTGACACACACCCCCTCCCCAAGCATCCGATAAGTATTTATTGAGCGACTGCTACATGCCAGGGACAGTTTTAGACCCTGAGTACAGAGCAATGAACAGAAGAGGAAAAGGCCACTGCCTTTGGGGATTTAGATAGGAGGGGAGTGGGAAGGAAAGCTGGACAGAGGATAAATGAATAAGCACATGTATCACACAATGTGAACATTTATGAAGAAAGATCAAATGGAGAAGGGACGCTATGGAACGCCGTGTGGGGGTGGGGTTGCAGGAGGAGGAAGATGTAAACGGGGCGGTCAGGAGAGGTGTCCATGAGCAGTGTGATGGGGCAGAGCGCTAAGAGCAGACCCACCGCGCATTGGAGGAGGAAGAGCAGCGCAGAGGAGCAGGGAGGGGTCCGTTTCAGACCACTCCGTCACGCATTCGCTTGCTGTGTGACTTGGGGCAATCCCCTTTGTGTCTTGGGGCAGTTTTCCTCATCTGAACCACGGAGGCAGGGAGTTTTTCTTCGTCCTGGAGAGCCTTCCAGCAGCCATCTCTCAGGATTCCACAAGCCTGGTCAGGACTGTCCTGAGACAAAAGTGCAAAGCTGGCATTAGTTCCGGTTTCCTTGCTCTCCTGGTGCGTTTTCCTCCACTAGGCGGTGCCTGTCTCCCTCGGGGGCCAAACGCACACTGGGCTTCCTCTCTCCCAGCAACACTCATTCTCAGCAAAGGACATGGTGTTCCTTCTTGCTAACATCATTGACTGGTCTCTTCCAGAGACCTACCTACTTCGATATCACCTCAAAAGGCTTTGGCTCAAAAAGCAAAGTTCCAATGGGGAGAATTTTAGTCAAAGACTGACTGAAGACATTATTTAGGGAATATTGGTACTTCCCAATAGCTGGAAGCCGTTTCATTAATAATATTGCTAATATTAGCTGCCATAAATATTCAAAAAACTCACTGAGTGACTTTCCCGGTGATCACGTACTTTGGATAATGGTTCCAGTACTCAAATTTCATCATTTCTTCCTACACAAAGGCCATTCCAGACAAGTTCCTGGACATCAGAGCAGGCCACTGGCCTTTCAGTCTTATCATTTGAATCAGATCATTTCATGAATTAAAGTAGTAAAACTCTGGAGTACGTAGCCATTGGTGAGTCTGTTTTCCTTCCTGGAACCCCCAGTACTATCACCCGTGAAGTACCCTTGCCCCCTCTGTCCCCTCCCTTCTGTCTCTCTTCCTACCCCTCACACCTACCACATTTGCGTTAGTCACTTAAGTTTTTCTTCAAAGAAGAGAAGGAAAATTTGTTTTCCAGTATTATTTGCCATAAACCCAGGGTTCCTAGAACCTGGAAGAGTAGTTCAATCTTAGGGAACATAGAAAGGTCCCAGGTTCCAGTCCATTTGGAGGAAACAGACAAAGTCTAGGAGGTGGGAGGTCACAGCTTGGGATCCAGGTGTGGGGTGGGGGGCGGAGCATGTGACTAAAGTCAGAGCCCTGGCCAACTGTTTGCCTTCAAACAGTTCGTGGCCTAACCTGTACCTATCACCTTCGTACTCAAGGGGTCATTCCTCTGTCTGTTCCATATCCATCTTTTCTTACTTCCTGTTGCTCTATAAACATGAAACGTGGCTGGGCAGAATATGACAAATGTGTGTGTATGGAAGGCGTTATTTCCCCCAATGAGACAAGATCTTTCAGCTACAAAGGCTGATAAGAAAACAGAGAAAGATATGATAACAAGGCACTCAGGAGCGAGTAGGTCTTGCTCTAAGAGATGCAAAGTACACAGACAGAAAACATAAGACATAAATATATATTGTATTCTGTTCCGTGAAGTCCAAAGAACCAAGGTTTATGAGGGTAAGAAAGACTCAACTAAGCCATTCATTTCATAGATGAGGAACTGAGGGTTGGTGACAGAAGTGGCTTGCCCAAATCAGTGACCAAGCTGGGTAAGATCCTCTGTGTTCTGAGTCTTAGGCACAACTATAATAGGTCTACTTGTCTCCAGACTTTGCACCCGTTCCCATGGAATACTTCCCATCTCTCTGCTGATGAGCATTATTTATCTCCAGAATCTGATGGACTCCAGACCCATAGATCCAACTATCCATTGGAAATGTCAACACGCACTTCAAACTCAACATGTCTAAGCTGAGTCATCTTTCCTCTAGAATTCCTTGTGTCCTCATCTACTGTCACCTACTCTAGATAACATCATCCACCATATTCAATCAGTCATCAGTTCCTGTCTATCCTGCCTCATTTTTATAGCCAGTCTCCCCTCTTCTTAGCTCAGGCCCTCTTCATCTCTAGCTTTGACTCTTTCCCAAGTATTGTAATCCTCACTTCTCTGAACCTCAACCCCTGTACCCCCCTCAACCTATCCTTCAATATCTGACAGTCATATCTTTCTAAAATGCAAATTTGACTCTAGCTAGAGGCCCTTCAGTAGCACTGGAATTATTTGCAGTACCCCCAGATACCTTAAGCTTTTTTTCCACATCATTTACTTAAGGGTGCCTCCTATATCCCCGTGAACCATTTTGCAGAGCACCTAAGTCTCTCCAAGATTCTGCTCAAGGTTCCCCTCTTCTGAGAAGCCCTCCCTGACTCTCCTCCAAGTATAACTGGTCCCCTACCTCCCTTATCCACCTCCACTGTACCCTCTGCACATATATATCAAAAGACCTGGAATTCTTCATGTCACATTTAATCGTGTGCATATTTGAGGTCATCTCAACTTCTCCACTGCCTAGAACAGTGCCTGCCTTATAGAGGAACGATATGTATTTTGGCTTAATGAATGCATGACTGCGTAAGAGAGCCAGCTAAATATCTACTGATCCTGGAAGAGAGAGCTCAGGAACCTCAGGCATGTTGCATTACGTAACCAAAGCACATGACCTACTCCATGCGTCACACTCAAAAACATTACACAGTGGTTAATTCCATTTCCCCTTGAGCAAAGAAGTCGGAAGGGAAAAAGAAATCCGGTCTTCCAAAACAGAGGGGGGAGGGGGCAGTGTATTTCAATGCCTCCTCCACTTACATTCTGGCCTTTCTAATCCAAGCCACATTTTAGCCTTGGTCTTTCCTTCTCAGCCCCTGGCCTGTTTGCAAAGCATTCGTTTTGTGTGTGAACTGCAGCACAGAACCCTAAGCTTTGCCCTCCTCTCAGATTTCCCCTTTTCCCCCTTATCAGGTTCTTATTGGGCCTCGAGTGTCTTGGCAGTCCTATCTGTTGCCTGGGTTTACATCCACTTCCCTCCTTCTTGGTAGGGGGGACTTTCCGTCTGCTTCCCTTGATCTTGTGAGACCTTGTGTTGACCTCAGGATCTGGAATCCTCTAGTCACTGTTTATATACCCTTGGGAGAGAGTACGCCATTCTCAACAGTAATAACAGTAATGAAAGCAGCGAGCTTATAATGAGCACTTACTATGTCCTGAATCCTCTGAATTAGATTTAGAAAGCTACAGGACTCACTGAAGGCCCCACAGCTAAAGGGTGGAGTAATTGGAGTTCAAATCGAGGATGTTTTCATTTTTCTCTAGCCACAGGGCCTAGTGCACTGCTTGGCACACAACAGTTGTCCCATAAATGTTCCATGAGAGGATGATTATATGAATGAATGAATGAATGAATGAGTGAATGAATGAATGAATGATGGTGTCCCCAATGGCTAATGCAAACTTTTAGAGATTGTTTGTAGAATGAAAAGGGAAGGGAGGGGCCGGCTGAGTGGCGCATTGGTTAAGAGCTGGCTTGGAACGCCAGCTCTGAGCAGCAGGGCCCCGGTTCAGATCCCACATGAGGGCCAGTGATGCTGTGCCCTCTACAGCTAAGATGGTGAACAACAGCTCAACCTGGAGCTGGGCTGCAGTGAGTTACCGGCGATGGTGTAGGCTGCAGCCTCTGCTGCAGCGGGCTGCCGTAAAGTCACCATGAGTGGCCAGCAGCTGGCATGAGCGGCCAGCAGCCCCGAGAGCTGCCGTGAGCCGCCATGAGCTGCTGTGAGCGGCCGTCCAATGGCCGGTGAGCGACTGCCTCACCCGGGAAGAGTGCAATGATAATACCAACATGGGCCAGTGAAGCGACGTCCTCCACAACTAGACTGAAGAACAAAAGGACAACAACTTGTCTGTTCCCCTTCCCCGATTAAAAAAAAAAGAGAAGGGAGGGAGAGAGAGAGGGGGAGGAAAGAAGGGAGAGTGAGAGAAAAAAGCTCAATCAACATTAAGAGATTGGCTAAGAAATCTCTGATATGCAAAATTTATTTTATTTGCAGGTGAGTTTTGAACAAGAAAGACTATTTACATCCATGAGAGCATTTCCCAACTTTAAGTAGTCTATTGGGAGATATACACTTATTTCAAAGGTGCTCTCTGCCAAAAACATTTCCGGGTTTCTCTTTGGGGATTCGGAGCCTGGGCATGTTCCCTCAAGAATGCTGAATAGAGACGTTGTCACCCTCTGGCCCATTCTTAGCTACATCTGAGATGTGCGTAGGTGATTGTGCTGTGTGAACTATAGCATTCTGAGTATGAGATGACTCTGGACTAACAAGGCTGATTCGCAATGTGCTGTCACTGGAGCTGATGAAACCTCCATAGAACCAGTAAGCTCTCAGGATGGCATCTTTCTCAGAACAGCCCCACTGAGCTGATGAGCTCTTCTTCATCCCTTTCCCAAATTCTAAAGCTGCAACGACGTTAAAGTCTGCTTTAGCAAATCTTCTCAGCCTACAGTTGGAGAAACTGAGGTCCAGGCACGTCAGCTTGTTAAATTAAGTTGAGTGAGCTTAAGCAACAAATTGACAGCAAAATTGAAACTAGAATTCAAGTCTCTTGACTCCCAAATGAGTGCTCTTTCTGCTGGATCCCTTTGTTTTCCTTTACAGTGTGGGTGACAGTTATATCTGTGGATTCACTCTACTGAAAACATCATACCGCTGTTTAGCTGCCTCCCTTAAGCACTTTCTAACGTGCCAAACTTCTGTCATAGGCATTCGGTGAGGTTCAGTAGGAGATGGCAGTATGTTAGGAGAAGTAAAACTTTCTTCCTTCCATCTTTCCATCCGTCCATCCATCCATCCATCCATCCACCCATCCATCCATCCATCCAGCTAGTTATCGAGCATGTGTGCCTGGCAGTGCGCCAGGCCTAGGACCTAGGATATGGGAATTAAAAAGAACAGGGCACAGTTCCATCCCTTGAGGGGCTCCCAGTCCTAGTGGCGGAAGCAGACTGGTAAACAGATACATGNCACCCACCCACCCATTTAATTAGATAGTTATCGAGAAGTCTTTATGTCTTTGTGTATTATACGTTGAGCTAGGATATGGGAATTAAAAAGAACAGGGCACAGTTCCATCCCTTGAGGGGCTCCCAGTCCTAGTGGCGGAAGCAGACTGGTAAACAGATACATGACATCATGGTTACTGCTATAACTAAGCAATTAATAGAGCCCTGGGCAAGCACAGAGGCAGAAACTCTGTGTTGTTAAATACCTGTGTTTATTATGGGGGCTAGAAAAAGCACTGAGATTTCAGAGGCATAAGAGGTCCCTTCCACTTGGAAGGGTCAGAGGGTTGTTCGTGAAACAGGTGGAATGGGTATGTGTGAGGGGTGCGTGCCTTGCATTGTATGTGGGTATATCACACACATCATTTCAAATGCAGAACCATGGATCAAATTAGAACAATACACCCTTTTTGATTCGTATCTCAGCTAAGGACATTGACCCAGAGTAGCTTTTAGGAGTTTGAGAGGAGGAAATGATTGGACAATTCAGGACGTCACCATCTGAATCAAGCCCAACCATCCCTCTATCCCCTCACTGCCTTTATCACTTTGTTGTGGTTGCCTTCAAGTTTGTCTCTCTTCCCACTTGTGTCCAAGCTCGTTAAGAGCACAGACCATTTCTGTCTTTATCTCTGGTTTAGTTCTATCTTTAGTACATTACCAGCCCTGCTGGTCAGTGGCTCAGTAAACTTTGTTAAATGAATTGGAGATGGCGCCAAATAAGGGAGAAGACCGGGTGACTGAAAGTGGGTGCTGTGAAGGAAAGGTGCTTTGAGAAACGATATCATGGGCCTTAGAAAGGGCCAGGCAGTGAAAGCAAACAGGTTATGAATGGCGTTTATCGTTTCATACGACCTTGGTCTCTCTGAGCTGACCAGTTAGTTACCTGTATATATTCCTAACACTCTGCCTCCCTTCGTTTCTGCTGAACTAGTGTACCATTCCGTTGGTTTCTAAGTCCTTTTCCCATGGTTTTCTCTCAGCTTCTCCATCGCAATCCCTGGAGAGAGCTGCTGAAGAACCACGTGTAACTGTGTAGGGTGCACCCATGCTCCTCCGGCAACGCTCACCTGTGCTGGGAGACCTCCCAGAGGGTATGAGAGCATAACGTTGGCAGGAATCATGTCTTCCATGCTCAGTACACCTTCCCAGGGCCTGGAACATTGCAGGAGTTCAACAAATATTTATGGGTGGATTTCTGGATGAATAACTGATGTACATGTATAGCGCATCTGGTCCAGTGTCCTCAGTTCACAGATGGAAAATCTGAGGTCTAGAGAAAGCGAGGAAACGATCCCAAGTTCATCCCCAATTGGGGACAGACAAGGGCTAGAGCCCAGTTACCCCATTTCTTCTATCCAGCCATATCATCCTGGGATTTGGGCCCAGCTCTCTTGAATCTGGTCACACAATTTCAGATCACTGGATCCTGTAGTTGGATATGACCCAAACTATTTTTTTACCACTGGGAAGTCTGAAGTCCAAAGACGGGGAGAGATTTGTTCAGGGCCTCACAGTGAGATAGGGACAACACCAAGGTTTCAAAAAAAACCCTCTATGTGTCTCTATATAGTCATCAAATGGGAAGTATGTGCCTGGCACCTTTAGAAATGCAGCAGCGAACAGACAAAGCAGGCTCCTACCCTCATGGACTCTATGTTCTTGTGAGGAGAGGAAGACAGTAAGTGAAGAGGGGGTGGAATGAGACAGAGAGAAAGAGAGAGAAAACAAGAGAGAGAAGGAGGGAGAGAGCAAACGAGCAAGAGAGAGCACATGGACCACGACACAGGGTCCGTTCAGGATGTAAAAGGAGCAGATGAGCAAGCCACTGGGAGATGTGTGTCTGGAGCTAAAGGCAGCCCAGGTCATGGAATCTGGATTTTAGAATCTAGATGAATTAGGAAGTTGTCAAAAAGTTGCAAGCAAGTATGTTATAGTATCTGTTGTACATTTTCCAGAAACCATTCTGACCTCTATGTGGAGAATATGTGGGGTGAGGACAAGAGTAGAATCTCAATTATACCATGATCGTGGGGTGAATTGATTGTTGATGTTACTGTTTTCCTTGTGACTTAATAATTTGATTAGCATCATTACCATCCATTTCTTGACTCTTACCGTTACCAACTGAAATACCTGGCTAGCACTAATATTGTAGATCAGCAGAGTGGGGGGAGGGGCGTGTTTCTTGTTCTTTGGTCTAGGAGGACTTGAAGAGATGTGTGATCCCCAAGACATGTAGTGTAAAAACTGGAGACTGTGCATATTTTCCTGGGGAGAGGGTCCAAAGTTTTCATCAGCTTCCTAAAGGGGTCTGTGGCCTCCAAATGATGACTTAAGTGCCGCAAAGCAGAGGCCAGAAGAGGTCATTTCCTGAAGCCCGTTCCCAGCTCTCAGATCGGAACACTCTCGGAGATCTGTGAAAATGAGAATGTTGATGTTGAATTGTCATATCAGACTGAGCAATTGCACTTTCCTTCATCTGTACCCTTGTTGGAGTAAATAGAATTTGGGACTTTTTTTCCTCTGAGGACGAGTTAGTTTATTCCTTAGAAATATAATCTACAACTCTGTTTATTCAAACTCTGGTCTCTGAGTTTCTCTGAGTTTTAAAATTGGCAAGTGCATTTCAAATGTGGCCTGAGGTGGTCCTGACCATAATTACTCACTGTGGATTTTGCCCCTGAATGTATGAATCCAAATATTCATCCACCCTTCCATCCATCCAACTGTACACCCACTTACCCTCCATCTTTCCCTCCCTCGATCCCTCACCCCTCTTTCCTTCCCTTGCTCCCATCCATCCATCCATCCATCCACCCAGCCACCCATCCTTCTTTCCTTCCTTTCATTTCTCCACTCTTCCATCCATCCATGCTCTCATCCATCTACCCTTCCATCCATGTAATATTCCATTTACCAGGCTCTACGCTAGGGCTGGGGCAAGAGTTAGGAGACTCCAATGCTTGTTCTTAAGCCATGGTGAGTCCTTGAAAAATATCCCCTGAGAAACCCCCACTGAACCCTTTGCTTCTACTAGCATACTAGTGTGAAAACCTCACTTCAGAAGTCGAAAACTACTTTGAAAATATTAAAGTGGTCTGCCTGCACAGCTATATAATTATAACTATTCCCAGTCGTGTTCTGAGTCTGGATCTAGACTCCTGGAGATTCCTTTATCAAAACTAATATTTGAGATCAATAACAGCTCCTACCCTTAGGTCAGCAGGTGGTGGGAAACGAGTAGAGAACGTGAAATAGAAGCAGGCTCTTCGGGAAAGGGCGGTCTTCATAAAGGGAGCAGGGAAGGGAGCTCACGGTCACTTGGCTCCTGGGACTGTCTTTGCCTACAACCCCCAAATCCCTTGTCTAGGAATTCTGAGCCTTCGTGATCCATGTGTGCCCCTGGATGCATGATGTAGCAGGAAGCCCTCGTGGCATGGGGTTGTTTCAGTTTCTGAAGCATTTTCGACATGTACCTATCATATTCCCCCTCGCCTTGTAAAACAAGCATTTCCATTTCATACAGTGAGGTCTTTGTATTCTCAAAAACAAGCACATGGGCTGAGGCTCGCGGACACAACCTGCCTTTTTCTCCAACACCCTCCCCCTCCCCACCCCACTCCGTCTGCCCTTACAAAGCCCAGTGTCAGCAGAAATGTCTGTTTACAAACAAGGGCTCCGAGAGAACAGCATCAGGAGCTCAAACAAACCTCTCAAACGTGCCCCCAACTCTGCCCTCGGAGTCCTTGTGAGCGGGGTGTATCCCAGGCAGGAGCTTTCGTGGAAGGCTTTCTGCCTTTCCGTCTTTCCATCTGTCTCCATGTCTGGCTTCTTCTGCCTCCTTCTACTTATTCATTAAAACCCTGAGGAGCCTGGACTGGAGAGGCACTTGGATGCTGGCTTGGGCCTCAGGGCTATCTGGAAAAAAACAGAGCCCAGACAGAGAGCTGCTTGCAGACAGCAAGACAGACCCAAACATGTCCAACCTACAGTATCATTTGAAGCAGAAGCTGATTGAAGAAGGATCATTGATTGGGTGGATGTACTAGTCACATGATGATTGTATCGCTCTAGACCATTTTTCTAAGATTATCAATAGCTGAAGAAATTCTTTCGCCGCCATCTTGAATTTGAGGCTACCATAGCTCCCGATTACCTACGCATGGTAATGAGAATCAACGAACATATTTACCACATAATATGTGCCAGGCGCTCTTCTGAGTACATTGCATGTGTTAACTCTTTGTTCCTCACAATGACTCTCTGAAATAGGTGTTATTATAATCCCAGTTTTCCCGATGACAGAACTGGGGTACTGGAAGGTTAAGTGACTTGCCCAAGGTCACACAGCCAGCAATGGTAGACTCAGTCCCCAGGGTCCACAGTCTAACCACTCCTCCACAAAACTCCCTAAACCTTGTTTCCTACTGTAACTTTCCTAGTTCCTTATATCAGGGTTTCTCAATCTCAGCACTGTTGACATTTTGGAACGGGTCATTTTTTGTCGTGGGAGATTGTCCTGTGCACTGTAGGATGTTTAGCAACTTCCCTGGCTTCTACCCACTAGGTGCCAGTAGCACTCCCTCCTACCTAGTTGTGAGAATCAAAAATGTCTACAGAAACATTACCAAACGTTCACTGGTTGAGAACCACTGACTTACGTGGATTCTTCTGATTAAATAGAATGATCTGGTGTTCCTAGAACATGTATTCCCACCTCCGTGCTTTTTCACATTTCATTTCTCCCTTGACCTTGCCATGCCCTTGACCTCCTCCCCATCAGTCTTCTCTAAGAGACTTGTAGAGTCTTTCAGTTCCTCAACATCTTTTTACCACCAGAGAGGAAACACTAGCCTGTCAGGGTTACTGATCTGCTTGTTTTAATGTTTGTTTTTTTTTGTTTAGAAAATGGTCACTGTTTCCAAACTTTCCATTTAAAATCCCCTAAAGATTCCACAGGAGTCTTGAGTTAAAAGCTCAATTCATTCCATGTACTCAGCAGTTGTTCATTGGTTCTACCTTGTGTCAGATCCCAGGCTAAGCATCCAGGGTATGAGGTCAAAGAAGATATAATCCCTGCACCTCAAGAGTTGCTGTGATAGACCATCAGAGCTGGGAAGGACCTTAGAGATCCACTCTTTGCTCTCTCCCAGTTGAGTAGTTAGGGAAACCAAGCCCCAGAAAGTAGATGATATTTGATCAAGGTCAACGAGAGACCAAGCTCAAGGCTGAGCTAGATCATCCTTCAGTTGGTGGAATAAAATTAAAATTCTGAAGTCCCCATGAGCATCTAAACACTGTTTATTCATCTGGAGCCTTAAGAAGCTCCTTTGAGTTGAGTCATAATTCACAATTTTCTAGCGGATAGTAAAACAACAGAAAATTAATACCGGAAAAGCCTTATCAGCCCTCTTTCTTCAAAATGTTGCTTACATTCCATGCTTTTCATTATGAGTCTTAAAGCTCAATGACTCCCGATTGCCAGTGAGCACTGGACAGGGAGTCCTGAGGCATGAGTCCTGGTTCTCTGAGTTCTGGGTCCCTAAGAATAAGAACAACAGGAAATCCCTAGCTAATGATCCCCACGCCCCTGGACTCTCTTCCTGAAAAACCACCAAAGAGTCCCTATGGCCTATGGCATAAACCTCAGATCTCTTGGCATGCCACTCACAGCCCTTTGCAATCTGGCCTCAGACAGCCCTTGCTATTTCATGTCCCTCTATTACTCTACGCCTTCAGTTTCATCACGGGCAGATGTCACAGCTCTTGGCCTTGGCTCTTGCTTTACCTTCTTCTAGGAAGTCTTGGCCCAGCTCCCCCCCCACCAAGTTCCTGTTCCTCATCAAGGCTCAGTTCTTGTGTCATCCATTCAGGAAAACGTCCCTGAGCCTTCTTGGTCCAAATCAAGTAGCTCTGTTTGCTTGTACCTGGAGTAAAACTTAACTCTATTATGCTTTATTTATTTATAATTAGAATCGGCCCCTTGCCTTCACGTAGTCAGTTTTTCTGTGGCTGGGCAGCATAAGGTAGAAGTTAAGAGCGAGGACTCTTGAGCCTGCCTGCCTGGGTTTGAACCCCACCTCTGTCACTCAGGTTTGGGTAAGGTATTTGGGCTTCTCTGAGCCTCAGTGTCCTCTTCTGTAAAATAGAGATAATGACAATACTCCCCGCTTGGATTATTGTGAAGGTAACCTGAGCTAACCATGCAAAGAGCTTAGCACCGCGCCTGGCACACACTGACCACTCAGCAGGCGTCAGCTATCACTGCTCTCCCTGCACAGGAGAGTAATCCCGGATGGCACCAGTCCTGTGAAGCAGGGCTCTGCCTGTCTGGCCCGGTCACTTCCTTATCTCCCTCTGTCATCTCTGTCCCTGAAAGGCTCACCCCTGGCTGTATGGGCCAGGATGAGGTGATGGCAGGCTCCCCTGAGAGAGGAGCTTTTGTTTCCAGAGCCCAGCCCGCACTGGGGTGTGATTTTACGTCGCTGTGGGTCTGCATCAGGTATGAAACGGAGGTCAGCTTGCTTGCCCATGTGGGACCCTCGCCCACCCCTCTGAGCTCCTTGGATTATCTACGGGTGCTCAGTGTCCCCTCCCGATGCTATTTTGTAGATGAGGATCTAAGGACCAGAGATGGACCCAAAGCTGACTTATCCATTAGGCAGAGTTGGCACAGGGCCTGAAATCTACCGTACTTTTAAGGACCCATAAAAATGACTTGATTTATTTTGAAATCAGAAGGGAAAAAGTGAATATAATAATAATAATATTTATGCAATTGTGAACCCAGCCTCTTGATTATATAAATCTTTATAGCAATGCAATCATCAAATATAATTATATATATTTATGGGGGGTGGAAACAGTGCCCAGAGCCCATGAGAGTCGTGATGGATGTGGCCTGGATGAAGAGAAATTTGCCCAAGATCAATAATACATTTGTAGCAAATCAAGGCAGAGGTTCATTTCTTATCACCCCCAGTTTAGAAGTCTTGTCCCTACATTTTCAAGAAAATCCCTAGAAGTTCTTTCACTGTAGTCTTCTTTCACAGATGAGAAAAGGGAACCAGAGACAGGGTGCAGTTTGCCTCGGGTTTGACATGGCATAGTCACACCAGCACCCAGCGAAGCGGTGCTTTCCTTACTCCTTGTTAACTTTTTCATACTTTACACAACCAAACCTCGTAACCACTCATGCTAACCTTCCGTCTGTATATGGAAGAAATTGAGGGCCAGCCATCAGAAGGGGCTTGCCCAGTGTCACAAACATGCCCGTTCCTGCCTCCAAGTTGAGGCTTTTGTTCCAGTGTTACAAAGATGGTTTGAGAATTCAAAATCTACTCAAATCATGTTTCCTCACAAGCCATGGGCCTTTCATCCTTCTTTCCTTTCTTCCTCCTTCTCTCCTTCCCTCCCTCCCTTTTTTCCTCCCTCCCTCCCTCTCTCCTATCCATCCATCCACTCAACCATCAATCCATTTAACAACATTTACAGATTATTTACATTCTGGGCACCAAACAGGAGACTGGATGCAAAGTGGGGAGCAGACATGTACTCTTTACTCTAGCGGAGCCTCCCTTTCCCCATGTGTGTGAACAGAAGTGTAATTTCTATTTTGCCTCCTTTAGAGAGATCTGGGAGAAACAAATGAAATAATTAAGATGCTTTGCACGCTTGAAAATTTCAAGTAAACTTAAGCATGTTTCCCATTTTGTTATAACCAATAGAGTATATAATCACTGTGGGGAAGATTAAAAATTGGCTATATGAAGAAGTACATATTCAGCTAATTCAAAAATGATTTTTGCTTCTCTATATCCATAGGAAAAAAATAAAGCATTGGTTAGACACCTGGCTTTGGAGTCACACAGCTGGTTTCTAATCCTATTTATGTTATCACAGGTCAAATGACCTCTGCCAGGTCAGTACAACACTCTGAGTCCCTGTTTTCTCATCTGTAAAAGGGGATGAAAAGAACACATCTCACAGAGTAGTTGTAATAATTCGAAGAGGTGGTGCACATAAAGTTCTTTGATCTTGTACATGGCCTGCAGAAATGGGTCTGTTTTTTTCTCAATAGGCTCATGTGGTTCTGAATGGCATTAGAACAAATCAGTAGTGACCCTAGGAGTCATGTAAGGAGGCAGGTATGGTAATAATCGGTCTTTCTAATTACATAGTATCAACTCCTGTTGTATCTACATTGTTCAACAGAAGGGCTGGCACTAGAATTAGGGAATAGCAGGTCCCTTGACAGAGGTTGTAGCCTATGTCTGGTCCATACCGTGGATGTTCAGGTGGGACCTGATACAGTACATGCCCCGTGAATACTGTTGAATGCATTGGTGAATGGACAAATGGATAAATCCGGCAGGACTTGGGCTTGTTATTTTGGGGGATAGAAGAATCAGGGGACACCATCGAAAGCCTCAGACACCTCTGGGGCTGTCCTGGGGTAAAGGGCACAGAATAATTCCCCAGGTTGCTGGAGACCAGGTCTGGGACCACTGATTGGAAAGGAGAAGGAAGTGATTTGGGTTCAGTCTAGGAGAGAACTGAGACATGCCCAGAAGTGCAAAGGCCTTCCTTCCTCAGACCATAAGGAGTTCTCTGATTCTGGAAATATGAGCTGTCACTTGTCAAGATGTGATATAGGTGATTCGGGCAGGAGGTGGGATGTCAAAGGGGGTGACTTAAAGATCTTTAAGGGAAACTTCAGCTCTGACTGTGCCCGATTCCATGAACAATGAATGGTGAGGGCTTGGGGCTGCTGGGAAGAATGTTGATGGCAGGATGCACTGGTCCTTGACAGTTTGCTGGGAAGTGGTACCAAGGTCTCTGAGACTTGGTGAGTGAGCGGGGAGAGCTTGTAGGTCTGCAGTCATCTTAATGACCTGAGGTAGACTGTCTTCTCCAGGGCAGGTCCACCACCAGCACCACTCGCTCTAGCCGGGTCTGGTTTATGCTACAGCAAGCATTTGAGGGTGAATAAAAAGAAAATGCATGAATCCTCCTC
>NW_017731617.1:1178536-1183947 GCF_001890085.2 Hipposideros armiger
CCTCCCTTCCTTTATTTTGTCTTTCAATAACAAACTCTGTGGGGGCACCTACAAGGTCCCAGGCTCTGCGTTGGAGGCTGGGCCTTTTGAAATGAACCAAATGGACACACAGGTGGGAAACCCAGGCATTGGATGTACAGAAGTGGTGAGTTTTCGGACAGGGAGGAGCATGGTGAATACATGGGAGGAAGATTTGTCTGTGCCTGGGGTGGAATGGAGTGGTCAGAGAAAGCTGTCCTGAGGTACTGTCTTTAAAGTGACCTTAGAGGGTGACCCCAAAGCCCGGGAGATCCTCCCAGTCCAGCCCTGGCCAAGGTTTCAGGAGACGCCCCATAAGCCTTCTGCCATCAAACTTGCCTCCTTCATACGTGCTCTTCATCTCGGGGGCGAGGTGTAGTGAGCAGATGAGAAGAAACAGAGGCAATGACAGTAAACATCACATGCTTCTGGGTGGTGATATGAAGCCCTTTACACAGCAAGCCGACCTGCGGGAAGACAGGGCCACGTTAGAAAGGCCAGCTGACCAGGGTTCGAGTGGCTGCTGATTGCCACGGCGCCCAGGGCAAGCCCCTTCCTGGTCGGGGCCTCCACCTCTCCATCTGTGCAGCAGGCCGCAGACACCTGACGTAGGCCTGGGAGTGGACTCTCTCCCACTGTCACTGTCTGCTTCCCTGTGCTGACAGCCTCGAGGCAGCCTTGTGCTAATCAGATGTAGATGTGTGCAGGATTGCCTGCGGCCCTCCGTCTTGCCAGGTGGGGATATGTCCCCTGGGAGCCACCTCCAGTACCACACAGATGGTGCTGACTTCAGACCTGCTCTCACTGTTTCTTCCACTGTGTCTCTATCTTCCTGGAGAGCCATGGGGAGAGACGGGGTGGAGGTGTTGGGAGTACACCCATGCCCTCCATGGACACTGTTCCATGGGTCCTAAGAGAGGGGACGTAAGCATGCCAGAATCGGGCATGACATGAGGCATCCGATTCAAATCAACACATATTTTTGAGTACCTCCTACTTACAAGGAACCATTCTAATAGAGAACAAAAGAACTCTTAAACTNTGAGGGTGAATAAAAAGAAAATGCATGAATCCTCCTCACCCTCTTCCTCCTCCTCCCCCTCCACTTCCTCCCCCTCCCCCCCTTTTTTCACCTCGCCCCTTCTCCTTCCTTCTTCCCGCTTACTTCCTCTCCTCTTCCATCTTTGCCTGTTTCTTCCTCTCCTCCTCTCACTGCCTTTTTTTAAAGTTGATATGCACCAATTTCATCGACAGCATATGAAAAAGAGCCAGAAACAAGCCTCTATTTTGGAAAATGAGTCAGAAAGGATCGAGTTTAACGGCCTAAAAGAAGGGGGAAAAGAAAAAGCCCAAATGGCTCTTCTAATGCTGAGAAAAACAGAACGGACGTTTATATTTAATATCCATAAATTAATGTCAATAATATCAAAGTGTAGCTAACATTTATGATGTGCTATGCAAATGAGTGTTTGCATTCTCTCATTAAGTCCTCAAAATGGCACTATGCATTAAGTACTGTTATTATCAGTTTGCAGTTGAAGCTATCAGGGCGGTGAAGGGATTTTGCCTGAGGCTACAGAGCTAACAAGTGGCAGAGCCGGGATTCTCACAGATCAGACTCCACAGTACACATGCTTAACACTTGGTATAGTGCCAGCGACCATGGGCCAAGTCCTGGTTCGCTCATTATCTCATTAGTTCTCCCTACAGCCATCCGAGGTAGACAGTATCATCCCCATTTTACAGATGCGAAGGCTAATACTAGGAGAAGTGCCCTGTCTTCCCAAGTCACCTAGCGAGTGAATGGGAGCGTCAGCATTTGAAAGCACGTCTGTTGGTCTGTAAGACCCTGACCTTTCCACGTTCACATAGCCTGCTTCCATAGAAGCCGACAAGGCAGGCTGCAGAGCCAACAGCCAGAGGGAAACCCGGGTGCAAACGGAGCCCTCGAGAACACTGCCATCCCAAACACACAAGTCTGTGTATTAATCAAGCTTGTCGGTTTTAGGAACCATCAAGCATCCTTTCGTCAACCTTGCCTTACATCTGGATAGCCTTAAGTCGTTTACAAGGAAATATGCATGTGTTTATCTCCTTTCTCTCTGAAAAACGATCTACGAAGTTTATAGGATACGATTTTTAATCCCTGGAGCACATGTGGGAAAACTGAGGTGCAGAGACTTGAATGAACTCATCCAGGGTCACACAGCTAGTAAAAAAGGTCAGCGGATTCATGTAGCCAGGGGACTTTCAGATCATGGTTCCCAACAGGGGAAAAAGAACGCAAGCAGAGAGCAGACACGCATGCCACTGTGGATGCTCTTTCTACTGCTCCATGCAGTCTGGCAAAAGGAAATCTGGCCCCACCCATTCATTTGCATGGTCAACACAGAGGAGACACCTGACCTAATCTTGACCTTGTGAATTGCTCCCAAGAGTCACCCTTGACGCTCCAGGCTCTTTTACAGCAGGAGAGAGGGATGTCCAGAACTCAGTACAGTTTGTGATAAGCCTCTAGCCAGGTGTGACTTACTCCAAGCCCCGTCCTTCCGCTGAGCCTGAGCTCAATCCTCCGAGCCAAGGTGTCCTGGAGGGTTGAGGACACCGAGGAGCAGTCCCTCAGGTACTGAGGTACCTGCCTCGGGGACGCCTTGAGCTCTCAAGTCTCCTGGCATCATTTTGGTGGTCCTCCCCTCGCCCCCCTCCCAGACTGAACCAAGTGCGGGGACCATGGGTATGCTTAACCCAAATATGTCTGTTTTAATCACTCTCCCCTGGACAGATAAAAGCTTTCCATAGGATTGCTCTCTCGAGCATTCCTCTGTAGCTTTGATACCGGCCATTAAACCACGGAAAGGAAAACAAAACAAAACAAAACACAACCAAAAAAAAGGGACCAGCTCCAACCTTTAGCTTTTAATGGTTTTAGCCTCCTAAAAGAAACCAGATTGTTGACCTAAATTGCGCGCCCCCCTTTCATCCCCGCGTCCTCTCACAGCTAGCGGACATCCTGAAATTGGGAGGCCTGAAACTGCCTACCTTTCCTTCCTCCATGACCTTACGTCGCCGACAGTGGGAACCAAGGCTGGGATGCCTGAAGGGCCTGGGATCCCAGAGTTATAGGCAGTAGGAGACGAAAGGGAACTCAGGTGTAGCCCTCCTATCTCAAAGGGTGCACAGGTGAGGGAGCCCAGAGAGGGGAGCTGCTTTCTCAGTGACACACAGCAGAGTAGTGGCAGAGCTGGGACACACGAAGCTTGACCTCGGGCTAAGAGTTATTCCCATTGACGAAAAGCCCCAGGAGGAGAGCTCTGGCTCTATTTAGCGTGAGTCTGGTTGTGATTCCACCACTCTCTAGCTGGGATCTTTGGGGGGAAATCATTTGATTTTGCCACACTGCAGTTTCCTTCTCTGTCAAGGGCCTATCAGGGAAGCCTGCTCTCCTGGATCACTTGGAGCACTAAATGAGATGTCTGTGCTGAGCCGAGTTTCTGCTACATAAAGGCTTTCAACAAACGTTCATTGTTATTATCATTATTTACTTGAAAACGCTACTTGTCACAGGCAGAAATGCCCTGGGTAGAGTTTTCTCTCTTTCCACCTCCACTCTTCCAATGAGAAAAAAAAACAAAATAATAATAGGACCTTGATATAAATTGTGATCCTTTGCTAATTGTCCTTTCTACACAGTCATGAAAGAAAGCCAAATGTTATCAGAGCTAATTTTGTGTTGAGTTAAACCATCCTGGGAAAACATTCAAGGGGAAAAATAACCCCAAAAACCACAGGATGGAGGCATAGCTAAGGCCCCACTTGTCTGGGGGGAGACTGAACTTGAAATCAGGAAGTATTGAATTCCAGTTTTTCCTACTGCTTGGCGCTGTGTGACCTAGGGCAGGCAACATCACCTCTCTGAGTCTCAGTCTTCTCATCTGTACATTGCATGTATGACACAAGGTTATATGAGATAGCTTGGCCAGGAAGCAACTACCTACCTGCTCAGCACACAGCAGGTGTTTCAGAAACCCACACTTGAGAGCTAAAATTCAGAAGCACCCGTGCCCTGTGAGGAATGAACTGTATGTGGTGACCACACCACCAATTTTTGTATCTTCCTAATACAGCTTGCTCTGCTCACAACAGGAATTAGGTAAACTGAGGCAATGTGTCATAACCAAAGAAGGATTCTGAACTGGGCACGAAGTGGTGGAAGATGGGATAGCTATTAGAGAAATTTTGGTGGGAGAGCTTAGAAAACTTGTTGAATGATAGTGTTACAGTTTTTTTAGGGTTACCATGACAGAGTACCACAGACCAGGTAGCTTAACTAGCAGAGATTTATTTTCTCACAGTTTATGTCTCCTTGGCTTGTAGATAGCCACCTTCCCTGTGTCGTCCCATGGTTTTTCTTCTCTATGTGTCTGTCTCCCCATTTCCTCTTCTTAAAACGACACCAGTCATATTGGATTAGGGCTCACCCTAGGGAACCATTTTAGCTTGATTACCTGTGCAACGACCCCCTCTCCAAATAAGGATACATTCTGAGGTACTAGGGCTTAGAACTTCAACATTTGAATTTTGGGAAGACACAATTCAGCTCATAACAAATGGAAAGAAAGATGGGAAGCAGCCAAGAGTGTGACAGCAACCTGAAGGGAAAAAAAAACAAACAACAACAAACAAAAACATTTCCTTATAGACCCTGGAAGTTGGGACAAACTTGGGGCAGAAACCAAGAATAGGCCAGGACTCTTGCGGTGGGAGTCCAGACGATGAAGGACAAGCTCAGGGAGGCATTCCCAATTCCAGGTAGACAGCAAGGCCCAGGAAAATCCTGGGTCCCTGTAAAGTGGGGCGACCCGAGGAGAACAGATGAAGCACTCGTCAGAAAGAATCATTGATTCTTAGTCAGTGTTTCAGGCTCAGGCAGAAGACTAGCACGGGCAGCAGCCTCCTGGCCTGCAGTTCCATTCACGTTGCTTGTGTGGGTGCTGTGGGACTTACAGACATAGTTTTGGAGGGGGCCGTGCCTTCAAACAGCTCCCACCTGGCACTTAATGCAGTGATGTGATGGAGAGCCGGGGCTGGGAACCCTGCAGGCCCTCGTTCCGAGCTGTGTTGCTTTGGATAAACCTCTTCCCCTCCCTGATCCTCTGTTTTCTCTGACACGCGGGCAGGGCTGACAGTTTTGTCTGAAGGTTAAGTGAGAGGATGAATGCAGAGCACGTGGTACCTAGCAAGTTCTAAATAAAGGGCCACGTGCTTTTCAAAGAAGACAACAATAGAGAAGTGCCTCTTCCTCCCTTCCTTTATTTTGTCTTTCAATAACAAACTCTGTGGGGGCACCTACAAGGTCCCAGGCTCTGCGTTGGAGGCTGGGCCTTTTGAAATGA
>NW_017731617.1:1186052-1297222 GCF_001890085.2 Hipposideros armiger
CACAAGAGTAGCGGCTCCAGGAACCATTGCTCCCCTTGATTCTATTGCTCCCCGTGATTCTCTTAGTGGGGTAACTCATTCCAAACCTGGAGTCAGAGCTGTGGCTTTGGAAGGCTCAGTGGGGAGGTAGCTTTCATGTCCAGTCTCCTACTAGCAGCTAAGCCCATGGGAAGTTGTGATTTCTAAGTAAGGTTTGCAGTGGATTGGAGGAAGACTCGTGCTTTTTTGAGCCTTCATCTCACCTGCTTTTGGTACATTGGTCAAGATGCCTTCAGGGGACCTTCTGTCTCTGGCCTTTCTGTATTTTGCTGCTTGTCGTTTTCTGCTTTTCATCCTTAACGTCACTCCCAGACCCTCCAGCATCTTAAACATGAACTTCCATTTGGAGAACCAGCCTGTATGCCAAGAGCCACCCTGCTATGTCTTTGAAGTGTGACAAGTGAAAGAGGGATACAGATGAGGGAATTAAGATCCACAGAAGTGAAGTGACTTGCCCCAGATATATAGCTAGTGGTTGCCATCATCAGAATGACCCCAAGTCCAGAGACCCTGCCCTTCCCACCCTACCAAGGACACACTCTCTCTTCTGATTCTCTGTTCTTCAGCCGTGAAGACAAAAATGAATGCCTTTGATTCTATCTGTTCTTCTCTCACTCTGTTTAGAATAATCCATAGGCTCATTCATGAGATAGAATGCCCACTGTAGGTAAGGCATGCCGCAAGCTGCTCTACAGGGTACAGAAACTCTCAGGGTCATCACTCTCATAAAGCATCCAGTCCGGGGTGGGAGAGGGTGGGGCGGGATGACTCTAGAACCAGAGAGCAAGTGTCCAGTTTCCTAAAAGTAAAATGAGTGCAGAGAAGAGAATGATCATTCCTACAGGGCTATCAGGGAGAGCTTCTTGGAAGAGGTGGTTTCTGTGTTAGCCATTGGGAAACTTGGAATCACAGAAAAAACGCAGGCTTGGGTGGAGCGTGTGAGGGGAATTTCATTCAACCCCCTTCTTTGCCATGTGGTGGAGGCTCAGACGAGGTACTTGGTGCTTCCCCAGGCTGCCCAGACAGTGAGAACAGGTTGACTTTTTGAGGATACTCCGGCCGTTTCCTGAAGGGCTATTGGGCAGGGCGTAGGAGGAGAGGTATAGGCAGACTTAGGTGCCTGGCCAGAACTGTCATCCACATCAACTGCTAACAGAGAGATTGACACAATTCTGAGGCTCCGGTCCCACAAAGGCATAAAGACTATGTGGGCCTCATCTATTGATTTTTCTGGAAGCTCTCCATGCTCATTTGATGAGTGCTAATGGCAGAGGCACACTCAAAGTTATGGTGACCGCAACAGCTCCCCAGCTAAAAGCAGGGGCCTTCCTTGTAAATGAGCATCTTTTGTTCATTCTCGTAGCCCTCTCTTTCTCCTCCCACCTGGCCTGATGCATCATCTGACACTTAAAATACACTCTTAATTAGAAAGTCCTCTTCCCCATCCAGCAACCTGTCTGTGCCAAGGACACTGGGTATATTCCAGAAAGCCTGGGGAATAGGGGTTGGGGAGTGGAAAGATAATTAGATCCAGAGAGAATCTGCTAAGTGACTTCCTGGGGTTCCCAGAGTAAGTCTAGAGAAGTCCGGCTTGGAACTTTCCCAAACACCCAGCTAAAACTTGTGGCACCCCCAGGCAGATGGTGTAATCCAGATCTGTGGTGGCATTGATGAGGGAGAGGGTGGTGTGTGGAGTTAGTGCAAAGGACAGTGAACACCCGGGTGTGATGCACCCTGGATCCTGTCGCCGACCAGTTGACCGTAAACCCGTCTCTTTACATTCTGAAATTTCCGTTTCCTCCCCTGGAAATTTAATATTGCCACCTTGGGAGTGTTACGTGGGTTAAATGAATTAATGCACACACAGACCTTAGCACAGTGCTTGACCTGCCCTTAGTGACTCAGTAGTTTTTACTTATTATTAGCTACTATGCAGGAGTCCCCAGCATCTGCTTATGTTAAGAGACTGCTTTTTTTTAATATTTTAAAATATATTTTAAATATTTTTTTAGTGTTAGAGAAAAACAAACTGAATTGGATCTCAGGAAATTTGTCAATGACTGTATGTAACCTGACAAATGCCTTCCGTGCTCAGGGTCTCAACTCTCTCGCTTGTTAAGGGAAGGAGTTGAAAGTGGTGATCTTGAAAAACTTTTCCAGCTCAGATGTTAAGCATGCCTGTCTTTCTTTGGGAATGAGTGTCAGTGCTCGCCAAGACTCCTGTTAGAGACAGAGGATGAGCTTTGCTTGACCCTCACTTCTTCAGGCCAACTTTCCTGACAAGTCACCACTACTGATCACTTGATGACTGCTAACGGCTGTTGTGCAATCCAATTATGGTGACCGCAGCCGGGGCTATCCTGCTAAAGGAGCATCTTCTATTCATTACTATCTCCCTGTGATTCTCTCTCACCTATGTCATCTCACCCTTAAAATACCCTCTTAATTAGAAGGCCTTCTTCCCCATCTAACAGCTCTGCAAAATCAGAGGTTTTCAGAATTTAATTATCATCATTGGTGGTGGTGGTGTTATTTTATTTAGCTCAAATATTCATTCTTCAAACAACTTTTTTTTTGTATGCTCCATATTCAAAACCAATAAAAATGAAACTGCTTGGGTTACAGCTGTGGTGAGAATCCCCCAGACCCAACTCACCTGCCCGCTCAGGCCCTCAAGCCCTCGCCAGCCCTCGGGGTGGTCCCAGAGGCTGCTTCAGTAACGGCCAGCGTCCCGTAGAGCACAGTCTAGACATCCTGCTAGAAATGTATCAGAGAGACATAACTTACCCCGCTTCTTCCATCCTTTATTTATTCATCTTTCTCTTTTGGGGCCATTTAGGGCTGTATGACAAATGTTCTTATACCTCTCGTGACCGAGGATGGGTCGTGGGCATTCACACCGTCAGTGACCAAGGCAACCGAGACCCACGCTACTTCTTTTCCTTGAAGACAGACCGGGCCCGGCAAGCGACCACGATCAATGCGCACCGCAGCTACCTGCCAGGCCAGTGGGTGTACCTAGCCGCCACCTATGATGGGCGGCTGATGAAGCTCTATGTGAACGGTGCCCAGGTGGCTACCTCTGGGGAGCAGGTGGGTGGCATCTTCAGCCCGCTGACCCAGAAGTGTAAAGTGCTCATGTTGGGAGGCAGCACCCTGAATCACAACTTCCGGGGCTACATCGAGCGCTTCAGCTTGTGGAAGGTGGCCAGGACGCAGCGGGAGGTACTGCTGGACATGGAAGCCCACGGCCTCCACGCTCCTCTACCTCAGCTCCTCCTCCAGGAGAGCTGGGACAATGTGAAGCGCACGTGGTCCCCCATGAAGGATGGCAACAGCCCCCAAGTGGAATTCAGCGGCGCCCACAGCTTCCTGCTGGACACGAGCTTGGAGCCCCCTCTGTGCGGGCAGACGTTGTGTGACAACGCAGAAGTCATCGCCAGCTACAACCAGCTGCCACGTTTCCGCCGGCCCAAGGCGGTGCGGTACCGCGTGGTCAACCTCTACGACGACAGCCACGAGAACCCCACCGTGAGCCGCCAGCAGATCGACATGCAGCATCAGCAGCTGGCCGAGGCCTTCAAGCACTACAACATCTCCTGGGAGCTGGAGGTGCTGGAGGTAAGCAACTCCTCTCTGCGTCGCCGCCTCATCCTGGCCAACTGCGACATCGGCAAAATCGGGGACGAGAACTGTGACCCCGAGTGCAACCACACGCTGACTGGCCACGACGGTGGGGACTGCCGCCATCTGCGCCACCCCGCCTTCATGAAGAAGCAGCAGAATGGGGTGTGTGACATGGACTGCAACTACGAACGGTTCAATTTTGATGGCGGAGAGTGCTGTGACCCGGACATCACTGACGTCACCAAGACCTGCTTCGATCCAGACTCTCCGCACAGGTAAGACCTGCTGGGCAGATGATGCCCAGTCAAGAGCTGAACTTGTCCCCCATTTTATAGGCAAGTCACCAGAGGCCCATAGGGGTTACGGGAATTTTCCAGTTCGCACAGCAGCTTTGTGATGGAGGCCAGTCTGTTACATAATCGTGGGGGCCATGTGCAAGCATAGGCCATCACAAAAATATTTATTGAGTGCCTACCCTGAGCTAAGAAGGGAAACTCAGAACCCTGTCTTCTCAAACAGCTCAGAGTCTAAATTGGGTGACAGGAGCTGAGCACAAATAGCTGTTGAAACATATGCAGTGGAGAGGGTCAGAGTTGTGCTATCCAATACGTGGTCCCTAGCCACATGTCACTATGTACATTAAAATTAGTTAAGATTACATAAAAATGAAATTCCAGTTGCTAAGCCACACTAGCTGCATTTCAAGTACACAGTGGCCACATGGGGCTAATGACAACAATACTGGATGGAGCAATGTGGCCTGTTGGACAGTGCAGGTAACGCTGGGGTCACCTGGGATGGGACAGCCTGGGCTCAGCCCTCGGGGATACTGTGTCCTCACTTTGTGACCTCTTAGAAACTATTGCCTCATATGTAAAATGGCGATGATGATGGCACCTGTTTCGTCCGGCTACTCTGAGGGTTGAGAGTGACGGAGGGCATGGAAAGCACAGTCTCCCTAGTGGCTAGCAGGTCATTAACTCCCAATAAGAGTATTTGTCATTATTTGTATAATGAAAGGTAGCATGTGCTGTATAAAGGGAGTGCCCTGGGAGATGAAAGAGAAAAGACTTGCAGCTTGAGTATCTTGAGTGGGAGACTTAGGTACAATTGGGACATCAGATATTGGGTTGGGGGAGAATGGAAGACCCTTGAGGCCGAGGAACTTCTTTGTGTCCTGCTGAGAAGAGGGCATAAAGGGGGATCTTCCGGCTAATGCCCCCCTTAGCTCTGCCTTGTGCTGTCAACTCTAACCAGGAACCCCAAACTAAAACCCAAAGGTGAGCCCATGGGCAATGTATATTCGATGTGGGACCTGGAGGAACTAGTTCCAAGCCAGAGAGAGAGTTAGCAGCCACTTCCCTAATGTCCCAGATTCACGCCGAACTTTTCCATTCTACCCAACACATCGGACCCTGGACTTGCTGATAGCCGGAGCGTATTTGCAGACCTCTGCAGGTTTTCTGCTGACTCTCCTCTTTATGTCTCTCTCCAAAGAGCAAGGGCCTCCCATGCACAGACAGAATACCTATGTGCAAAGGAATGACGGTGCTGGCAAGAGAATGTCGTGCCTGGCAGGGAGCCAGACAGCACGTCAGCTCAGCCTCCTGGCACCAGGCTGGCCCCGGGACTCTCACCTTGGCTCAGACACATGAACAGCCCATGTGGGAAGGAGCCATGGTGTGTGGCCAGTTCCTTCCAGGTCACACTGCCCTTTCATCTCTGCTCTCATTTGGGCTTTGACAGGATGTGGCAAGGAAGACAAGATAGGGGTTAATATTTGCATTTGATGGACAGGGAAATAGAGGGCCTTCGAGAGAAAAATCATGGTCATGGGTCAGGAAAGTCATTTGGTTAAATCACCAATATAGGTCTTCCGAGGTTAATGCAATGTGTGTTCTGCTGAACTGGACTCTCAACAGTTACCAGTGTGCCCAGGCAGAGTGGGCATGGGGGAGGACAAATAGCTTGAAGTCATTCACCCATTTGTCATTCATTCATTCATTCATTCTTTTATTCATCCATTCATGCAACATGTTTATTCAGCACCTACCAAGTGTCAGGAAGGTTGGTACTGGGACCTCTATTTTGCTAAGGAAATCCAGGATTCGGACTGATGAGCTGATTTACCCAAGGTCACTCAGCTAACAAATGGAAAACTTGGATTTGAATCCAGGTCTGTTGACTCCAGAGCTCCCACTGAAGGCGGATATTTTTGAGTGGAAGGCACAATAAGAGGCAGAGTTAAAGGACAGAGGTGATAGGCAGGGTGGTTTTCAGAAAGCCTTGGCAGAAAACTTATGAGTCTGATTGGGTCAGGACCAAGGGCAGCTGGCCTCTGTGACGGGGGCCCTGTGCTGGTGTGGAGGGGCTGTGGGGCCTCAGATCCGAGATACCTCACGATCAGCAGACAGAGCTGGCAGGCCCCAGCGGCCTCCCTCTTTTCTAAGTCATGGGACTGCGTGCCCAGAATGGCTGTGAGCGGCCCTGGGCCAGTGCTGTGACCTCTCACGCCAGGGCCTGTTTGTTTGCTGGCTGGGAAAGTCGTGTGCCCTGGGTGAGTCCCCCCAGGCCACGTGTCACCTCCTGATGGGGTTGGGGGTGACAGCATTCTAGCAGCGTCAGCTGGCTGTGTGCAGAGAGAAACCTGTGGAACTTTGTAGAGAAGTATTTGCTTTTTGAATTGAAAAAAAGAAAAAAATGGGAGGGAGGGGAGGAGGGAGGAAGACACGAGAGAAAGAAGGAAAGAAGGTAGGCACCTGTGATAGAAGCAGCAAAAATTAGATTGACATTATCTAGGTGATTTTTAATACAGAGCTGAACTTTATTCTCACCCAGGGTGTTTCTCTGTGTGTGTGTCTCTCTGTCTCTCTCCATTCTCTCTCTCTTTTTTTGTTTTCTTAATGGGTAAAGACAGTAAAGATAATATTTAAATGACTGGTTTTCAATTTATGGTGAAGTACCAGGTTTTTTCCTCCTATACATTGCAAACCAATACCTTTAGACTATACAGCAAAAATGAATTGATATAAAACGAAATACCAGGAGACCAGTGAAGCAGTGTCAGGGTTCTATGAAAGCTTCTTGAGTAAAATGATACCCACCAGTCATGCAGCTGGGTACATTGGCAGATGCCATCAGAGAAGCGCCATTTCTTTTAACACGTTTACACTCATTCTTTATCTAATAAACCTTGGGCCCTTTAGTCACATTCTCAAGAATTCTTATGTTATAGGAGAGCACTCTGTCCGAGCAGATCTGGGGCTGCAGAAGACATCGAAGTGGTGTCAAATGTCAGACCTGGAAACATCTTTGAAGGTCACTGGGTCCCTAGAGGGAAATGGAGGACAAAGCTCACACAGTCCCTCAGTGGTCAAACTAGGGTTAAGAGCGCTCTAGCTTTCTATGTCCTAGTTGTCCCCTATGGCGTGGCTTCCTAGCACCGCACTGACATCCTTGCAGGTCACAGGTACCTACCCCTCGCGTTCTGTCCTAGCTCTATTCTTTTTCCCTGCTGTCCTCAAGAGCTTGGGATTATATAGTGCTGAATAAGTGACTTTGGAAGAGAATCTCTCCGTGAGCCACTGAAGAACTATTATATTATTGCCACACTGGCAGTGAGTTTTCCTGATTAAGAGGCCATGATAAGGACAGCCAACTGAGGTCTGCACAAAGAGGGGGACTGGGACAGACGGTGAGGGGGCCAGGAACAGTATCATGTAATCATTTGAAGATGTTTGGCCGGAGGAGAAAACCCTCCCAAGGCCATGACCGCGGGGCCATGGCACATGCGCTTCAAGTATCAGAAGGCGTGTCCTGTGGATAAGGGGGCAGAATTATTCTATACGGTTTCTAAGCCGTGGCTGGGACCAGAGTGTGGCAATGACAGGAGGCGGCTTGGAACTGAGTGACAGATAATGTCATCCCTAATCAGAATGGTCCTCCTGGGCAAGTGCTGCTCTGCAGGGATGTGAGCGCCCCCTCGCTGGAGGCATGCGCAGTGAGGTCGTCGCCAGGATTACGGCAATGGTAGAGAAGGCGGCTTGGATGGGCTTGGAAGTGAGCACTACACAGCCCAGCTTCTGGATGATATCTTATTTCAGATCATTTTCGGGAACCAAATGGTGACTTTCTATCCTGTTTAACAGGCATTTATTGGGCACGGCTACCCCTGCCGACCTCCCTGCTGCTCACTGGGCGCATTGAAATGAGTGGAACATGTTTCTCACCGTTGAGGGGCTACCACTTACGTAAGGGAGTCCTATTCAAACATAAGAAACTCTGCTCTGTGGTTTTAGTGACACGCAGTGGGGGCAGGAGACCTAAAAAGCAGAGATTTATTCTTCTGAAGAAACAAGGTAAGTTGGCTGGGGCAGGCGTTGAGAGGCAGAGGTGCAGCCTGCGTCAGCCAGGGACCTGGCAGGAAAGAGACGGCATGTTCAAAAGAACAATTAAGGAGAGTTGCAGGAGGGGCTTTTGGGAAGGAGAAGCTGTTTGGAACAGTGTAGGCAGGGTTTAGGACCACCACCAAGGCCAGGGCCAGCAATTAGGGGAGCCGTTTCTGTCCTTGGCCTATAGAGGCAAGAGAAGGGAGTGGAGACAGAACCCAAAGAGAGTGGCTGTGAGGAGAGGGCTCCCTGGCACCTGCGACTCTCAGTCGAGAGGAGTAGCCCTCTGACCCTCGCTGGCCAGAAGGGAGCCAGACGATTAATGTCTACATACCACTGTGTTTTGCCTTCTAGTCTCCTGCCAGTGCTTCTCATTGGGGAGCCAGACTGGTAACCACAAGGCAAAGGACCTGTTTCTGCAACTCCAAGAGGCCAGCCTCTCAAGAGCACAGAGCAGGGTGAAGAGGGGTTGAAAGTGGATGTGGATAGGCACACGGTACATGTGCCGAACACAGAGAAAGCCAGCCCATGCAGAGGGTCTGGCATGAGAAGGGGGGGGGGGGGGGAGTCGGGGAGGAACGGAGTGGAGGGTAAGGAGTCCCTCGGCTGGATCCGACCAGAGGCAGAGAAAGGTGTAGTTCATCTCATGAGAAACTCTAACATCAGGCTAAATCCTTCCTTCTTGCCTGTCTCCCTTGCTTTACTTCCTCCTTCTTTCCTTCCTTTCTTCCTTCATTTCCGTCTTTTCTTCCTCCCTCCCTTTCTTTTTTTCTTCTGTCAGTAAATATTTGTTGAATGCTCCCCCTGTGCCAGCCCAGTCCCTGCCTGTTGGGAGCTCAGCATCTAGTGGATAAAGACAGTCAAGTTAAAAGGCCATTGCAATCACAGATGTGAAAGGACCCCCAGTGTCAGCCAGGAGGAGCGGCCTGTGGGAGCAGTAATAGTCTTTCCATCAGACCGGTCAGTCAGAAAAAGACATTCCGATGAACCTTGGCCATGCTCTGCAGCGGTGGAGATGAGGCAGGCAGGCAGAGCTGCATCTGCAGCCATTAGAGATGTCCACAAACAAGTCAGAGTGCACTTCACATGCCTTTTTATAAATCAAATGGGAAACCTGGATGTTAATAAAAATCCCCAGAAGCAGGAAATCCAGGGGTATTTGACATTTTTGTCTATGTGCACCCCACTGTAAGAGGATAGTGCAATAAACCCACCAACTTCCTGTTTGGATTCCCACCCCCTAGCCTGCCAGCTCTGGCACCATGAGGCGAACTGCACCTTTGTCCATGAATATCTATTCATGTGGGAAAAAGGAGACTTCCCTTACATGCTGTTGGCTCATAGGGAAACATTTTCTTTGCCTTCTCTTTATTATTATTTTTAATATAACCAGCGTATTCCTGATGCCATGTTTTTGATTGATTGATTGATGGATTGGCCCCCAGCTGACATTGCTGGAAGTCTTTGGCAAAGGGTACAACAAGCCATGAGGCAGCCTCCCTGACCCCTCTGCTGGCAGCTCTGTTTCCCCCTCAGCCTCGTCCCCGCCCCTTATCACAGGCCATTCAGTGGTTCACCTTCACTCATTTGGTTCTCTCACTTCTTTTCTGGGGTGTTTTCAGGGAACATACATTTCCTTCACCCAATTTCTCTCCACATCTAGAAAAGTTGTGCGAATCAGGGACTCTCTGAGCTGAAAGCAGCCTGGAGTGGTCCAGCAGCACCCCTCCCCTTGCTGTGGATGAGAGACTGAGCTCCCAAGGCGGGCAAGCGCTGGCCCAGGCCTCCGACTGCGAGTGGGGCCGAGCTGAGACCAGACCGAGTCTCATGTCCTAGTCTGAAGGCATTTTAGACCCTCTACCTGGCCCTGGTCTCTCACAGCTGGCCATTTGAAATGTGGACGGGTTCTACTTAGTATGGTCGTGTTTTTACCCATCAGCCCTGTTTTGTTAAGATACTTTAGTATCTGAGGCACTGTGATAAATGCCCTAGGGATCTAAGATGTAATCTCTGCCCTGAAAGTGCTTGTAAGCTGTGGTGTAATGACCTTCGCTTACTTGTCATTCAAGAGATGGCAAGATGATTAATTTCCAAACGAACCACACAGGCGATAAGGCTTCCGTGCACGCTGAGAAAAGGCAGGCTCACTGGGCTTTGAGGAAATTAGGAAAGGTTTTCTGGTGGAGAAGCTATTCAAACAATCTTGCAGCACTAGTTGGCTTCATAGTGATAGAAAAGAGGTGGATGAGAGCATAGGGATTGGGACTGTGAGTAGGGACAGTCTAAGAAAGGGGTGAGCCTGACTGGGACTTCATGCAGGTAGACACCACGGTTTGTTCCTTAGGTTGTAGAGCTCAAAGATTCAGACTGGTACAGAGTGAAAGAAGGATTCAGGGGAAATGGACTTTAGCTATGGCTCGGTAGCTTCTTAGCTGTGCAATCTACGGCAAGTCCGTTGACCTCCCTGTGCGTCCAAAAGGGAGTAATAATAATATCTGACTGCCTGGATCACACGATTGCCTTGAGGGTCACATAACATAATATCCCAGAAAGAGTTCTGGGAAGAGTTAACCAGCACGCAGATGAAAGACGGCATTGTTGTTTTTTCTTTTTTTCAGTAACTTTGTTCAGTCTTTTCCAGTAATCATGTAAGAGAAATTGCTTGGAATTTTATAATCAGAATATCAGAGTTTATTTAACGTGACTAATAGTCATTAAAGCAATAACGGGAGTCAGGCCTGGCATAGTAGAAAAATGATGCGTGTTGGAGGCTGACCAGGGTTTGAGTCTTGCTTCCACTGTTCGTTCGCTGTCTGACCTTGGCCCATGTCTCAGTATGGGTCACTGATTTGTCATCTGTAAAAACTGGGTGAGAACAGCTATCCTGGGACATGTCAGGAAACTTAAGTGGCACCGTGTCTGGCACACAGTAGGTGCTGGAGAAACATTCCCTCCCTTTTCAAGCACACACGTGGATTCCTCCTTGGCAGCACTGTTTTTCAGAGCCTCCTTCCTGCAGCCTCGTGCAGGACGCCAGGATGAAACCAGTACACACACTCAGGTCATTTGCCCAGATTGCTTTCATTCTTAAAATACTAACGTTTTTTAGGACTGGCCACAGAATTGGCATTTTTAAATAAAGACCACATAACTTATATCAAGCTCATTGAGCTTGCATACTAGTTTATTTTGAAAACACCCCAAATGTCTAACTGTGTTAGAGGACATATTTCCACACGGATCAATCCCAGGCCATGTTGGGATTGGTCATAGTGGGTGGTATGCCAATTTGTCGAAGTCCTTAGATTTTTTTACTATCTCCAGCCCACATGCCTGCCTGAGTGTAGATGCACAAACACACACAGCCAGCCCCACTTGCCCTCACGGTCCCATTCTCTCTGAATCAGTCTGGGTTTCCCTCGTGCTTTTCTTCAGAACAAAGCCCACTTTTACTCACAGGTCCCGCCTGGGACCCTTGTGCACATGTGACTTTGGTCTTTGAGAGCAGAATAGAGGGGTGGATGGGGAGCAGGAGAAGAACTGCTCATGGCCCCTAAAGGTGAGTGAATAAGGAGCTCAGAGCAGTGACCTGTGAGAAGCACTGGAGGATCAAAACCATCCAGCAAATACATAAGGCGTAAGTTTTAGAAACAGAGCACATTGGAATCAAGGTCCTTCACAGTTCTGTGACCTTGAACAAGCCTCTTCCTTTATCAAAGGGCAGTTTCCTGCTCTGTAAAATTAGGGTTAAAAGGAACACAGTCTACTACTGCATTGGGGTTTAGAGGATTCAGTGAAATAGTGCACTGTCCACTCTTTAGCGCAGCACCCGGCACTGCGTGAACTCTCCAAGCAACAGTGGTGGTTGTTTGGGGATTTTACGTCTCCAGGAAATCTTCTGACCTGTTACATACATAGCCCTTAATTCCCAGGCCCCTCTCAATCCTTAGTCTTCTCAGTAGAACTCAGGGCTTACATGGGAGTTGGAGGGACCTAGTCACTCTTTATTACCAAGAGTCCTTTTATTTTGGGTCCGGCCAGATTCCATTTTGAAAAGAGTTTCTTTATTCCAAAAGCCCTGCACATAATAAATGCTAATGCATCCGTTTTCTCAAGAGATAAGCAGCATGCCACGCTGAGGTTATGCCTTTCCAACAAAAAGCAAAGGCATGTGTGGGATCCCAGGAAGGGGCCCACTGAGTGGTTTACACATGTGCTAGGGAAGGAGGGTGCCCTGATACTCTCAGGACCACACTGGGCAATGTGAGAGGTGGAGCAAGCTCCCTCCTGGCCTGGGACTCTTGCCACAGCACACTGTATCTCTCAGAGTTTACAGGTGGAAACTGGAACCTTCTGCTGGAGACACGCCAGGGAGGTCCCCCAGCATGCTGGGATCTCAAGTGCTCCCACTCTCACCCCTTTCCTAGATGTGTAGTTCCCCAGACAGATGGGAGCACTCGGTGCCCTTTCGAGGGCCTCAGCGGGAGGCAGTTGGGTTTTTTCCACCCTGGATTTTGCATAGTCAGCACTCTCATTTTTCTCTCTCCATCCACGGGTGACACTGACCACTCATGACAGCCTCAGCGCTCTCGGTCAGACACCCTTTCAGGTTAGGAGATAAAGCAGTGCAGGTGTAAGGGAGGGTTCAGAGGACAGACACCGGTATATTTTGTTTTAGAAATTCATACTTCCCTAAATTGATCACAGCTCAGCTTGCATCTTCAGACTCACAGCTGGCCAATTTTCCACCTCCTGAGAGGGAACCTCCACACCTTCCCTCTTACTTTCTGGAAACACAAAACTAGTGTGTAAATAGCAGTGGGTTTTGGGTTTGTTTGCTTAAGTTGAGCAGGCTCCAGTGTCCCCGTTTTTTTGTTTTTTTTTGTTTTTTGGAGAGGCATTTCTCTGTCTTTCTCCTTTTCTCTTTGCTTCTCTTTCTTTTCTCCCGTGTTCTAAGTTGTTTTGGTGGGCTGGTGTTGAAGGGTGGAGGGTGACGGGGTTTGTTGTCTCTATTTCCAACTTCCGATGTTTGTGATTGCGGCCTTTTTTAAAGTTCAAACTGCCAACTGCAGCTTGAATTAGCCTTCCGCTTGACTTCTGGCCACTGAACTATTTTTATGGCCACAGAAGGCAATGGTGACTGTAACTCCAAAGAGCATGAAGCATCTCAGAATCTTACAGAGGATGGAAGAGGGACATGAAAGCTCTTTTCTATGAGGATTCGTGGTAGAAAAACACAGTTTGCCTGTGGCTTGGCAAAACATCAGGAAGGAAGTGGCTAGATAGTTCCAGTAACTTCTTAGCCAACATGGAGTCAGTCACTTCTTGTGCTTCAAATTCTTCATCTGTAAAATGGGAGGATTTGGGCAGAACATTTCCAGGATCTCTCCCTGTTCAGACATTTTTAAATCAGACGCCTTAATAACCCTGGCTACAGGTTTGTGGGGACAAGGGCTGGAGAACCAAATGGGGAGCTTAATATTGAAAAGGTACAAGTAATGCCACACAGTGACACTGGGGTCATCCAGGAAAATGAGAGACAGTCTTGCCTCCAAAGTATGTACCAGCCCCTATATCTTAATTGAATATGATGTATTGGCATAGCAATGAAGGAATAATTATACTCTATGACAAGTTGAAAAAAAAAATCCTACTCCCATTACTTAAGTCCCAGCAGTAGTCTAATGATGGTACCCCACCTCGGGCAGTCTCTGTGTCTGCTATTTTATTTATTCAGGGCCCTCAGGCCCTGACTGTGGCATCCACTTTCCAAAAATCAATTTGAATTTAATTCTACTTGCAACAGCCTGACATATTGTGTCATGCTTTCCAGCAAGCACCACATCCCCATGCTTGATCTCTGTGTCACAAGATCCTTTGAGAGCTATCTCTTTTTTAACCCCAGGAGAAACCCAAATTTGGGGAAGTGATTAGACTTGTTCAAGCTCATCCCGAGAAATCTGCATTGACGGTAAAGGCCGTGGAGTTCTAACTTTAGATCATCCTGTTGTTTGCCTAAGGTTAGGTGATTTGCATGGGGGCCACAGTCTAGGCTAAAATCTCGAAGTTGCCATATTGACAGATATTGGTAATGATGATGTTGTAATCCTTGCTGTATCCCTCCCAAACATAATATTGCTCAGTCAGTCGTCACATCAGTTATATGGTTTTCATGGCTAAAAATTTAGAGCCAAACTACACAGTCTAATGAAATACCGCCTGTACCTCGAACATTGTGGCTGCTACAACTTATGAAATAGAGGTGATTTGTCTTTATTTAATTGTGCTGTGAGTGAAACACAAACCACAGGGCTGTCGGTGATCTGTGACTATTCTACTCAATGTGGTCAGTTGTGTTATTTATCAATTGTGGTTTTGATCCTCCAAGAAGAAAGTGAGGTGGTGGGAATAGATAGCGGCGGGCCCTGGAACTGCTGTGCTTCTGTTGGGAAACCAGTAGTTTGACGTGAGATCATCCCATGACTGTTCTGGTACTTTCAACACCCCATCAGGCTTCAATTGTTGCTTCTCCTTACTTATCAGGGTTTTTTCATGCTGAATGGCTTCCCTGGAAATAAGTACCTTCTGAGAGCCGGGGACTATCAAAGCAGAGATTACAGAACCCCAGACAGAGATCTTAGGAAGTGACTGATCATTCAACATGGTGTGTACGTGTGCGCGCGCACCCCTACTATGTGCTGGCACTGTGCTAGGTGCTGGGAGTACAACAATGAGCATTTCACAAGATAGGTGTGATTCTGCCCTCATGGAATTTCCTGCAGGTAGATAAGCAGCTAGTTAGGCAAGTGCTTCATGGAGAAGTTCAGGGTGCTGAGGAAACACAGAGCATGGGTACTTGACTTCTTAGGGGTCAGAGCCACTTCTAGTCTGAGTCCTAAAGGATGAGTCATGTTCGCCAAGTGAGTGTCGCTGAGCTTGCCAGGAACCAGGTGTTCAGACACTTTGCCTTCTGCCCCAGCAATCCCTAAACGCCACTTTCAAAAAGGCAAATGAGAAAAACGGGAGCTGAGTCGTTCCTCGTGAAGGGTATTCATTTAACATTAGTGTCCTTTATTCTGAGATTGTTTTATTCTTTCCTGTGGAGCACTACTCCAGTACCCTTTATTTTATTATAGGAGGGACGTCATAAGTGGTGTGTGTGAGGGGGTGAGGGGGGGGGAATCATCTTCAAATGCTTCATTTATTTGTCAGAGTTAAAAATCGCTTCTTCCATGTCAATGTTTTAAAATGATCCAGAGGTCTGAGAACCTCTCCACTGGCCCAACCTGCTTCTGGGAATCAGCAGCTTCCTCTCCCCTGATCCAAGTCCTCAGGATTCTTCATCCCGTCCATCTCCTGGTCTCACTGTGATCCTACCCATCAGAGAGCTGCCAACAGTGATTTTACTAAGAGCTGACTTTCCGTGTGACTCAGTGGAGGGCACCACCCCAGGAGACAGCTCTCCTGCTGGGCCTGAAGTTTAGGACCGCAATAAGAGGGTAAGGCACTGAGCTATAGAACCTGAGCCTGGTAAAGGAGAAACACTCCAGAGACCAGGTCAGAAGCCAAGCCCATCATTTCACCTCCTCTCACTCCCACCCCCACCTAGCATTGGATTGTTTCCCATGCATAAATACCTCTCCACTTATATGTTCTCGGACTCACCCCCTTTTCTGCAACCCACTGCCAATGCCTTCTTCTCCACTGCCTTTCCTCCTCTGGTCCACCTTCCACATGGCTCCAGGAAGGAAAGAAAGCTCATGGGAAACCATAAACCAGGTTGTTTTCTCTCCCATGAAATCTGCCAGGGGCTGCTAGGAGCGTTCAGGCCCCTCCATCCTCCATAACCTGGTATGCAACGTGGCCATTGCTGACCCCTCCAGCCTCATCTTGTCCAGTTGCTCCCATGTCCCCAGCTTTGCAACCACACCACAGGACTTGCAGTGTCTCACTCTTCTCACTTCACGCCTCTCGGCTTTCCGGAGCTTCTGCCATTTTCCCCGTCTCCTGCACTTGGTCCAATATCCAACCAAGGTTTATTGTTCATGCGAAAACCTCAGTGATATCTTACCCACCTTCAGCTAGGTAAGTGTCATGGCGTGTGCTTCCATCACATTCATACCCCTTCTATTATAACACCTATTGGAGGAGATGGTAAGAGGCTAATGGTGAAGGATATGTTTTACCGTGACCCACAGCCCACCTCTGCCAGCTATGAGTGGGAGGAAGAGCTTTGGAAAAACGGCGTCACTTCACTGATCCCTGGTTTCTTCCCCTGTATATTGCGGATGCTCATACTTAATGTATAAGGCTTTTGTAAAGCTTCAAAGAAATAAAAGTACTTCCACAGTGCCAGTGTGTAGTAAACTCCCCCAAAGAGTAGGTTTTATTAATATTAGCACATTATGTTATGGATCATCTGTTGATTTGTCTTGCTTCCTTCATAAAACTGCCAACTCTTTGATAGTGAAAATTGTTTCTCTTTTATGCTCGTATGCGCAGTTTCTAGCTTAGAGCGTGGTATATGATAGCATCTCAATAAATGTGGGTGAATGAAAAGAGGCAAAGACTGAATGAATCATGTGCAGGGAGGAAGGCAGTTAGGAAGGAAGGAGCAAATGAAGGCAGGCAGAAAGGGAGGAAGAGTAGATGGGAAGAGGAGAGGTAATGAAACCATGACTTATTCAATAAATGAATGAAAGAATGATTGATTGTTTTCAATTGATCTTTGATTGGTGCTGCTACATTCTTCTTAGACTGTGTGTCAAGCTTCTATACAAAAGCTATTATTTTGGAAACCAATCATCCAGGATTCCGAGAATTTAATAAACTCTTAACAAGCACTTTTTCTCCCCCTGTGCCTCTCCATACAGACAAGAGAGGCATATTTAAGCATTTCTGACAATGAAACTAAGCAGGAGAATAAAGTCCAGATCATTAAGGCCCTTGGGATAAAGTACAAAATCCAGGTTTTAGAACTGGTCACAGCTTAGAGAAAGCTTGTTATTTGGAACAAGGAGATGGATGCAATAAACATTCTGAGGTTTATCTTACTTTAATGACTTGTCCTGCATGGCTTTGATCTTTATTTTTGATAATCACTTTCGAATGGTTTAGTGTATTCTGAAAGTGGGGTAGTGGTTCATGGACTTGAGGTCCTTCCTGGGAATGACAGGCTGCAATCAGAATTTGGAAATAGGCAATGTTACAGGGCTTGTTCTATGAGTTATAGAAACAGGGCAACTGCCTGTGAGGAAGATAAATACATTGGTCCAGTGATAAGAACCAGGGTTCATTGATGGAAGGGAGATACAACAGGCCTTGGGAGCTAAGGTCCGTTTTCTCTAGCTCCGTGAGTACCCTAAAAAGAGAATTATGCATCTAAGGGCCTTTTCTTGGGTTTGGCACTACTCTAGTCTCTTTCTGATGTATTGCTTTTTGATATTCCCCTTTCTAGGTTGAATTTGATAACCTCCATATTACAGATGAGCAAATTGAGGTTCAGAGAGATTGAGTCACTTCTCTAAGGTCGCACTGCCCCTTGGTAGGAAAGGGTGGATTTGAACCCTAGTCTGCCTCTCTCTGAGCATGTGGCTTTTTTTCTTTAGCACTCTGCTGCCTTTTTCCTTAACTTGAAAAAACTGTCACCAGCTTGTAGCATGGAAGTGGCCCACTCTCAGCCAGGGTTAGCCCTCCTCAAACTGGGGACATTGGCATGTGACCAGCACCATCCCTGTAACCCGCCTGCACCTATCAAGGGCCCAGAGGGCAAAACCTTGGCATGACACTTCTCAAAGATCTCCTCAGCTGTCACTTCTGCAGCGGGAAATTCAGTTTGCTTTGAGTGGGAATAGAACCTGAGACTGGTCAGTCTTGATCTGGGCTCACTGTGAGCCATATCTCTGACCAGCCCCAGCCATCTTTAAAATGGGAGAGCCAGTGTATGATGCGTCTCGAGTTGGAAAAACTCGAGCCTCCCATGATTTTATTTAAGGGATGAGTTGTTGTTGTTGTTTTGTAGTTTGACTGCAGTTCCCTTTTGCTTCTCTTTCAATAAAACAGGCCCTGACAGCCCTCTCATTGAGATTATTACAGAGTTGTACCATCGCAGGCCAGTGCATTTAGGGAATATGTTGTTGGCACTCACCAGCGAGTGAGATGCAGAAAGAAAATATTCTAATGACAGTTGAGTTGAGAGAGCTTTGATCTCCCTCCAGAACTGCTCTCATGACTTTGAAATGCAGTTCTGGCAGAGAGGTATAGTCTGGGCGCCTTGGCATTCTGGGGCTGGGCCCTTTGAAACTGACATTCCAGGGGACCCTCCACCTTCCTAGTAGGATCCAGGTGCACGGCCGTGCAGGAGGAAGAGAAAGTGACACACCTCTCTTGAGGGACAGCTCGGGGAGAGGATCTAAGTTAGGAGGGACTTTCCAATTTAGCCCAACATTTCCCAAACTGTGCTGGTTAGGCTGTTATTTGCTTTTTTGGCAAAGGCAGACGTGGAGTGGGGAAAGGGATCACGGTCAAATATGTGTGGGGACACTTCCTACACTCTCTGACTGACTCCCATTTTGTATAGTAAATGGGATATAAAAAAAGGCTCTGAAAATGCTTGCAGTTAAAGAGTATATGTATTTAACCTTGTTTAACAGAGCATGTCCTGAACCCATTTGACTCGGAAACTTTCTGTTACCTTAAATATTCAGCTGCTTCTTGTGGGTTTATCCTTCTGTAGATCATGATTTGGAAGACACTAAACTAGTGCACGAGCTCACTGATCAGAAGGGGACCATGAGCTGCAGAAAAGGCAGCTGAGGGTGGTAGGAGCAGGGCAAAAATTCAGGCAGTGCAGGTTCTGCTGAGGAGGAGCCTGGGGGCTGCAATCCCTCCTGGACTTGACTCTCCAAGCCATGCTCCCTTGCAGGGAACCATGTCCCACTGAAGGAAGAGGTGACTTTACTAACTGGTGCAAAAACACTGCCATACAGGTTAGGGAATCAAGGTTTGCTGTTACCTTGGGCAAGTCACTGCACCTCCCTGAGCCCCGGGGCCACTCATCTTATTAATGCAATTGAAGAGAGCAGTGCTCACCAACTGCCCATCAGTGGTAGCGCTGTCTCTCTCTTGAAGGAAAGTTTCAGGGGACACAGAGATGACAAAGACTTGGCCCCACCTGCTTGGAGCTCATAGTCTGGTGGAGAAGACAGGTCCTCACACAGTGAAGATAACACAAAGTAGGGTGATAGTAGAACCACAAGAATCAAAAGTGGGCGAGGGGGCGCTGAGGAGGGAGCAGTCATTTCCAGCTAGAGGTGATGAGGATGATTTTGGTGTTGCTAATCATTGTTATTGCAATAATAATAATAGTGCAATAAAAACAGCCAAAGCTAATTGATCGAGTGCCTTCTGTGTGCCAGGCACTGTGTGAGAAACTTTCTCTGTGTTGCCTCTAGTTCTAGTTGAACCTAGTTCTAGCCCACCTGACATCCCTGAGAAGTGGACATCGTTATTCCATTTTACAGGTTTGGGTGGTCCCAAGTGTATACATGGAGTACATCACATGCACGTGAACTTAGCAGGGAAGGTAAGATTTTCAAAGGCTGAGATTCAGGGGAAATAATAAACATGCTTAGGGAATGGGCATAATTGGGGAAAACCATAGGTTCTCAGATGAGGGAAGTGTGAGAACTTGAGTGGGAGGGTGTGGGAGGAAGAAGGTTGAGTGGTGGGGATGAGATGCTGAAAGCTGAGACTGGGAGAGCCACCCAGAGGCAGACTGTCAGTTTAGGTTTATCCCCCCGTAGGAGAAAATAGGAAAGCAGGACATGGAGGGCAGTGCATGCTGGGACTGTGCGGAGCTATCTCATTGAATCCTGCTAGTATCCTTGTGAACTGCGACTCGGAGCGGTAAAGCAATTTGTGCTTGGACATAGGTCTGTCTGTCCCACCCTGGGTACGACTGGCTCATAAATTAATAAACTCCAAGAGTTATGGATTTGGGTTGATTTTTTTCCTGGGCTAATGATTTTTTTAAAAAACAAATAAATTTGACCAATTTATAATATATACACAGGGCCAGCCTTCCCACAGTGGCAAAATGGAAAGGCAAGTGGCCCTGAGCAAGTCCCACCGTCAATCTCTCTAGACTCTTCACGGTTCTTCTCCATTTGACCTTCTGTGATTTCTCCTCCATCCATTGACTGGAAGGAATACAGAGTATCTTAAAGAGATGGGGAGAAGGAGGAAAATCCTAAAGATTTTCCCCTGATGCATTTGAGAGACACCCGGCTTGGCTCTGAATCGGAGAGAAGACCTTAGCCAGCAGAAGGAAACTTTTAGCCACAGAGCTCTTTTCCTTTGGGTGGAGAAAAGAGAGACCAGTGGGGCCAGGGACCTGGATGGCTACCATGGATGCTTCCTTTTTGGAAAACAGAGGCTTCTCAAAGTATGAAAAAACAACAACAGCAAAAAAAAAAAAAACCCCAACCAAACAAACATACAAGCAGCGGAATGGCTCCAACATCCCACATCACTGCCTTGGGGCAGAATGAATACCACCCTCTGAAAAGATTACTTCTGCAATTACAACTGAATAAACAACCAATTAAAATGGCTCCCGAGGCCCTACCCCACCCTTCTCTCCCTCTCCTGAAGCTCTCTCAGCCGAGAGCAATGGGGCAAAGAGGTGACTTTCTCTAATAACCATGTGTGTTCTCTGCCTGAGAGAACGCTCGATGGAAATGGACAAATCAATTAGGAAAGAATATATAGTGTGGAAAGGGCTGACCCAAGAAAAGCTCGACTTCTCTGGGTTTTCAGCTTCTCCCCCCACACGCTGTTTCCCTTTTTGCCGTGGCCCTGTGGGAAGAGCGGGACACCTCTAGATTTTCACTTGACCTTGTCACTATTTATGTGATCCCTGAACTTGTGTTACTTCATCTGTAAGACAGGGATAAATAAGAGGAATAGCTAAACACTTACTGAATGCCAGGTATTATGCTAAGCCCTTTACGCTTCCTTTATTAACATCCCAAGTCCTCTAAACAACCCTTCTTACCCTTGTTTTGTATATAAGGAAACCGGGGCGCAGGAGGTTGTATAAATTGCCAAACAGCAAGTAGAAGAGCTGGATTCAAACCCCAAGCTCTGGCTTGAGAACAAGCCATCTTACCCGCTCTCCTGTGTGACTTCAGGCACTACACAGAGGTGGGACAGCATGTGTCGCTAGCACAGGGGCTGGCATGTAGCAAGGGCTTAGTAAGTGTTGGCTTTCCTTCTCTGATCACAGAACACACTGGTTTGAACTCCAGTCTAAAGCTGAAGGTGGGATCTTAGGGGAGAGAAGGCCCCAGGAGCAAGACTTCACGTCAGTGTGTGAGCTTGTGTAGCTGTCTTCGGAGTTAGTCTGTTCAAGCTAGTTCTGGTCAACACAGAGGCAGCCTCTCCTGGCCCTGCCTGTTTCCAACTCAAGTTAACCTTTTCTTTTATTTTATTTGGAAAAGTCATAAAAATTATGGTTATGAATATTTGGTCTCAGGAGCTTCAGGCTGTTGACCTGAGTGGACAGGAGGGCATGCGAGGTCTCAGGCATATCCTATTCCCATCACAGAAAAGGTATAGGTTTTTGACCCACAGAAATGCTCTTTATAGCACCCATTGTATTGATAAGGAAACTGGAGGCCTCATAGGAACGAAGTGCTGAAACTGAGACTAGGACCTACATATTTTAGTTTTTCTCTCATTCCCAATATAACTTCAACTCCATCAACATTCACGGAGTGCTCCTAGGGCGTCAAGCCCTGCGCTGAGGACTGGGTAAACAGAGATGAATGAGGCACATTCTCTGCCTCCAGGGAGCCACAGAGAGTGGCAGCGATAGACAGGTGAAGTGATTATGTGGAATGGTGTGAGAGCACATGCACTAGCAGGAGGTGGATGAATACAGAGATGGTATAGAGGGGTGGAGGTGAGATGGAGATCAGGGAAGTCTTCCTGGAGGAATGATACCAAAACAGACTTTGGGTTTGTTCATCAGAGAACAAAATGGGGAGCAGCGTCCTACAGAGGGACAGCATGAGTAAAGGCACTTGGGGTAAGACACCATGGTGGATGCTGCCAGTGTATTGTGGGAAATTCAAGAGAGGGAACAGAGAGAGATGAGGCTAAAAGGGGAGGCAGGGTCTTGCAGGCCATGCTGGGGAGCTTGGACTTGACTCTTTCACATGTGGGGAGACCCTTCTCTGACTCCAGGAGGGAAAGAGAAGGGAACCGTCGTTATGTGATCTGCATACCAGGCTCTATGCCAACCCCTTATGGAGAGACAACATTATAAAAGACGAAAACACTTTCAACTGGCTCTATGACCTTCACAAGGTATGAAACAGAAGCCTCCGTTTTCTCCTCTGGAAAATGGGGATAATAATACTGCCTACCTCCATGTTATTAAGATTCAAAGAGATAATCCATGTAAAGCCAGGCCACATAGAAGGACCCGACAGACATTAAATATCATTATTCATAGACTTTATCTCATCTACTACATCAAGCTGCCTGCTTGCTTATTTATGTATGTTTTCATTTATTTATTCATTGATTCATTTCCAACCTTCCTCAAGAAATGATTATCAGTTGCTCATAAGATCCCTAAGATAATGATGACAGACATCAAATGGGGGCTGACAGAAGCATGAGAGAGAGGGGCCAGCCGGCTGCTCTCTCCATCGAGAGCCGTTGAGTCATATGCCTGTGACTGATCCAAGCTGCAGTGTTTCTGTTCTGATGAGAGAGTCATATTCTGCAAGGGAAGGGCTCTTACTTATTGAGCATCTAGGATATGCCAGTCTCTTTCCAAAGACCATTTCTTTCTCTCTCCAATGTGTGTTTGTTCCATGTATGAAAGAGTTGACAATTGCCGCATGGGGCGCTAATGCACTTTCCAGATATGTCAAGACTACAGTGGCAGCTGCCTCAAATACAATATCCCTCTCTAGTCTGTTTTATAGACAAAGGAATAGAGGCTTACAGAATGCAGAAGTAGACACTCGGGGAGGCAGCATGGCTCCCAGTGAAAAGAGGATAGGTTTTCAAGCTGGACCGAGTTGACCTTGGAACCTAGCCCCTCAACTTTGGACACCCTGTTTAATAACATTGGACCCCATGTTTGCTTATTTTGAAAACAAAGTAATAATGCCTCCTGCAAGGTTAGTATAGAAATGCAAAGCGGGCCTCCTAGTGCAGCTCTGTATTGGCCAAATAAATGGTCCCAGGTCCATAGTGAATAAGTAAAGGAGGAAAGAAGCCAAGACGAGAAAACATGGGATCTCTTCCATGGTCTGTGTTCTTGATCTATACCCACATGATGTGGCCTCGTCATCAGTCAATATGGCGGAGTCCTTAGGGGCACAGATGTTGACTTTGGATAAATCTAGGTTCTGCTCCGAACTCTGCTGTATATAAGCTGAGGAACCTTATCAAGCCTCTTAAACCCAGGAGAATGCAATTTTCTTATCTGTAAAATGGGATCGTATCACTTACCTTATAATATTATTGGGGGAAGTCAATGAGGTGATGTTTATAAAGTGCTCAGCAAAGTGCCTGGCACCGAGTAGCTCTCACTTAATTAGCAGTACCTGTTATGTGAATAGTAACTTGTTTGGATGGTGATGACAGCCAAGGTTCTTTTTCTATTACAGAGCATACTTGGATGTGAATGAACTGAAGAACATTCTTAGACTGGATGGATCAACACACCTCAATATCTTCTTTGCAAACTCCTCGGAGGAGGAATTGGCAGGAGTAGCCACTTGGCCATGGGACAAGGAGGCCCTAATGCACTTAGGTGAGAATTAGAAACTTCTCCAGGAGGAAACCGGATTAGCACAGGAATGAATTTAGTACCGATGATGATGGTGGTGACTCAGTCATGATGGTGGTGGTGGTAGTGGGGACGGGGAACAATCTATTGGGTTGTCGGAAAAGTCATGACGTATTTTTGTCTATGTTTTTCGCTGCAAAAAAAATGCATCATGACTTTTCCGACAGCCCAATATTTATCACTTTTTAATGTATAAAATCCTTCAGCATTCCTTATCTCATTTCACCCACCAAGCAATGCTCTGAAGAAAAGAACACAATATTATTAGCCCTGTTTTACCAGTGGGGAGACTGAGCTTCGTAGAGGGAACTGGGGCTTGTCCTAGGTCACACACAAGTCAGTGGCAGAGCCACAGTTTGAATTCAGGTTCCCACCTCTGCCCGTTGATTGCTTTCTCCTTATACCCCTGCCTCTTAGGTCATGCAGATATATTCTCAGCCTGATAACCACATTGTGCTGGCATAGTCTATCATGGGTTGGCTTGAAAGACTCCAAAGAGGCAAGAGAAAGTGAATTTGTAAAAGCTCCTTGTTCCTCCATGTCCTACCCAGCGACAACATCAGGAACTCTTCTTACATTCAAATTATGCATATCCATAAACCAGACATATATTTATACAAACCAGTCACCAAGGTCAGACATGACAGTGGTTTCTGAACTGGGCCCAGCAAGCAGACATTGTAGTTGTTCAATTTTTATTTTTCCTTGCTTCCTTCCAGGACCCGTCTCTATGTAGACAAGCGTTTTTCAACTTGTGCATATTTGGAATCCTAGCATACGTGCATGTTTGTGTTCTTGTTCTCACTTAATAGTATGCTGCCTACCTTTTTCCATGTTGCGGCTGTCTTCATAATTACTTCCCGTTCAACTTTTTTCACTTGACGTCACAAGAGAAAAGCCTGTCTTTCTGGTTCGTTTCCATCTCTCTAAAGGCGAGATTTGTAATGGCCACATAATATTCCATGGAGTGAGGGCACTAGCGTTTATTTAAACATTTTCCCTTGGACGGGATGTTCCCATTATTTACACCAATGAAGAGTGATGACTCAGTGAGCGTCTTCATCTGAGAATGTTAGCGCTCAGCATAGTCACAGCGCTGGGTGTTTCCTCAGGCCTGCCTGGTCTCCCAGTGATAGGCCCAGAGTACAATAGCGGCGCTAAACTTCCCATATTTTGGAGATGTGGAATTTTGCCCTTTCAAATGATGAAGTTGTGCTAAATCAAACTCCAGACTTAGTCCTCTGTACACTGCTCTCTTTCCCAGTTGTTTTTAAGAGAACGAAACTGATGTGTGTGTGTGTGTGTGTTTGTGTGTGTGTGTGTGTGTGTGTGTGTGTGTGTGTGTGTGTGTGTGTGTGAGCAGAGAGAGATGTAACGATAAATATGTAGTGCTTCTCACCTGGGGGGATTTTACCTCCTAGGAGACATTTGGCAATGTCTAGAGATATTTTTTGTTACAAATGGGGGTATGCTACTGGCATCTAGTGGGTAGAGGCCAGTGATGCTGCTAAATCTCCCACAATATCCTCAAGAAAGACTCATCTTGTCCAAAATGTCAATAGTGTTGAAGTTGAGAAACCCTGAGATTAATGATGGACAGGTCAACAGGTAGACAGACAGACACAGGCAGATGGGTTTGGCAGAAGAGAGCGTGCAACCTCAGCAAACTTTTAAGATGATCAGCTCGTGTCACGTGCCTAGGGTTACCTGTGGGAATCCTGCCAGTACAGAGCCAAAAGCCATGGTTGTTCTCAGCTGTGACATGATTTAGTAGGACCTTAGGCAAGTCTCTTTCCTTCCCCAGGTCTCAATTTCCTCAGATTTTAGATGAACAGGTTCGACGAGATGGCCTCCGTGGACCCTTCTCAGGGCTGAAGTTTTGTCCTGTTGGCAAAGCCACCAAAAAGGCCATGATCAGAGTCTTAGAGGAGTTGAACAGCAGGCTTCTAACGTTAGAGAAAAATACTCCTGATAATTCCATGAATTTCAGAGACTGGCTCAGGACCAGGAATACAGAAGGCTATAAATCCATGGCATGTTATAGTATTTCAGGATGATGTCAGGCTGAAGCTATTTCACCTTTTAAGAGAAGCAATGAAACAGGACTCAGGGCTCTCTGCTCTTGCTCTGTGAAAAGGGGTGAGTTGGGAGGGAATGAGGTAAAGCAAACAGAGCCGGCCTGGACGTGAAGCCTGCAATCCTGTCATTGTCCCTGTAAATACTTGTGGGGTCCCCTCACAATACCTCAATGTCACAGCTTCATGAAGACAGAGCATCACTGGCACTATTGTTGCTGTTGATGTGAGAGCTCACCAGAGATGCAAAGTCACTTTCCCAAGATCACACAGCAGATGGAGGATTGGAACCCATGTCAGGCTAACTCCAGCTGGCTTTCAGGCTGCCACCTCCCCACTCTGAGATATTGATCATAAGCTATTTCTCTGCAGTAGCCCCAATCAAACCCAATTTGTTAGAACCATATATAGTTACACTCTTCTCCTGCTGTTGCACCATGATCCCTGGAAAAAATCGGGTGGGAAGGAGATTGTATTTCCTATTATGAGTGACAGAAACTAATTGAGAGAGATTTCCTGTCTCAATTTCTCTTCCTCCCTGACTCTGCCTGCCCCTTCTCCCCCCCGCCCCCCCCCACACACCCCTTCTCATACGTCTTTATCTTTGTGCTAGAAGGCTCTGAGCAGTTCAGAATTAGTCGATTCCGTGAGCCCCATGCCTGAGCGAGCTCACCCTCCCAGCGGTTCAGTCCAAGATCAAACTCTCCCCTCGCCCACTCCAGGCTTGCCGGGACAAATCAACAAGGCTCTGCCTCCCTCCCATTCTTTTATAAGACACTGCTCTGCACTTCAAGTTACTAACTTACAGGGAGCTCAGACCTGAGTTTTAAGTTTCCCTTAGATACACTTAGATTTTAAAGTTTAAATATCTCTCTGCTAGCCTATATGTATTTCTCCAATGCCCAAAATGAGCATGGAACAGTGCTATCCATTGATTCTGCTGCGATCCATTCCATTTGTCTCCCTAAGCAAAGCCATGCTCAATCTTCTAGGGCATGCGGTGTAGACCATTGCTTCTCAAACTGGAACATGCAGACGGGTCACCTGGGGCTCTTGTTATAATGCAGATTCGGATTCCATAGATCTTGGATGAGGCCTGAGCTTCTGCGTTTCTAATCACCTTCCAGGTGATGAGCACGCTGCTTGTTCTCGAGCCACACGTAGGGTGGTGAGTAGTTAGACAGTATGTCAGGTGCTATGCTAGCTCCTCACGTGTGACTAAACCTGGTCACACTTATTTTGTTGGGTCAGCATTCAGCAAATATTCAACACAGGTTTATTGAGAGGCCTTGTTGCCGGCCCTGTGATAGGCATTTACAGTAGACCTAGCTTAAGAGCCCTGGCTGTGGAACCCAAGGACCTTGGTCCAACTTTCAGCTCCACACTTGACTAACTCTTGATCGTAGGCCAGTTCCTTCACCTCTGTGTGAATCAGTGCCTGTCTCATTGGGTTGTGAATGATGAAGTGTGAGTATACACAAGAAGCCCTCAGCACGGGCCTGAAGAGATGTAGCAAGTGCTTCAGAAATGTTGCCTGTTACGATCACTGTTATAATAATGGTGAGCACAACATGGCGCCGGCCTTCCTGTGTGTTTCATGCCCACAGAGTAGAGAGATGATGAAATGGGGTTCAGAGGTAGGAATTGGCTTGCTCCACGTCACAGGGTAATGAAGGCAAACTGAGAACTGAGACCAAAGTGTCTGAACCGTGAGGGGCTTCATTTCAACAAAAGCGCATGTCGGATGTTTATAAGCCTGGGTGTGACTTTCTGAGGAAGACGCTGCAGCAAAAGTGTCTACCAGCCTAGAAACCAAAGTCCTTAGGTTCTAATCACACCACCTCTTTTAAGTTGTTTGGCATCACGTTGGGTATGTTGTCTCACTTCTTTAGGCCTTGGCTTTTTTATCTGAAAAGTGAAGGAACTGCACAAAATGACTTTTGAGACTCCTTCCTATGCCATCAATGATTTGTATGACAAGTCCTAGCAGCTCCCAGGGCAGTGGAGTCATGGGGTGGAGAATCCTGTGGTTCCTTTGGACAGCACCCTATCCGTTGGGAGATTCCTGCACCAGTAAGCGAAGCATCCGGTTTGTCTAATGCTCTGGCTTTTTCCTTGCAGGTGGCATTGTCTTGAACCCATCGTTTTATGGCATTCCTGGGCACACCCACACCATGATCCATGAGATCGGGCACAGCCTGGGCCTCTATCACATCTTCCGAGGCATCTCGGAAATCCAGTCTTGCAGTGACCCCTGTATGGAAACCGAGCCCTCTTTTGAGACTGGAGACCTCTGCAGTGACACCAACCCGGCCCCAAAACACAAGTCCTGCGGTGACCCAGGCCCAGGAAACGACACCTGTGGCTTTCATAACTTCTTCAACACTCCTTACAACAACTTCATGAGCTACGCAGGTAGGGCCCTACCCTCTGCCAGGTGTGCGGGGCCGGGTGTCGGCATGGGCTCCGGTCCTGGCTCAGAATAACTCTGAGCAAGCTGCTTACCTTTGCTAAGAATTGTTCCCAACAATTCCTCACCCCAAACAATCAGGATACTGTTCCTTCCATGACACCCTTAGGGGACAAGGAGGAGGTTGCATCTGAAATCTCCTCAGAAAGACACACAGTGGGAAGCTGACCAGAACCAATGCCAGGAAACCTGAGCAGAAAGCCTGCCTCTGTCCACTAGGTCACCTAATGTCTTTCAGTCTATAGTATCCCTCTCTTTTCTCAAGAAAATGGACTCTTTGGACTCTACCTCCTAGGTTTCTCCTAGTTGCACATCTGTATTTTTCTCTGCCAGCGGTGGTTCAAACTTTTTTTTAAGCATGAAACTCTCACGCCCTCCTTTACTGTTTTATTACCAAAAAAACAAACAAAAAACCAAACAACAAAAACAAAAACCAAAAAACTTAGAATGCTTTTGGTTTTGCAAATACACAATTATTACATGAGATTCATATGTCCTTTTCCTAACTGCATATATCTTATCAAAGCCCCTTTTTTAATATACCATCAATAACAGTATTAAGGACTCATTCTTTGGGTTCTAGGATGCCCTGCATTTCCTTTTAGCATGTATCAAGGCCACTTCTAACCCTCATCTTTGGCAAATTAGAACAAGATACCCCCTCTCTCGGGGCAGTCACGCCCTCACCATTGACCCCTTAAGCTGAGAGCCCTTGCATAAGATCTACAGAACTGCATATGGGAACCCAGCACAAACTCTATTATTCAGTCTAGGTGTCCCTGCCCACCAGAACAAGCGAGTCCTGTGAAGGCAGAGATTACCTTTAATACATCACTGTATCTCTAGCACCTAGAATGGGGCCTTCCGGCTTAATAAATACTTGTTTGGAAGAAAAGCATGGAGGTACAAAAAGGAGTAAATGCTCTCCTTACAGGTCTATAAAATGGATTCTTATCAATAATCGTATTTCTACTTATATAAAAGTTTATTGTCCATCAAGGACTTGAACACACACTGTCTCATTTAATTCTCACCCCAAACCTCTGGAGTAGGAACTGTCCCCATTGTACAGATGACAGTACTGAGACCACTGATGTCATTTGCCCCAGGGTACATATCGGACTCGAAGCAGTTTGTTTTTTCTTTTCCACAATTGCGCCACTCTTCAAAAGGGAAGTGGACGATGGGTGAGTGGGAAATGGAGCAGCCTGGGTGGCTTTGGCACTCTGCTCCACCAGGGTGCCTCAGGGAACTGCCCTGAGTGGGCCTCCATATCTGCTTGAACCAGGGGTGCCCCCCTTCCAACTGTTTTTCATTTGTGTTGGAGTTTTGCTTCAGATTGTGTGTGGGGAGATGATTTTACTATGAAAACCCAATGAATTAGATGCTCCCCAAAGGGCCTTCCTGCTTTCCCGTTTGGGCTAATGACCTTTGGGGGCCTCAGGCTCATGTAGTCCAAACCTAAGTTCTCTCTAAGTGTCAGTAACCCACCCCAGCCCCATAAAGAGTCTTTAGGTTTGGGTCTCTTAAAAAGACCCACGGGCTGGGTATTTCCTCAAAAGCAGATTCCCACTGGGCTCCCATTCCCAGCCAAGCCGACACCCCACATCCGGTGCCCCGTCCCCTCACACAGCCCTGCTTACGTTCTATTTCTGTAGCACCTTTCCTTGGCCAGCTCGACGCACATGGAAAAGAAACAATAACATGAGTTTGGAAGTTTGCCGGCCTCTTAGGGGCTTAGGAGCTGCCACTAGCTACCAGACCCCCATAAACTAAATCTTTTTTTTTTTTGGTTCCCCTTTGTACAGATCTAAAGGGTGATTGATTTACTGTTGTTTTTTTAAAGGAACCCCTCAGCTCAGTGACCCATTAACAGCAGAACTAATTCACTGAGCTACGATAACAAACTTACACCCGCAAAAGCATATTCAAGGCGACCACGAGCTTTGAAATGTTTGTTTTCCTTAGGATCTCTGATAGATGAGGTGACAAAAGCAGCTGGATGAAATTCAAAATACAGAACAGGGCCGGGTTCTCAGGACTGGGGAGAGCGAGGCACAGGGGCTGTGCAGGGAAGACGAGAGGGCGGAGGCCTCGCCGGGTCAACCGCTTGGAGTGCCTTCCTTCTTGGGAGCTTCTTCCTCAGGCCTGGTCGCCCGCTGGGTAAAGCGTCTAGGGCAGTGCTGTCCAGTAGAACTTTCTGCAAAGATGGACGTGTTCTGGGTCTGCTGCCCAGGATGCTAGCCATGGAGCCCTTTATATATATAAAGACGGCTAGTGAGACTGAAGAACTGCGTTGTTAGTCTTAAGTAATTTTAATGAATTTAAATTGAAGCGACCACACATGGCTGGTGGCTCCCGTATGGGTCAGTGCTGGTCTCCAGTAATTACTGAGTGCCTCTGATATGCCAGGCACTGTGTGAAACACTTCATAGGTTTGTCTCAGAGAATCCTCAAAATAACCCGGTGAGGTCGCTGCTATTGTTATTGCGCCCGTTTTACAGATGCAGAAAGTGTGGTTTAGGGACCTTAAATAGCTTGCCCAGGGTCACACAGCAAAACCAAGACGAACCTTTCTTACTGCACAGCGTATGTTATGAATCAATAATTATTTGACGCCCCTTCTGAAACTCGGGGAGGTTAAGAGGGTCCCAAGTGCTCAGACCAAGCAGGCACCAGGGAGGTGATGGGGGCAGGCCTAGTTGAACAATAGGAGAGTGTGGTCATGTTGAGCTGCTGGATAAGCCCTGGGCAACAGCCTGGACTCTACTTCCTGAAGATAATAGGCCACAGGGGGCTCACCAAGAGTCAGGGCCTCCTCGAGTGTGGCAACCAGGCCTTCTCCAGTCTTGTTACCATCTTCATGAGTGTCAGGGCTTCTTCATAGGTACACGCGCTTTGACACAGCAGCCCTATTTCTAAGGACTGTATCCTACGGAAATAAGTGAGTTAATGCATTTAAAGATTTAGTCATACGAGTGTTCTTACCAAGGTTTATTCTCCAAATATTAATTAGGCACTTGCTATCTCCCAGGCATAGAAGAAAAATGCTTATATGTGTAAAAAATGAGCAACTGTTTCCAAGTCCAAAGGGAATGGATCGCTGAAATCTGTATGCTGCCACATATGTGGTCACTATAGATGATGTGAAAGACGATTGAGGGGCACAGACAGGGCAGTAGCGTGATGCAGTGGTTCAGGGCAGGAAGCTTGGGCTTGAGCCCTCCATGCCTTTGACCCAAGCAATTTACTTCTCCCTGAGCCTCAGTTATGTCATCGATACCATGGAGAATAATCACACTTACCCTGTGTGATAGTAGGTGTCATTGTACAGGTGAAGGGCTTAGAACGCTCCTTGGTATCATCATTAGATCACAATCAGTGACAATTGGTGGGGTCATTTGTTAGCTATTTAATGTGAAGACAGTCACAGAATGTTATGTATAGTGTAAGACAGGCGAGCGTGTGTGTGTATGTTTGTGATGAGAATTATGCATATTCATATCCATATTCCTGTACACATTCGTATACCTAATATACTAAATAGTAATGGATTACCTCTAGGTCATGAGTTCAAGGTAATATTTATTTCTTTGTAACCTGTTTTGCTATATTAAAAGTGTTCTCCAACGAATACCTATAACTTTCATCATCTCTTACTGTTATTACTGTTATTGTCATCATTATTTTTTAAAACAACAAAAAGGCAGGGACTTTTGCGAAGAGCAACTCAGTTATCCATGCACCAGATATGGGTTTGCTTGTTAAATGCTCCCACCAGCTTTAGGAGGCAGGTGACGTGGTTGGTAATTCCCTATTTTACAATGGGTGAAACTGAGGCTGTTGGGGGTCAGCAGTTGCCTGTGGCAGTAAGCATTTGCTGAGCATTTATCATAGCTCCTGGTGCTCCAGTCCCCTTCTCCTTCAGCCATGTTCTGAGACAAGCACCCTTATCGTCACCATCTCCACTTTACAGATGGGAAAATGAGGCACTGAGGGTGTGAAGTTACTTGCCCACTTGACTCCAGGTCCTGCATGCACTAATCTTACTACATAACCATGCTTCGTAGCCGTCACGCCCTTCTCCTGCCTCTAGCCTATCCAGTGCCTTTTCCAAGGCTCCCAGGATGAAGGGCAGAGTTCACAGTAACAAAGAAAAATGTACCCGATGACCTGGCTCTTCTCAGACCGAGACGTTTGAACTCTACTCTCTAGGCAATGGGGAGCCATAGAATGTTTGGTATCCAAGGCGGCATTGGAGCTTGAGAGAGGATTATGCTAGTCGTTCTTTTATACAGAGCTTGCTAATGGACGTCAGGCCCTTCTGCTGCCTTCAGATGTAGGAAAGACTTCCCCAGGGTGCTGGGAAGGAGGCTGTCAAAGCAGTAAGGGGATCAGAGGCAGCTTCTGTGTATAACCTCCTCGCACCCCTGTCCCTTCCCCACGCTGGACTCTCAAGGTCACGTCCAACTGCCCCGCACCTGCCCAAACTTATTTTCTGTTTGTTTGATAAGGGGAAGTGAGTTTATGCTGTAGGATTCCCAGTGGTGGGTTTATTTTAAGATCTGGCGAGCCCCGTGCTCCTCCGTCTGGGGCCCAGCTGCAGAAACCCCGAGCAGGCGGACACCTCTGGGAAGCGGTGTTTTCGGAAAGCAAGCCAAAACAGTGCCTTGTGCTGCCCCTGGGGCAGCTGAATAAAGCTGTTGAAGGAAGAGAGGGGAGGCAAGCTTCTTCCTTGGGGGCTGAGTCTTGGGTCACTGCTTTCAGTCCCCATCTTAGAAAAGAGGGCATAGAATTGAAGGTCATTCCATCCAAAGGCATTTAAGAGATTGTATTGCAGCCCCCTCAGACTCAGGCTCAACTCTTATTTATCAAGCACCTGCATGGTGCTTGACCCACACAAAGTCTCATTCATGTTCGGGAAGAAGTTCTCATGTTGATTAGAAGCCTGGCCTTGGAGTCAAGACTGCTGGGGTTCGGATCTCAGATTTGTCCCTAGCTCTGTGATCTTAAAAAAGTTGCTTGATCTCTCTCAGCCTCAAATTCCTCCTTGTAAAATGGAGAAACCCATAGTATTTATCCCAAAACCAGTGGGAAAATTAAATGTGCCCAAAGCACAGGGCACCATGCCTGGCTCATACCGAGCACACGGCAGACATCCCAGTGTCAGTGCTGTGTGAAGGTTGTGTTTGCCCTCGTGTTCCCAGCGTGGACACTGAGCCTGGATGGTCACTAGCTCTGCCTGACTCTTGGGTCTGCGCTCACGGCATAGGACCCCCTGCCTCTGCAGTCTCGTAGCTCCATCTCCTACAGTCCCTCAGCCTTCTTTCGCAGCCTTAGCCATGCAGCCTGGCTGACCTCAAATACCTCCTGCAGAAGTCTCTCCTTCCAACATGCTGCCTTTTTCTGTTCATCCGTGGTCGGCATCATGAACTTGAACAACCTTATCACAACCTTGACTCATACAATAAACTGACCTTCGTGTGAAATCTAGACAGGTAGCTCCTCAAGGGCAGGGATGTTTTAAGCTTCCCCTTTCTGTGGCCCGTGGCACGGAGCAGAGGATATGTAACAGATGCTCAGAAGGTGTGATTGAAGGACAATATCACGGCATTGGTACATAGTAGAATTAATGAATGAGTGGATGAATGAGTGAGAAGGAATGGATGAACAAGTGAACGCATAAAAGAACAAGGGAATGAGTAAGTGAATGAATGCATGAGAAATAGTGAACCAGTAGTGAGGGAGGGAACAGATAAGAGAATGCGTGACTTACTGACCAGTAGATTTGGGGGCTCATGGAATGCAGCTTATCGTGCCCTTGTCCTTAGCCATGACCTCTGGGCTGTTCCCTCTCCAGCCTCAGACATACTGTTTCAGTTCCGTCCACCCTCCCGTTCCTCCTGTTCCCGCTCACCTGTCTCCAGAAGTGATGACTACACTAATTTGTTCACAGACCATTAACTCTTGAGCACTGGAAGAGGCCAGCTCTGAGTTGGCAAGGGCTGGAGTGCTGGCCCTCCAGCCGCCAGGAGACATCATCCTTCTCTTGCATGTCTGCCCGTGCAGCCAGGTTCTTATCTCTCCCTCTGCCCGCTTGCAGATGACGACTGCACGGACTCCTTCACGCCCAATCAAGTCGCCAGAATGCACTGTTACCTGGACCTGGTGTACCAGGGCTGGCAGCCCTCCAAGAAGCCGGCGCCTGTCGCCCTCGCCCCCCAGATTGTGGGCCACACAACCGACTCCGTGACGCTGGAGTGGTTCCCACCCATCGATGGGCACTTCTTTGAAAGGTGAGTGTGGTCTGTGCAGTGTTGGTTCCCCCTTCTCTCTCCTGCCAAGAAAGGAAAACTTGGAAGGGATGTGAAACTTGGGGATTTTGCTGTGTTTTTTGTCCTTGCCCTTGTTTAATGGGGATCCCCACCACCTAGCCCAGTGACAGGCCGGTAGAGGACCATTATACATGTGGAGGTCAGGGAACAAATGAATGACAACTAACAGACATTAACAAGTAATAAAACATATTTTCAGTGAATGCCTGTTGAGCTTGAATTTATTATTAAAAATCTGGAAACTTCTTTTTTCCAGAGCTTCCTCTGGGATGGAGATACTGGTCTGGTCTCCATGAGCTCAGGACTTGAAATTGGCAAACGCTTTCACAGAAATATTATATATGAAGGTGTATATGTGTGTAGGGATATATATACATATATACATATATATATATATATGTATATTACATATGGTATATAGTATATAATTAGAATCTTTAACTGTGACCAATGTTTCTTTGTTGAATGAAAGGCAGAATTTTTAGAAGACCAGGGAGTGAGAAACTGAGGCACAAAATACCTCAGTTCTGCTCTCCGATCAGTCAGGTACTAGCTGTGTGGCCTTGGGCAAGTCACTTTCCCTCCTTGAGGCTATTCTTCTCCCCTGAAAAGTGGGTCTCATGATGCCTCAGTGGCCTGAGTCGGAGACCTGAATCAGATAGTCTCTTGTGGGGACTTTCAGCACCGAGGGCCCTGCAGAGCTCAAGCTTTGAAGGAACCAGGTTTTAAAGGGCCATGGAAACGGAGAGCAGTTGAGATCTTGCTCCCCGACATATATTATCAGTTCAGCTCAAATAAACTCTTATAAAAATTACCTAAAAAAGATAATAAAATGTAAAGTAAAGAGTCCTGAAAATAGACTAAAATGTTGACATCTCTATTGGAACTTAGCTATAATTTAGGACAGATTAGTATATTAACCCCCCCACCCCACCACACCCAGCCCCCCCGGCGGCCCTCTTTATCCACAAATGATGCAATAACATTGATGATGCTGAAAATAATAACCAGCTAATCATGACTTGATATTACTCGATGGTTGCGGTTGCTGCCACTTATTGAGTGCTGACTCGGTGCTGGATTCTGTACTAAATGCTTTATATACAGACTCTCATATAACCTTTCCAGTAACTATAAATGAGGGGCCATCTTCCTTTGCCAGATAAGGAGGGAACTGCAGCTCCAAGAGGCCGAGGGATTTGACCCAGAGCCCATAGAAGGTTGTGGGAGCTGAGCTGCAACTCACAGTTTGCAGTGTCTAGTCTCAGACTCCCATGTGTTTTCAGTAAGTGCTTCCCAAACTTGAATTGTGAAGGAGTGTGTGTGTGTGTGTGTGTGTGTGTGTGTGTGAGTGAGTTAAAATATATTAGATCATGGCACCATATTAAATTTGGGCTCTAATTTTCCATTCTACCATCAGTCCCTGAATCTAGAACCTTCATTCGGCAGCTGGGGGAATGTGATCGCAGGGAAGGAAATGCACCCCCTAGGCCCTCTGTAGAAACCCCCCTGCCCCTGCCCCAGCTGCCCTCACTGGGAGCTCAGAGCTGGGTTTGGGAAACCTCATGTGACACTTCAGAGCAGGCTTTCCAGCAGCCTGTAGATTTATTTATTTTTTCTGTGGCAATGAGAAGGATCAGACTTTTGGTCAAGCCTTGGCCTCGATTCCACTTAAAAATGGAAGTTTTGTAAATGAAGCTTCCTGTGTATGTATTCAATTTGTATTTCATAAAGCAGTTATTGTCCATTAAATAAATACCATCTGATTGTTGGGAACCTATTGGAGGGTTAATTCTTGTGTAATGAGATATGTCTCTATTACATAGTGCCCTCAGCTTCAATCAATATGTTTTTAATAACCTATAGTCAGTTGGTACTTGAGGCTCATACAATAGCTATTCTGTTCAGTCTACGGTTTCATAACGGAGTTATCATATGTTAAATTAAAACTGACATTTTAGAAACATGTCTAATTAGGGTTAACAGCTACGTAGACCATAGGCTATGGCGAAAGGAAGTCAGTCCACAAGTTCAATAACTTGTTGTAAAGAAGCGGAACTGTGTATAGCACTCTCCCGTACACACAGAGTTCATACTCCTGCATATTGGCTTAGTTCAAAGTGCACACGCTTTGATGTCAGGTTGCCTGTGTCCCGTTCTCAGCTTCACCACTCCAAGTCTCTAGGACCGTGGGCAAGCCACCTCCCCTCTCTGACCTTCTCTGACCCTCATTGTCTTCCATAAAAAGGTGCTAACCATGCCCACTTCACCTGGCTTTTGTGGGGAATTCAACATGATGACATCTGTGAGATGCCTTGTGCACACACGCTATGTTCAAAAGATATTAGCTCCCGTCTTGTGCCATGTTTTCCAGGGCTGTTGAGCTACTTGAAAATGGTCTTACTTTGCAAAATCTCTGGTGTTTTCCACTACATCCATCAATGCCAACCTCTTGCCCCTGGCCATCCTCATGTCCTCCTGCTGTTCCTCACATCTGTGGTCTAAGGGACTACAAGGGTTTTCCTTAGAAAAACACATTCAGATCCTCCCACAGCCTGTGTCCTCACACATGGGCAACTGGATAAATAATTCAAGGCCACCCTCAGCTTTCCGAACTCCTTTATTTTTATCTGCCTTGCAAACATGTGTTGATTGGATGATTTCAGTTTTCTGAATGGCGGGCTGCGATGCATTGGAAAGAGCGCTGGACTGGGAACCCGGAGACCTGGGTCTGAAGTCTGTGAGGCCCCATTTGTTCCCCTCTTCCTCAGCCGGTGTTCCGATCTGGAAGCCAGAGTTCTAGCCTTTCTCAGCTGAGGTTCTTCACCCAAATCTCATAACACAGAACACTACTGGAATAACCATTTTCTTAATTCTCCCAAGCGTGGTACATAACTAATACCATTCTAGAGTCATAGAAGAGAAGGTAATTCATGATACACAGTGGGCCTCTTAGAGAATCACTGCCCGTTAGGACGTCCTGCAATAATGGAAATGTTCTCTATCTGCACCATCCGATGTTGTGGCCGTTAGTTAGCCAACTGTGGCTGTGGAGCACTTGAAATGTGATGAGTGTGACTCAGAAAATAGGTTGCTAAATTTATTTAATTTTAATTAATTTAAATTTAAATAGCCACATGCATGTAACATTTGGTACCATATTGGACAGCATAGACTTGGGGCTTAAGCACTGACTCTCATGATACTGGATAAGACGGAAGGACTGTTTCAGTACTATCCTGTATTTCTATGATTGTGTGTGTGTGTGCGTGCGCACGCACACATGTACGTGTGTATGTTCACATGTCTGACTGTGTAGATACAGGTACCTATAACATTCAAATAAATACCAAAGGTAAGAAACACATATATACACTCTCTAGATATGTGGGACACTGCCTGATTTTGCTAAAGCCCAGATTTACTCTCTGACTTCCCAAGCTATGGCCTTGGGATGATTACTTTGTACTTGTGAACCTTAGTTTCCTAATCTGTAAAGTGGGATCATCACATCAAAGATACCCTTGGATTATCCGTGTCTAGTACTTGTACAGCACTAGCAACCAGAGGCTGTTCAATGACTCTGCAGTGAATGACTAGATGAAACAATGAATGGACATGTGAATCAATGAATGTGAGGGAATATACTTTGTGGAGCTCTGTGCATACAGGACCTATTTACTATCAGGCATGGTGGTTTATTCACTCACCAAAGTATTGATTGGGAGCCTAGGATGTGCCAAGAACTCAGTGCCATGCAGGTGACTGTATGTGTATAATCCATACACACATCTAAAGCATCGAAAGCAATAGAAAGAAAGACTCAATGGCTGTTCAGGTCAGTGTAGTCCCTGATTCCATCCTAGGGCATTTGTAATCTCATTGTCATCATAAAGCCACTCATGTGACTCAGAGCTGCTGCGCATGGATTGTGGTCATCGTAATGAAGCTCTGCCCTACAGAGTGGTGCCTTGGGAGTCTGTCTCTCCATTCCTTGTTCCTCGCCTATAAGGATATTTGTATAATAGTTATTCTTGCTGGCCCAGGAGTAAGTCATGCACATTCAAAAATACATAGAAAATTCAGAAGACCGAGGGGAATAAAAACAGGGGTGGGAGATCCTCCTATGTTCCACCACCCATAAATTACTGCCAGTGATATTTTGTCACATTAAGCTTGTTTGAACAGCATTGAAATGCTGCTGTAGATTCAGTTCTGAATATGACTTTTTCACTTAATGTTGTAGTTTACACATTTCCCATTAAATTGCATAATCTTTATAAATATTTTTGTCATAACTGCTTACTACTCGATTGAGCAGATTAACCTTAGGTTATGTCATCATTCTCCTATCACTGAATATTTCTGTGCTTGCAAAATTTGTACCTATGTATGGTTTCATATTTATAATAATAAAGCTAAGGGTATAAAATCTACAATTTAAGGGTCCAGACTAGGTTAGTCATGAGTCTTAGCAACATGTCTGAGTGACTGGTATGCATCCATCCATCTATCCATCCATCCATCCATCCATCCATCCATCCATCCATCCATCTATCCAGTACAAGTACACATGTTGACCACCATATAAGAAGATAAGCAGGGGCATGACTTGCTCAGGTTTGGGTTTGGGGATGAGCTCCCTGTGTGGAGGAGGAATGGGGAGTACCAGCAGACTGTGATGCTCACAAGCGTGCTCTTCCTTACCATGTGACCCCAGGGGCTACCGAGCTTCCCTGTGAAAGGAAAGCCCTAAGGCTTGCGAGACGGCTCCTCCATTATGTTGCTGCAGGTAGCCAAAGGGTGGAACTACTTCTAGGAATGATGAACGAGGTAGTAGCAGGCTCATTGCATTTTGAGAAATAATGGATCGGGCTGGCACATTGCTTGACATCTTTCTTCCCTTTGCAGCCTCTGTGCAGAGGTCGCTCAGGTTTGCAGTTTGAGGTCCACACTCATCTTTCCCCTCTCCTGACAACTGCCTCCTAAAGATATGCCAAGTCTGGAGAACAAGCAGGATCCCAGAGTCTAAAGGGAGATTGAATCCAGATAAAAACGACACTAGACAGTAGGGGAAGCCGCTGTAATATTCCACTTTGGGGACTGATCCCTTTGAGGGATTAGCTTGCCCCTTGGAAAGCTTCTGAAAGGAATTAGGTGGCATGGTAAGGAAGCTGCTTTTGACTGTTACATCAAAGAGTGTCTTCTCCATCCCCAGAATGCCAAGGCTGGAAGCTTCTTTAGGCATCATCTAGTTCAGCCCACTCACTTTTCAGATGAAGGAACTGAACCATGCCTTCTTTCTATTTAATACCTACAACACAGGATGGTGCCTGGCACATGGCAGGTACCTGATGAATATGAGTATATAAGAATATGATTTGAGGTCAAATGGGGCAAAAGAGTTTTCTCACAAGCACACATCAAATTCTCAATGGAGCTTTGGCTAGCTGATGAAGTTAAGATTATGCAGGTAGTGAGTAAGTCTTTGGCCTGTTGATTCTGTGAAGTTAATGGAGTATATCCACCATCAGCACAGAAGCCACTTAGGCCCAAACAGGGTTCGTGCTGGGCAATAGGAGGGGTAGGGGGGATTTCATATTCTGGAAGCTTTGGCACAGACAGGGAGGAAAGGGGATAGCATCCAATAGTGTGTCCTCTGCTGTCTTGCCTCTGGCCTCGCCAAGTCAGAGGCTCATTCAACTGTTCCTAAGTCGGTGCTTCTTTCTTCTTTCCTTGGCCTCCTAGAGAATTGGGATCAGCATGTGACCTTTGCCTGGAAGGGAGAATCCTGGTGCAGTACGCCTTCAACGCCTCCTCCCCCATGCCCTGCGGCCCATCAGGACACTGGAGTCCCAGGGAAGCAGAAGGTAAGCCGGCCCGAAGCTCATTTACAGGTTGGATGTGCAAAGAGCCACTCTGTCAAGGCCTCCAAGTTTTCTGATTTCAGTGGCCTCTCCCATATACCATCTCATTTGATCTTAAGAGCGCCCTGCAAGGCCAGCATTTCTTAAATTTAAAATATTTGCCTTTTTTTCCCCCCAGCTTTATTGAGGTATAATTGACATATAAGATTGTATAAATTTAAGGTGTATGACATGATGATTTGATACATGTATATATTACATAGTAATTACCACAGTAAGGTTAGTTAACTCATCCATTACCTCACATAATCACCACTTTTTTGGGGGGGCGGGGGAGGTGAGAACATTTAAGAGATACTCTTAGCAACAATACAGGATTGTCAACTGTAGTCACCATGCTGCATATTAGAACCTCAGAAGTGACTCATCTTAAAACTGGAAGTTTGTACCCTTTGCCCAACATCAAGGCCAATGTCCATGCATTCATTCAGCACGTGTCTTTTGAGCACCTGCCCTGGCCTAGGCATGGCATCCTTTCCATACAGGAAACAAAGGCACTGAAATGTTCAGTAAGTACTTAAGGCCACACGCCTGATAAAGACGCAGCACGTGTATACCGCCAGACCCTGACGGCCTGTAAGCACAAACAAGGTCATCTTAGAATCGATGCACATATTTGGAGGCTTCAGGACATTGGTAGTCTCATTCTTCTTCAGTGTTTGCTGGGAATACCCAGGGCATTCTCACATGTGTCATAACTTTTCCTCTCAGTGTCTGCCACGTGCCCTTCTTTTGTGGGATCCATGTATCTACAAGACCCTTGAAGAAAACATCTCATGATTTCTGTTCTTGTGGGTTCCACCCATGAGCAGAACTCCCCTGCTCGGGGGAGTCTCCCAGGCCTCCCGGGGCCGGCAGTCTCTGTGCTCCCTCACGGTACCTTTCACTGCTGGATCCTCTTTTCTGTAGAAATTAAGAGAGTGCCTTTTTCCCAGTGCTTTGTTGCACTGTGTCCCTGGAGCAAGGCTGTTTGGAGCCTTGAGAATCTCATGGGCTATTGCCTATGCAGTTTCCTTCTGGAATGCCTCCTGCTTTAGAGCTCAGATATAGTGCCGAAAGCCAGGCTAGCAGAGAGAGACCCCATGTTTTCTTCTCAGTCTTCCATCTTGCCCTCTCTTGCCCTCAGAGACTTACACTTAGAACACCCCCCCATACCCCAGCCTCATCTCCGCCTCCCTGCCCCCGCGTCCCCGTCCCAGTCCCTCTTGCTCCTGTGCAGGTCAGCTCAGGCCAACAGTCCCTGAGTGGGCACACTAATCCGTCAGAGGGAGCAGAATCCAAATCCTCATTGAGGGTCAGTGAGAATGCCTCCATTTTCCTCTGTATTTTTTAGAAAGAAGATTGCAAAGAAAAAGCCAAAGATAGAGTAAAGCAAGGCAGTGGGATCAAAGAGGAAAGTGATGGAGAAAAAAATGACAACACTATATTTTATCTTCTCAAGTCGCTTAAAATAAAAACGAGAGTCGATCTCGGGAACTCTAAACAACCCCATCTGGAATGTAAAGTGAGAGGGATGCCTGGGAGAAGCCCTCAGTTCATCCTCACAGCATCACAGGCCGTCAGACTTGGAAGGGATGCTGGGAGTCATTCAGCTCCAGTTCCCACCCAGGGCAGGACCCCCCCTTCCGCCCTCCCTCACGGAGGCTCTTCTAGCACCAGCTCATATAGCTCCTCGACTTTCCTTTTCTAGCTCCATTTGTTAGAAAGTTCTTCCTGAAATCTGCAGTTGTTACTTTTCCACCCAAACCTGACCCATGTGGGGCTCTCACAGAAGAAAGTGTGTACCCCTTACTGAACCCTTTGTGTGCCTGCAGAGAATGAACCAGTCTCACCTATGACCACCACAGGAGCTGTGTGCCAGGCAGGCACTGTGCTGGGCGTTGGGGGCAAGGCAGAGCTGACCATGATAGGGGAGGCAGAGGAGTAAGCTGGCATGCACCCTCTGGCCTGATGAGGCCGGGGCTAATAGGACAGAGCACTGGGGGACCCAGAGGAAGGAGACTTCCCCCAGAACTGGAGACGCGGGCTTCCTGGGAAAGGTCACCACACCAGCCAGCAAGGTGCATGTGAGACTGTGAAAGATATTGCTATGCTCAGAGCATCGGTTTTCTTCGTGTGATCTGGAGGCTTACGAGGTTCCTGGAGACATATGCGGTTATCCTCAGAGTCTAACATTCTTCCCATAATAATGCTACGACATCGTTTATGTTTCTCCCTCTTAACTGTCCCCCGAGAGTAGTAGCGCTTTCCAGTAGCGACATGGAATGTGATGTTATTGCTACTCTGATAGCATATGGAACACATGCTTGTGTGTTCTTGTGTTGTAAAGTTTCTGGGTTTTAATTTATGATATTGTAACTACTAATACACATAACCCACATAAACCAAAGCTCTTCCACAATGCTGGAAGGGCTGACATGGATTTGGAGCATGATGAGCAAGGTGTGGAGTGGGGAGAGGTTAAACTGGGTGAGATAGCTAATGACCAGATGACGGACGGTTTGGGTTTACACTGAGGGCAGCAAGGAGCCATCATGTGCCTGGGCAAGGGCATGGGCTGTGGTGAGATATGCATGCTGTAAAGATTGCTTGGGTTACTCTGTGGAGAAGAGAGAGGGAGAGGAGCATGCTGGAGGAAAGGGAACAGCGGCATGGCTATTGCAGCAACCCAGGAGAGGTATGGTGAGAGTAGAGAGAAGTCAATGACGTTGAGAAAGCTTTGGGATGTAGCGTCAGCAAGACGCTCCCCTGAAACTTCTCTGACTAAAACCCTCTTGGTTCATTCTACCATTTGTATGAATGAAATAATTTCCAGACATCTCCCCACACCTCCACCCAACGCAACTGTCAATTGGTTAAGTCTGTTCCTCGTTTGTCCCTGACCCTCTTAAAACGCGATATGTCGAAAAGAGTTCAGCTGGAAGTGCCAAGCCCCCTGTTTCCCTGAGCTGACTCAGGCCTCCAAGGAACCCCAGCAGCCCCGGGGTTTCCTTCAGGATATGTAAATTTAGTCCATGCAGGCCAGGAAAAGACACTGTTCTTTTTTTAGAGCATCCTATTACAGGCTCTGTGATCCGTTTGGCTCAGAGTCTTTTTAATATCCTTGAAGAAATAAACTTTTCCATGAGCCAAACTCTGCAATTTATTTCTCAACTCATTTTCATCCTATTTATCTTTGCGTGTTTAAGTTTTTGGACTTCCCAAACTAACATAAAACTCCCAAATCCATGAGCGATGCCAGACGTATCTTTGGGGTTGCGGAAAGAGCATGGGGGTGGGGGGGAGCAGGGCTGGGGGGTGGCCGTGAAGAGGTCTGAATCTTGGTTCCCGCCTGGCCATCAGTGTGCTCTGCGCTCGTGAAGGAGTCACTTAGGTTCTCTGAAGATAGCGTCTTATCCACAGAATGCATGTCCTTTCCAGCTCCAATATTCTATGGAGTTGTCACTTCTTTCTTTTGACCCCATATTAACATTTTCACGGCAACGTTCCTCTCTAGTCGAATGAGTTCCAGAGAAGAAGGTTAGGAAAGCAGATGTACATTGTTCTATATGTTGGTGTTTTTCAAGAATGAGCAACAATAGGAAATTTTTATGCTTTGAAGTAATCATTTATTGTAATACAATGTAGCACCTTAACTGTATTTACTTAAAAGTATTATAAATACTATAATTATTTTCTGTGGATTTTTACACATTGTGGAGAACAAACTTGAAATCAGTTAACACAGTGAAAAGGTTAACAAATAGAAGATTCTTCATGTAACATTTAAAATGTTGATTGAGTATCCACTGTTTCATTAACTCCATTCCCTGAACTTCAGGAAAATACAGTCACAGAAATCCTTGCCTTTGTACATAGAAAGTGGGTGTAATAAAAAGAAACCCTGTTTTCCTGTCTCTTTAGCAAAAACTATATTTCAGAGATAATTTTTTTCCTGGGGTATTCAATAGCATGATACATTTGCAGCCCAGTAATTAGATAGAGAGATCTGACTCACTCAAATCCCAATTAAGATCACTTATGCAAGCATAGAATATATTATAAGTGTTGGGTTTTCCATGAGAGATTAACACATGGCACTAACTGTTTTCATTTTTTCTTATTTGTGTGAGTCTTTTACCCCTTTTTCTTGCCTAGAATATTTCAGGTGTGCTAAAGTATGCATCTGCAAAAAACTTGGCACCAAGTTTTTATAACTATATTTGTGTCAACAGCTACAGTGTATATACATATAGATGTATAATGGATGTCTGTATAGATCTTCATAAATGTAAAGTTAAATCCACATAAGTATGTATAAATACATTTTACACACATATATGGCCTCATTGCTAGTCGACAGCTTATATAAACACGTAACTTTTCATTTAGTCACCATATATATAAAAGGATATGTATTAGTAATGAAGTAACAGTACCTTTGCACTTTTCTTTCTCCCTCCTTCCCTCCCTTCCTTTCTTCAGCCCTCTCTTTCCTATTTTCAGACTTTCTCCCTGCCTCACCACCACACAGTCAAATCGATTTGCCAGCTGTGTCCATTTTCCTCCTTAGAGACTCGGCTGTTTCCTTCTCTCCTCTGATGTTCCCTTTCTCTAACCACAGTTGTCTGCATTAGTGGATAGCTGTCTCCTAACTGGGTCACTACCCCAGGAGCTCCATGAGGAGCAGAGATCACGTATTTACAAAACCTGTTTTCTCGGTGACTGGCTCGGCTCTGGACGCAAACCAGGCATTCAATCGTTATCCTTTGAATGGATGGACGGAAAGATGGATGGGTGGACAACTGGATGGATAGTATCTGTGCCCCTAAACAGTGGGGCTTTTTTCTAAAAGACAACTTTCACTTGTTTGGTTAAAATTCTTCAGTAGCTCCCTATCTCTCTCAATATAAAGTTCAGTTCCCTTAAAGGGACAGACAGGACCCTTCATAATGTGGGCTCCACTTAGTTTGCCAGCCTCACCACTTGTTGTTCTGACATTGTTCTCACAGCCATCATCCTCTTCACTCACAGTCTCCATCAACTGTTCTTTTTGTTTGGAATGCCTGCTCTTCCTGAACTTTGCCCTGTTATTTCCTCCTTACTTTTCAGAACCGGGCCAATAGATGTGTGAGCATCTATTAAATATTTTATTCCATTTGAGTTTTACAGCAACTTGTGAGGTAATATTGCAGTAGGTGACACAATAAGAAGCTGTATAGCTGATATTTTTACCCAACTTTCATGGCTTCGACACCTGGCATGCTGCCTGGACCAGCAGTATCGCATAATAGTCTACTCCCCATCAGGGGATTAATTACTTAACCATCTGAGTCTCAGCTCCCTCTTCTTTCAGATGAGTTTCCTAAGACCTGCAGCGTACACTTATTGCCAGTAGGACAAGACCTGAGGCATGTAACGTGCTTGGCGCAGTGCCTGGCACGTGGAGGATGGTCAAGTCACGAAGCCTGGTGTTATTAAAGGGATGGCTGCTCTGGTGATGGGTTGGACTCCGGAACCCTTGAGGCTCCTTTTTGTACACTTGAAAGTTTGTCTCTGACAAACTCTAGACAAGCACAAGCCTCGCTAAGATCTCTATTTCTGTTGACTTGCTTGGGCACAATGACCAGGCTCACCTTCCTGTCCTCCGGAGAGCATTTGGTCCCTCTGCTGATTAACAAGAAACCAGGGAGGAAGCATGCGCCAAACGGATTTGTCATCTTCGCTGTCCTGGGGCTTTCCACCACCGACAGTCGTCTTCTCCAAGGAAGGGAGAAACGTTGCTCGACTGCTTGCCAATTCCAGGAGAAAGCTCATGGAGGGGGTGGCGTGTTCGCCTGGCACTCACCAGAACGCAGCAGGCTCCAATATGCCATGGAGAATGAACTCCTTTTTTTTTTAAATACCTTCAAGTTGTTTTTATTTATTTATTTTTTCAGTTTGGATAACAAATTTTATTTTTATTTATTTATTTATTAAATTTTATTGTTAGTTTCAGGTGTACAGAACAATGCAATAGTTATCCTTTTCACCCCTCACAAAGTAACAACCCCCCTCATCTGCTGCCCTCCCACCCCCGATATCATGCTTATCTATTACAATTCCATTGACTCCATTCCCACTCTCTACTCCATGTCCGGTGACTATATGTATATATAATTATAGTTGACATACAATATTATTCAACATCAGCTTCAGAAATACAGTGCGTTGGTCAGGCCTCTACACTGACTATGAAGTGGTCTCCCTCACAAGACATGAGTCCATCTGGCCCCCTTAAAAATACTTACAACATTATTGATTATGTTCCCCAGACTGTCTTTTCTATCCCTGAGGCCATATTGTAGTTACCAATTTGTATTTTCTCATCCCTTCCCCTTCTCCCTCATCCCCACCCCTGCCCCATGTAGCAATCATCAGTTTTTCCTCTGTGTCTCTGAGACTATTTCTGTTTAGATTTCTCGTTTATTCAGTTTTTTAGAATCCACATATAAGTGAGATCATATGGTATTTGTCTTTCTCTGACTGACTTATTTGACTTAGCATAATGTTCTCTAGTTCCATCCATATTGTTGCAAATGGTCCTATTGCCTTCTTCTTTATAGCTGAGTAGTACTCCATTGTGTAAATGTACCATCGTTTCTTAATCCAGTCGTCTACTTCTTTTTTTAACTTTATATTAACAAGATAGAAGATGCTTTGTTTAACACGTATTTCCTGAGCAGTCACTATGTGCATTGTCTTTGGACCAGACACTGTATTAAGCAAAGGCTGGATGGTATTGACTGAAACAGAGCTACGAAATAGAGACAAAAATAATAAAGATCCTGCAAGATGTTGGTGACACTGAGATGAATTAATTAATGGCTACAGAGTGTTCTTCATATATGTATTAAAATGCTGTGCTCAGTAAAGCTTACTGAATGAATAAGTGAAATATGTTTGCCAACAACCCCCAAAGTCAAGAGAATCAGGAACTCAGTGGTGTGGAGAGTAGATGGCAAGAAAGGCTTCTGTCTAGGTGGGGAGTCTTATTGGTGCCTTTGACTTAAATTTTTTGTTGACTCTAGCCAGCATTTGCTGCAAGGGATGAATGAATCTAGCCAAGGAGGGGTGGAGGGAATCTTACGTCCATCTTTCCTTGTTCTGATATGTTATATCTTGAAAGATCTTTGTGAATTTTCCTTGTGCCCCTGTTTCTTCTCTTCTCCATCTCCACTTGGTATGTTCTCTCTTGTCCCTTGGCTGGGTGGATACGAGGACATTGGAGGCATTTACAGCCTTCCCTGGAATAGCGTTTCCACCCCAAAATGACTTCCTACTTACCATATGGTGGTGAGGTGATCCCTGTTATGCTGTAACAGCACCACAAAACCTTTCAGACAAAGATTGATTTTTCCTTTTTGCTTTTGAAATGCCCAGTGTCCCCACCCCTCTACCAACCACTGATGCTAAAGGAAAAAACAAATGTGGCAAACAGGCCAACTTGAAATCCTCCATCCTGCCCTCACCAGCTCATCATCTATATCTCTTGATAGACTCCCTTAAACAAACTAGAGCCAATCACTGCGCTGAGTCCTGATTACTATTCTCAGTAGTGCAAAGTAGAGCTCTCTGAGGGTCCAGGACTAATGATCTCAGCAAAAAACAATTCAGAAGTCACTGCAGTCTGAAATAGGGAGGGATTAGGCATTTTCTCCTTGAGGAAAGAGTAGGAGAATCCCTCCTTCCTTCTTCCCTCTCTTCATCCAACCCTCCCCTTCCTGAGGCAGATTGGACAGAGCATGAAGAAGCTCAGTGGTATGGAATGACCTCATGTAGAGAAGGGGAGGAGGAGAGATAAGATGGCTCCAGGGCTGCCTTCCAGCTCTGTCATTCATTGTTCTAGACAGTTTCCTCCCAGAATCCTCAGCCCAAGGGGCAGAAGCTATCTGTGCTCACCTCCTCTTTGTTGAAGGTTTCTGACGCTTCTGTCATTCCAAACAGGTTACCGCAAAGGCAGTACCACAGGAATTCTAGTTTATTTTAGTGGCATCCAATAGTGAAAACAGACTGTGAACTTCCGGAAGAGGCAAAGGAGAGTTCTAATGCTGACCTTTTACATTTAAAGCTGTGAGACTGGTCATTTCACTCCACATTCCCTCACCTCTGAAATGAGTTCTTGCAAGAGTTAAACAAGTTTATGGGACTTAGGCGTTTGACAAATATTTGTCCCTTTCTTTTTTCCATCCTAGGCACAAGGCCTACAATGGAAGATGAGGAAGGAAAGTTTGGGGATTAACTCAATAGTAAGACACTTACTTGAGTATACTTTTGACCAAATGTCTGGTGATTCATTCAAGTATTATAGTGGTAGATTTGAGCTGGCTGCTGTACATACAGAAGAGTCACCAAAATGCTGAGAGTCTTCTCTTTCTTTTCCCCCTCTGTCTGAGTTCTAGTCAGACCAACCTCTCCCAAGATCTGCAGGAAACTCTGAGGACCAGACTGAAGGTTGTTCAGGAACTCATATCCTCATCTCTTCTCCATAGGTCATCCAGACGTTGAACAGCCCTGTAAGTCCAGTGTCCGTACTTGGAGCCCAAATTCAGCTGTCAACCCACACACGGTCCCTCCAGCCTGCCCAGAGCCACAAGGCTGCTACCTTGAACTTGAATTCCACTACCCTTTGGTCCCGGAGTCTCTGGCGATCTGGGTGACCTTTGTCTCCACTGACTGGGACTCTAGTGGGGCTGTCAATGACATCAAATTGTTGACTACCAACGGGAAGAACATCTCCCTGGGCCCTCAGAATGTCATCTGTGATGTTCCACTGACCATTAAGCTCCGGGATGTGGGTGAGGAGGTGTATGGCATTCAGATCTACACGTTGGATGAGCACCTGGAGATTGATGCTGCCATGTTGACCTCCATTGCAGACAGCCCGCTCTGCCTAGCGTGTAAGCCCCTGCAGTACAAGGTGGTCCGGGACCCTCCTCTCCAGGTGGATGTGGCCTCCATCCTACATCTCAATAGAAGATTCACGGACATGTAAGTGCACTTTCTGGACAGGGAGAGGACCAAGTAGGTGGGCTATGGAGGGATACAAGGAGGGCCAGAGAGACCTGGACTGGAAGAAAGTTCATCACAGCCAGACTCACTTCTAGGGATTTCTAGCTTGGCATTGGGTGTAGAATTGTCTTAACAAGGCAGAGTTGATTTGGTGGGAAAGGCAGTGGACAAGGAAGCAGAAGGCTTGGATTTTGATGGCAGCTCTATTGTGTGACCCTATGCATTTCAACCTTTCTGAAACTTAGCTTTCCCAACAGTTGGATGAAATTAGCAGTAAGGAAGTCGTTTGTTACTAATGAAAGTGGGAGAATTGAAGTTTGCTAACGATTGCTTTTTTATGTTGGATTAAAGAATATTCATGCATTCGGATTGCTTTTTTAGTGGGTGAGAAGGTGAAATTATAGCAAGTTGGCGGGGAATTGGCCATATTCCTGGGTATTTGCATGAGAATTTTGCTGGAAGGTGGACATCACCAGTCATGGTCCTTGTTTTGTTTTGTTTTCTTTTTTTTCCCTGAAACACATATTTGGTCCTTAAGGGTCCTTGCAGCTCTAGGTCTCCATGATTCTTCTGGATACTCAATGCTTTTACATGACATAGTGTTTGTCTTTGATATTCGTTTCTCAAGCCACCTTTCTCTATTACACCTTCCTCAAACATGCCCAGGATTTATGTTTTATGAGAGAAGCCACATTATCATGAAGTCATTAGTGCTTTTCCTATCTGCCAGACAATGGGCTAAGGCCTTTACAGCTTTTACTTGTGTCATCCTCTCTGTATCCGTAGCCCTATTATCCTTTTCATTTCACAGAGAAGAAAACAGCAGCTTCGAGATGTGAAGTCATGTGTCCAAAACCCCACAGTTAGGATATGGTGAGATCAGGCTTGGAATTCCACCTTGACTACTAAGTCAGTGCACTTAACCAGTGTTCACTTAACAATGTGATTGCAGATTCTGCTTTAACCTAACAAATGAGGGAGCCTTAGCCACCTAATTTGGGTACCAAGAGTCTATGAAGTCAATCACCAAACATTTGTTGAGTACGACTATATACACTGGATGTTTGGTGGGGAATACTTTGAGTATTGGAAAGAACTGTGTCTAGTTCCAGCCAGTCTACTTACTGTTAGATAAATCAGTCAGACTCTTTGAGCCTCAATTTCCTCTTCCGTGTGATGAAGATGTTGAAGTCAGTGGTTTCTATGGGCCTTTTGTGGCTCTTCCTTTGATTCTAAGATGATAGAAGACACAGCCTCTGCTCTGTCTACTTGAAAATATTTACTGAGCCAGTCACTAATAGAAACCAAGTTCTGGAGGAAACTTTTAATCTTTTTAAGAGACAGAATCATGTTCAAACACTTTACCAGCACTTCCTTTTACATGCCAGCAATTAACGTGCACATCACAAGCAAACCCTTGCCCATTCATTGACTCAGCAATGAAGCACACCTGTTTAAGAACTCAGAGGGCATGCTTGGTTTGTGTTTGAGAATGTATTTAAAATTTAAAGAATTGTCCTGCCTTGAAAATATTCCATAACCCTGTCTCTTCCATCTCCTAATTTGTCTAGAGTAGTAAAGTTCTATAAATAAGCATCCACTTAAAATTTCTTTATAAAACAATGGAGATCATAAATAACAGATATCTTAAAACCTCAGTTTAAACACTGCTTTTTTTTCTATCTTTTTTTTGGCCTCAAGTTATGAGCCTGTAAGAGCTGACATGGGCTGATGAGTGAGGAATGGTGGGAATTAAGCTAAAGAAGTAAAAACACCTGAGTTCTATTTTCAACTAAGTCACTACATTGCTCTATGACCTTAGGCTAGGTACCTACCCTTTCTGGTCTTCAGAGGCTTCCTCCACAAAAGGAGGTTGCAGTAGATTAGTAGTTCTCAAACTCGGTTGCATCACATGAAAACTTGGGACATTTAAAAAATGCCTGTATCTCACTTGCCTCCTCTCTGAACCCTTCCCTCCCCTGCCAGGTAGTGACATAATTGGTAAGGCTAAGGCTTGACCATGGGGCTTCTAAAATCTCATTATAATGTGCAGCCAAGTTTAAGAACCACTGCACTAAATTAGGTTCTGAAAGTGTGGCCCCTGACCAGCAGCATCCACCTCAATGGGTGCGTAGAAAGGCCCGTTTCTTAGACCCCAGCCCAGGTGACTGAATCAGAAGCTCTGAGTACAGGGCTTTTCCAGACGACTCTGATGCTGGTTCAAGTTTAATAGCCACCGCTCTCAATGATCTCGAAGGCCCAGGAATCTGCAAGGCCTCTTTCACTCATACAACTACTCATTCAGTTTACAAATATGCATTGAGAACATTCTGTGTGCCAGAATCTGGACTGGGAGGCGGAGATTAGCGGGATGACTCAGACCCAGTTCCTTTCCTGTGGACACTCACACTTCCGTGCTGAAGACCTTAACTACTTAGCAAAAATGCCTACTCCTGTGCCAGTTTGCCTCCCAAACCACCACAGGTCCACACCCTTGTGAAACATTTGTTCTTTCATGCATGCACTCAACAGGTATGTCTTTAGTCCCTATTCTGTGACAAGCACAAGGGCTAAATGGAGGCATTGATTGGTCATCTTCTTTGTCTTTCTTGAGTCTCAAAATGAGTCTCATTTATTGGAGACTTGAGCTGGGCTGGGCTTCCTGACCTGAATGTTCTTTAAGACTCTGAACAAAGAAAAACATCGTTCCAAGTCAACCTATCATTTCAGCTCCTTTATCTCCTAGTAATTCAAGTTCTGAACTCCAACACAAGTATCTGTCTGTCCCTCTCTCTCTCTCTCTCTCCCTCTCTCTCTCTCTCTCTCTCTCTCTCTCTCTCTCTCTCTCTCTCTCTCTCTCTCTCTCTCTCTCTCTCTCTCTCTCTCTCTCTCTCTGTGTGTGTATTTTGCTGCTTTCACATTTTTTCCATATCAAATAAATTGGCTCTTATACAAGTTCTATATAAAGACTGTTTTGGAGAAAAAGAGGAGAGAGGAAAAAAATGCTTTTTTTCCTTCCCTGACTCAACCCATTACATGATCCCCTTTGACCTTTGTCTTCATTTTTTTCTCTCAGCAAAAATATTTATTCTTTCTGTTATCTATACTGGAGATAGTGTCCCAAGGTATGACATTGATGAAGGGAGAGGCTTCTGTGCTTGCCCCATGGATGCTTCCAGTAGACTGATTACTTTTGGCCAGGACAAGAAAGAAATGTGGAATGTCTCCCCTAAGTGGACCCCTTCACTGAATGAGAACTGACATAAGCAGAGGATAAAGGGACCCATGCTGACTCTGCTACTAACTCACCATGTGACATTAAGACACATGGCGTCACTCACGTAGACTTCAATTTCCCTGTCTGTAAGATATGTTCAGCAAGTCTATGTGGATAGACGTTGTTCTTAGGTGATAGATGACTCATTCATTTGTTCATAGTAAAAGGGACTCAGCAGAGATTGTCTATAAGAATCAATCCCCAGCGTGGACCTCAGTGGTTCTGGATGCCCTAGTGAAATGTCTAGTGTGTGGACAGTAATCATGACGATGATGATGATGATGATAATAATAATAATAATAATAACAACCATTTACTGAATATTCACTTTGCTTTAAGTGCCTTACAAATATTTATGAGGCTGGTGAAGCTCAGAGAAAGAGCTAGAGCTCAAAAAATGCACTCACCCAACCTACTACAGCTGGTAATGCCAGAGCCAGGTCTAAAGCCCAGGTCTAATGCCAAATTCCACCTTCTCAACCACAACACCACAATACCACCTGTTGTAATAATGCAAAGGCAGAATTTTAGAGCTCAGACATGCCTCCCAGCTGGCTAACGTTCAAGACACAGCAAGGAGAAGACAGGCTGACCGGTTACAGGCCCCTAGCCCACAGTCAGTTCCTGTACCCTGTATTGGAGTCCAGCAACACGAGTTACACAGCCATTTCTTCATGGGTCTGGCTGGGAAAAGAGCAGGGCAGCTTCTGTTTCTGAACTTGACTGTCAACTTGACTGGCTTCTGCACTGGGCACGGTGCTGCTTGGGCCTGCATGGAACCTTCGGATTTCGCTAAGAAGCAAGGACTCCACCAAACTAAGATTCCCCCCACCCACCTTTTTATTATTATTTTTTTGGCTTAGAGTAGTGAGGTATAAGGCAAATCAGGTACAGTGAATAGCAGCTCATTCTCATTATTTATCGATTCATCTGCCCATCCATCCATCATCAGTTCATTCAGCAGATATTTACTGGGTGTCTATTACCATAGAACTAGGAGTAGAGTCTTGATCTCTGGCCTCATCAGCACAGAGTTTAAAGGGGAAAACAGGTAAGGAATCAGGTGATTGTACCGCAGCATAAAGAGTGCTATGCAGTGAGGAATACAGGGGGCTGTAGGGAAACATAGGAAGCGTATCTAACACAACTTGAGATGTGTAAGGATTTCTTGGAAGAAGTGATGGCTAAGCTGAGACCTGAAGGATGAATAAGAGTTGAGCATTGGAGAGATTTGCCACAGTACGAATGGTTGAAACCAAGGGGGGTACTCAGCAAACACTGATAAATGAATGAATGAACCAATATACTATACTTCCCAGCAGAAGTGCACATTCAATTGCAGAACAAATGTAGAGTTTTGAGGGGGAGGGCATGTAGTAATCTGGGCTATTGATCCACTGTGGTTCTTAAGTCTACTTCACTCTTTTTAACTGCTGCATAGTATTCTATAGTAAGCATAGCCATACCCCTAATGCTGGGTAATTAGGTTATTTCACACATTTTTCTATTTAAACGAATGCTGCCATGAGCACTCTTATAGAAACCTCCTTGTGGGCACATGTGACCATTTCTCCAGGTTGATGCTGAGAGATGGAACTGCTGGGTTACCAAATAGGAGCGTTTTCCATTAATGGATACAACCTATGGCACTCTGAGTGAGCAAGCCAGCTCACATCCCAACAGCAGCATTCCACATCATCACTAGTACTTGATAAAATGAAAGAGCCTTGTCTTTGGCCATTTGATGGATAAAACATGACTTTTCATTGATGTTCTTGTGATTGAACCTCTTGAATGAGCACCTTTCAAATATTTCTGGCTACTTACATTTCCTTTTCTGTGGCCTGCTATTCATATCTTTCAGTTAGGTCTGGTCATTAATCTCTGAACACCTCAGTTTTGCTAAACTGGGACGTTAATGTTAGCCTTCCTGTGTTTCCATCAATGTTATTAGAATCTAAGGGGAAGCAGGTAGTCCAGAGGGTGCTGTCATGTATGAAGAACTTACTCTGAGTAATCTTGTATACGTGGATATAGTTACCAAATAATAATTTAGTATGCTCTCTGTGCTAGGAAACATGTCACATTCTGAACCCAAAATAGGTAGTTAATAAAGACCTGGTTCCTGCTCTCGGTGGAGACTAAATTTAGTCATTGTGCTAACCACCCTCACCTATGCTAGTAGCATCCATGACTAGTAACACCACTACTAGTAATAACTGCCTGTTGTGACTACTTCATACATGCTCAGTCTCTTTCCTAAGCCTACCAAGGAAGTGTAGGCATCAGTATGCCTTCTTTTTAGGTGGGGAAGTTGAAACTCAAAGAGGTAGCACTCATTTAAGATCCCACAGTTAACAGATGCTAGAGTCGTTTTACATCTCCTTGCCTGACCTCAAAGGGCGTGCCTGGCGAACTGTAGAGCACAATCATTACATGATAACATGCGAAGGATAAGGTGGCATTGTGATGGATGGAGAAAATAGGTGTCAAAAATAGCTTTTCTTTTTCCAAGAAGCAATAAAATAAACACAAGAGAGAGCACATTTTTTTCATTTGTTTTTTGAACACTGAAGTAGATAAGGAGGAAGAGGTTTAATGAAGGGTGGACACTGTCAGACCAGCATGGTTTCCAGGAACCTGTGGCTGAAATGCATCCTCCAGAGCAGACCTCCTCCCAAGGAGGGTCTTCTCACATGCCTGCCCACCATGGTCTAGCCTGTAGTCTCACGTCCTGCCCACCAGGGCAGATGAGCAGTCTCAGGAATGAGAGCTGTTTCTCCAAGCCCAGAGTGGATACCTCTGTTCCTAGCCCAAGCCAGCAGGGTTAAGAGTCAGCACAATCTTACTCTATTTCTGGAAGCTGGGCATCACCCACCTATAACTCCCTCTCGCCTGTCTCAGGCCAAGTACCTCTCAGGATGAAATACGGGTTCCGAGAACTTGAGGGTAAACAAAAGGGTTTAGCAAAATCAACAGATCTCCAGAGTCAGCAGCAGCCATCGAAATGCTGACAATCTCCAAGGATCTTCATGATTGGGAAAGTGGGAAGGGCCCCTGTTTGATGCCAACACTCCTGAAATTACTTATCTTAAAATTTTCTGTGGATCAGTCTGATGCACTACTGAAGTTTAAAGCAAGTGGGCCATTACAGGGTCTCTTCTGCCAATGTTAAATGAGACCCACAGAAGTGAAATGATGAACCTAAAGCTCTGTTGATAAATTCATTCCTCCCTTCCTTCCTTCATTCATTTAATAACAAGTCCCTACAGTGTATCAATCACAATGCTGGCGCCATAATTCTCAATCTTATAATTGGATAGGAGGGCTGAACTGAATAATAGCCCGAATAAAAATATAATTACAACCTAAATGTTATTATTACAAGAGGCTCTAAAGAGTATAATTCTCCCCTAAGTGAAGGGGGAATACCTAGAAGACAAGACTGGGGAGCTAAGCAGGAGCCATGTTATGAAGGGGTCGTGGCCCATGTTTTGGACTTTGGATTTATTCATTGGGAAATAGAAGACGAAACCAATCAAATTTGTTTTGTTTTGTTTTAATACATATAAAATTGCTCTGAGTGCTCTGTGAAGAAAGGACTGAGGAAGAGTGAGAAAGTCCACATAGGGTTGATTGCTAAAGTCCAAACCAGAGGTTATGATTATTTGCATAGAGAAGTGGATGAATTAGGGGTATGTTTCAAAGGTAAAAGCAGCCACACTGGGTGATGTATTGGATGCAAGGGTTTTAAAAAGGAGCTGTCCAGTGATTCTCATTTTTAGTTGGAGAATTCGTAATGAGAGAGATGTTATTTCCTAGAATGGAGGAACAGATTTTAATTTAGTGTTGGATGAGAGGGTGGGGTAGATGGAGAGTTGCTTTGGAAAGCAACAAGTTAGTGAAATCAGGTTACAGCGGTGTCCTGATGTCACCTATTTCTTTGTTCTTTTGCTGTTCACCCCGGGGGCAGGTAGGTTGGACTGGACTTGGTTGTACAGAGCCAATTCCTGATTTTGAAGAAAACAAATAAACGAGTCGGGAAGAGAAGGAAATGAACAGCCGTCAGAGTAATTACAGATGTGGGAAGAGTGGAGGAATTGATATCATACTGGGTATGGGCAAGAGAAGCGGACAAAATCCGTTTTCTGTGTGCAGAGATGCTGAGAATCCCTAGGGGCCGTCTTAATGGGTTTATGCTGTGCCCAGTCAAACAGGACCCTCAGACATTTACTTTAGAGATGCTGAATTCAGAACCGAGAGATCCATTTCCCAGGCCAGCACAGGACTGCCTGGCTGTGTGACCCTGACCAGGTCCCTTCAATGTTCCTTCCCTTGGAAAAAGTGGGCAGCGCTTTCTGGCTATATGGCCCCACAAGGGGTGTCCTGAAAACAACTAATGAGATAATAGACTTCCAAAACCCTGATGCAGTCAGGGGAACTATAAAGATTGAAATGTTCATGAGTCTTTCTATTGTTTGGTTTTCATTAGCCTTGTTCTTGGCCAGGGCCAGGCCGGAAAGTAGGTGTGAAAAAGCAAACACACAGACACGCACAGACGCACACATGAAACCGTTGCCGGTTAAACTCTGACTGGAGCTGCTCTGGTTCAGTGTTGGATTAGAAGAAAGAACAGATAAATTGCACTTTAACCTCTATAGCTGAGCTCAGGAAAAAAAAGAAGAAACCCATCAAAATGCTGGCCCTGGATCAGGAGACCTGGATTACAGTACTGACCTGACATTTTGCTGTGTTCTTTGTCCGTGACTCCCCATCTGGAGGCCCAAGTCCCCCTTGTATAACATGAAGAAATAGTTAGGTGACTCTGAATGACATTCCCAGTGCTGACATTCTGTTCAGACCACTGAGTGCGTCTCACTCCGAAATGGGGGGGGGGGGGGAAGCAGGTTACATATCACCTTGGCATTATATCTGTCCTGTGAGCTTGGGGACTGGCCATTTCTAATGACAGACTTCCAGGCACACTGGGACACTCAGAGATCCTCCCTGACAATCTGTCTGTCTCTTCGGGCTTACCAAGCTCTCCCTTTGTGATCCTTTCAGAATATATTGGTGTGTTTTTCCTGTTCAGTTGCATTGTGACTTGACAGTGAGCTGCTAGAGGTGGGGCCTAGGTAGTATCTGCCATATTAGCCTCAGCTTCTCGTGCAAGGCCAGGCATCATGTAGATGGTCAGTAAATGGAGGTAAATAAATGTATGCAGAAATGAATGAATGTGTGGCAGATCAATAAGTAGTCAGAAATCCGTGACAATACATATGCTATCTGGTATATTGGAGGTCTTTCTTTTAACTTCTAAAATGGATTCGTTACCACATCATCAAAAGGACAAAAGAGAATCTTACAGCATGGTCCTTTCTCGTCGTGGGGCCTCAGTTTCCTTATCCTTAAAGTGAAAGGATTAGACCAGATGATGTAAGTCAGTCTTTCATTCATTCAATAGGCATTCGTTAGCACTGTCTTTGTACCAGGCCTTGTATTAGGCCGTGGAGATAAGTAAACCAGGCAGTAATGGAGTCCCCATCCCCTGGGCACTTTGTCTAATTAATATGAGAAGGAGACAAATAAATAAATGGTAACAAAACAGTGAGAAAGGTGTTCTGATAAGAGAAGCACATGGACTTGGAGCTCCCCACTCGTCTTAAAGAGCCAATGAGAACCTGCGGGAAAAGGTGGCATCTAAGCTAAGGTCAGGGGATTTAACCAGGGAAAGGAGGTCACCCTGCTTGCTCATGGTGGCTGAGGGGTAGAATTTGAGGAAGGGCGTTTGAGCAAAGAGACCAGCGAGTTTGAGAGGAGGCCAGTTATGATGGTTTTAGAGTGCCATGCTCAAGGGCTTGGACTTCGTCCTCAGGGTGCTGGGGAGCCACTGAACCTTTAGGTAGGAGAGCATCCTGATTAGAGTTGGTGTCAGGACAGCTCTCTGTCTGTGTGTGGCCATCTGGGTGGGTGTAGGGATGGAGGTAAAGATGATAAAATGGTAAGGGAAGTCTGTGTTGGCAAAACTGGAGTCAGAGATGATGGCACTGGTCTAGGGTCATCATGGTGGGAATGGAGAGAATTGGATGCAGCTGCGCTACTCTCATGGGATGGAAGTACTTGATGCCTGATCAGAGGGAGGAGGCAGGTGAGTGGGTCCCGGAAGGCGACGTGTAGCTGTGTTACTGGCATCGCCAAAACAGAGGATGTGGAGGCAGAGGCATGTGTGGGTTGGGATGAGCGGAGGAAGATGAGGTCAGATGTCCCTTCTCATTCTCAGCCTATGAGTGGCAGGCACACAGCTAAGATTCACTCGGAGCCACATGCGTCTTCCCTGTGGAGAGCTCGCGCATGTGCCTGTGTGTGCGCATGGATGAGAGCGTGTGTGTGTGTGTGTGTGTGTGTGTGTGTGTGTGTGTGTGTGTGTGTTGGGGGCGGGCAGACAGGACCTGGGAGACCACCTGTTTTCATCATCCACCGATTCTCAAAGTGTAGTCCAGTGTTCTGAAAGGTCCCCCGGGGGTATTGTGGGGTTAATCTTCCGTAGCACTGATACCTATAACGTTACAAGGCTTGGGCTTTGTTTTCTACCCGGGATTAATCATTCACTCATGAGCTTTAATACAAGCCAGACACCACCTCACTGTGCCTCCTGCAGAAATGCCAGCCCCTCCACCCCTTCCATTCTAATGCCGGATTTCACATTCTTGTCAGGGTGGGAAGGAGGGTTTTGGTGTTGTTGTTTTTTTGCCCCAGCTTCAATATCCTATCACCTGAAACATTTGAAAACTTCCATCCAAGGATGTTAGTCAGAAAATACCAGGAAAGCTGGACTTTGCCGTTTGTTTTCTGTATGACTTGGGGTAATTGACTCCCCTTCTCTGGGTGTTGGTATCCATCCCACAATGAGAAACTCAGGGCAAGTGATATCTGAAGCCATCCAGCTCCGTGTCTACATTTCTGTGTTTCCTTCTTAAGCTAAGCACCTGGTAGACAAACTCAGTCTCCAGAATTTTTAAGCAGAGAGATTCTGAGGTGCTCAGACCTCTTACTCTCTAGGAATTAGACTGAAAATCTCTCAGACCTGGAAGGAGCATTAAAGCACTGATACTGTACAAATGAGAGAATGGAGCCCAGAGAGGGGAGGCCATTTCCTCAGAGTCACACAGCCCACTGATGGCAGAACATGGAATTGAACGTAGCGTTCCTGATTCCCAACCCAGGTGCTCCTGCCCCCAGGTTAAAGCCGTGCTGGAGTTTGGCCAGACCTTGGGACTCACATTTGGGTTCGGCACCCTCTGATCATGGAGAAGCCTCTGCTGGATGCTCAGAGTGAAATCATAGAGAGCTGACATCGGTGACGTCATGGCAGCTGGTGCTGCGGGGAGAGGAGGGCGGGGGGGAGGGGGGGTTGGTATAGGAAATGAGAGAACACATTTGGCCAAGCTCAGGATCCACGTGACCCTCCAAGAGCCCCTCATTTCAAAACAAACTCAACCTTTTAGGTTCAAGTTCTCCCTCTCGTCAGAAACGTGACTTCCTGCTTCTAAGAAGCGAGGCTTACAAAAGAGCTCAGAAGACTTCGCAGACATCAAATAGCTCTTACAAAATAGCGTTTTGATGAGTTAAGTGTAAATGAATCAGAAACATAAGGATTACATTTTCCCCAAGTGCACATGGGTTTCAAAATTTCAGGGGAAATGGAGTTTGCTAACTGCACGCCGGCTTTCACCGAACCCAAAGCATTCATGGGGCGGTGGGGGCAGAGAAGAAAGGGAAGCCCAGCCCCCAAATGGTTTTAGATGTGGTGCCAAATTCGAAAATGCTGTTGGGCTCGCCCTCTGCCAGTAATAAAATTGCTGGCCACCCAGAGAGGCCACAGGGAGGAGAAAGGAGGTTGCTTTCCCCACTGGCCCCTGGTCTCAACAACTGGGTTCAGTTAGCACAGCTCCATCACCAGCTGTCACTGTGTCCCTCCGCTGGACTTGCTGGCCCCGCTTGGCCTCAATTTTCACACTATGCCTCATGCCTTGTTTACCTCCGACTGTATCTGGTGTTTTGGCTCCCAGGGGCCTCGGCGACCGGTCAGCTTGTCAGAAGCCCCTGCTCCGTAATCGAGAGACCTGTCCATCACCAGCAGGGGTGTTTGGGGGTAGCTGTCACACTTCGCCTTTGGTTGCATTCAGGAAAAACAAGAGTCCCTTGTAGATCTTTTCCCCTCTCCGCTCTTTAATGCTATCCAGGTGTGGCGTTTCCCCCAAACTGGTAAATGTCTTCCCCTCATCTCCGCCTGACTCAAACAACCAGCTAAATCTCGGGACTGCTGTTACCTTATCCCAGGATTTGAAGCTCTGGATCTTTTATAATTTCCACATTATCCCTCCATTCTTTCCCTTGTATTGTATTTCATTGCACCAAGAAAGTAGAAAATCGTTTCAATTGGTGGTAAAAGATGATTAAAACAAAATAACAAAGGCCTTGGCTGCAAACTGTTAGTTTTATTAAATTTGCTACTGTGTTTTAAATTGGTACCAGGGCAAATCTTTGGACAGTTCTATCAAAGGCTGCTGGAATTAATCAGTTGCATGTATACATTCGCTCCTTCCTGAGCCTTGCACGGAGCGAGGGCAGCATTATCAGCATGGAAACAGTGAGTTTTGTGTGACCTGTGTGACAGGGATGGGACCTTGTCCCATTAGAAGGGATCCGAATGGCCAGTGGGTTCTCCAGCCCCTGTCATCTCATTCTTCATTCCTTTAATCCGGACAAGGGGTAGGAGCTCACAGTGGTCACCAGAGGAATACACAGATGGATATTGCAAGGCAAAAGTCCGTTTTCCCAAACAAAGATTCTTGGCAGGGGGGATCTCAGCCTCACAGCTTTGTGTTAATTAAAGGGCATGTCAAGTGGAAAGTGCTGTGAGCTCCGGAGTGCACCTGGAAGGAGGGATAAAGTGGAGTGAGGAACGGGGGCGCTGCTTCAGTATCTTAACTACTGTTCGCACAGCTCCTTCTCACGTCTACAACTAGAGGAGAAGAGGGGGCTTGGGAAGTCACTGTGGCCAGTGCCCTGCTTTTACAGCCGTGGCTGTCTGTCGCTCAGTGACCTAGCTACTTGCCTCAGAGCCTTCCACCGTGTACCGCACACTCTCCATTGGCCATTCTACGAAAACTTGAGCATTCCTTTGGCTTACCCTGAAGTTCCATCTAAATGAACGTTCTTCATCTAGCTATGTTTACCTGTGTCCTGCTCTGTGGTGTTTCTACTGCTCAGATCACCATACTCATCATTATGTCATTGGACATTGTCCCGTGTGCACTGTCCCAAATTGTAATTCATTCAACAGATATTGTTGGACACCTATTCTGTGCCAGGCACAGTGCGAGGCACAGAGTTATAGCCACGAAAGGCCTACATGCTGTCTGTCCTTGAAGCACTTAACAAATATCGAGGACGATCAGATATTCAACATCTGATGGCAATCAAGTGGGCTGAGTTTTATAATACAGTATGGGGCGCTAAAGACACCTATAGAAGGAATCAGCCTAATCCAGGTGTCAGAAGCCTCCCTATGCCTTTCTCATCCTTCCAGCCACTTTCGGGCCCTCCCCTCTGTTGGTACTCTTTAAATTCTGCCCCGTATTACAACCAGACTGGTCTTGACTAATCCCCCTTTGAACTGCTTGAGACCATTCATGGTCTCTTCCTCATCTTTAGGATGACTCCTACTGGAATGTCCAACATGCTTTTTATTTGTCTTGCACAAGGAAATGGTGGCCACACTGCCTGACTCTTACCAGAAATTGGCCCAAGGAAAGTGAGGTCCAGAAAGGAGAACTGATTCACCCAAAATCACAGCCAAAGTTAACAGAAGAAGCACAACCATTTTTCCTGACATGTGCGTGATCCAGGTGACAGCCACAGTAATCTCAGACTGCCTTGCAAGATCTCCCTTCCCAGGGCATATCAGGCTCTCTATCCCAAATCCTTAGCAGCCACCCTCTCCAATAAAAAGTAAGACCAAAGTACCTCTCAGCCGAAAACAATAATAATGTGTTCTCTTAAGAATTCGGGCTGAATAAAAATTTAAAGCACCACACCAATGGAGAGCGAGAGAAGTCAGGGTGACTCACAGATGAAATTGGAATTGAGCATATCATTATTACATGTAGGAAAATACTGAGTGTATGTAACCTTCGTGTATGAATGTTAAGAAATACATTCTTTTGAGAAGACCACACAGCTCTAGAGTCATTCCGTGGGGAAGGATGTTTTGTTGCAAGTTTTCATCCTCTTGACACAAAATGGAGTATGAAAACATCTGGCCTAGTGTCAGAACTTGGTCGGTACTCTATTCCTGCACCTTCCATTCCATGGGGAATATTTGGTCTCCCTTTGCCCCTGAAACAATGACCTATATTGCTACCAAAATGCTCTTCCACAAAACAAATATGATAAGTTCTCTCCTACTTCTCCTGGCTTGGCTTCTCCTTACTTTTCCCCAGTCAAGTCACTTCACAGCCTCTCCTCCTCAGCCTGGTTCAGGTATCCTTCCTCATGTTCCCGCATCCCCCTACCCTACACCTTTGAGGCTATGCTACAGCTGTCCATTTTAATGTGTTGGGTTTTTTTTCCTCCACAAGCCTATGAGCATTTTAAATGCAAGACCATATTTTATTGATCTTTGAATCCCAGAAACCTAAGAGAAGGTAGCATGACTCCATGAATACAATTTGGATGGATGAAGGAATGAACAAGTGAAATGATATAAATATATTTATCCAGAATTTGAAGAAGTGGTCAAAGCTAGAAGTACAATTAGCTAGCATAAAGATAACTAGCTGGATTGAATTCTATACTGTTGTTTTTTTTTCATGAACTCAAAAAATGAAGGGTTACTAACAGGATTGTGATCTTATATTCATGGAAAATTGTATGTGTTGTGTGTATTTATACGTTAAAAAAAGCCCGTGGAGGATGCTGACAAGAATGTTCCTGGTAGCTTCCACAAAGTGATGAATTTTGAAATGGTTTTTGCTTTATTTTAAGTTCTTTCAAATGGTGCTTTAAGTTGTTAAAATAAGCATGGGGGATCTTTATGGTTAGTAAAAAAAAATAAAGCTAATGTGATCATGTACTATCACTTCTCAATTAAGAAAAATGTCTGCTCACCCTAAATATATGTCAGAGCTGAAGCTATTTTTCTCTAAAATTCTACATTTAAAAAAAAAAAACAGTTTAGGAGGGTTTGCAGCTACCTAAAAGACTTTAGGCCTGTGAAGAGGAACTTGCCTTCTCTTCAAATAGTTTTAGCATTCTGTATTTGATTGGATATTAATGCATTGCTCATTAGTGTGTGTTTATCCAAGGGGTCAGCTCAATGCCATGGAAAGGTCAAGGGTACTAAAGTCAAACAACATGGCTTAAATTTTGCTTTATAATTATTATCTCCCTGAACTTGGACGGATTACCAAACCATGCTGAACCTCAGTTGAACAATGCAAATGATTTCTACTATTCAGATTGATGTTAGAAATAGTATGTAGGGCCAGCCGAGTGGCTCAGTTGGTTAAGAGCTCACTTGGGAGCACCAGCTCTGAGCAGAAGGGCCGCAGTTCGGATCCCACATCAAGGGCCAGTGACGCTGAGCCCTCTATAGCTAAGATGATGAACAACAGCTCGACCTGGAGCTGGGCTGCTGTGAGTCGCCGGCGACGGCGTAGGCTGCAGCGGGCTGCCATGAGCTACATGAGTGGCTGGCAGCCAACGGGAGTGGCTGGCAGCCAGTGAGAGCTGCTGTGAGCCGCAGCGAGCAGCCAACCAATGACCAGCAACTGATCGCCTCACCTGGGAAGAGCACAATGATCTTACCAACATGGGCCAGTGAAGCGACGTCCTCCACAACTAGACTGAAGAACAGAACAGGAATTTGTCTACCTGTCTGTTCCCCTTCCTCGATTTCCCAATGCTGTTCCCCTCCCCCAATTCCCCAATAAAATCTGTAAAAAAAAAAGAAATAGTATGTAGAATTTGGTGGACTAGTTAACCAAAAATCTTTCCAATGCAAACATCTCTCGAGATAGTCTAGATAAAATATAACTGATATAACTAGCATCCTTTAAGATGCATGACTGAGATCAGAAAAAAACATGTTGCCAGCAGCAAGAAATAAAATAGAACTGAGAACTAGACAGATAAGCCGTGAGTCTAACATTTTATTGACGTAATTTGTATGAGGGGGAGCCATAATAAGTTTTGGCAATTGTATATTTGTGCTTATTCCAGGAGAGATGACTTGGCCCTCCAACTGTGTAAGGTGGGGGGATTGTAACTAAAGCCTTCAAAATAAGGTTGGGACCTCTGAAGTCTACATGCTTAGTGAAAGGGTGTAGTAGGGGAAATATACTGAGGATGCCAAAAAAATGCATACAAGTGGACACTTTGGTCAATGTTGCTCAAGCAGTAGTTCGCCGTCATCAGAAGTGATGGTAACCACTTTGAGCACCTCTTGTAATTGCAGAAGTCAAATGTGACTTGTATACATCTTTTGTTATTGGTATATATTGAGTACTACAATTTTAATACAGTTTCCTTTCTTAAAATGTGTATACATGTTTTTGGCACCCTCTGTGTGTGTGTGTGTGTGTGTGTGTGTGTGTGTGTGTGTGTCTATGTATATGTCCTATACCTAACAAAGAGTTGATGTTTAAGTTTATACTGCTCAGTATGGTCTGGGAATGCCTGAACTGAAAAACTAGCTGGAAAAGAAAAGAAAAGAAGTGGTTCTAGATAGTGATGTTCCAAGCATACCTAGAAGTTAACAGAAAATCAGTCTAGAGGGAGGCAAAGACTTGACCAAGGGGGCACAGGATTCCCACAGGCGAAAACCCAATAAACATGTCAAAGTGAAAACAAACACAAAAGTGAAGAAGACATGAAAAGTTAAGGGTTAGCAATCAACACAAGGGTTTTTATTAAATTTTGATTTTGATAACCAGTATGCATATTAGTAGTTGGGGGTACACAAGAACAAGAAATACAGTTAGGAAATATAATCTCCAAAGACTAGATGGACTAAAAAGGAGGAAAGAGTAAAATAAAAGGAATTCAACAAGTCCAAATGAAGGCAAGAAAGCGGGAAAATAAATAAGCAAAGAAAAAGGAATGATAAATGGAAAGCACCAACAAGATGGGAGAAAGAAATCTAATAACAGTCATTACACAAATCAGATTAAAGTCAACTATGAAGATGGGAATTCTCAGGTTGGACCTAACTAAAGATAAGTTCATTGAAAGGTTAGAATGAAACATATTTACCAGACAAACACTAACCAAAACAAATTAATATCATTATCAGACAAAGGAAACGTTAAGGCAAAAATATTGCTAAGATGAAGAGGTCACCATATAATTGCTAAACGGAAGTTATATAATGATTTTGAGATTAAATAGACCAAATAACATGACATGAAAATATGTGTCAAATGTGACTCTTAAAAAAGTGATGGATCCATAATGATATTATGATCTTTCAATACACCTTTCTCAATCATTAATAGATCAAGCAAACTAAGATAGAATAATGATCTAAAATATTTTGAACAACACAAAAAATGTTTCATCTGATAAAAATATATAGAACCCTGCTACTGAATTAAACTATAAACATTTTCTTCTAGGATATGTAGAACATTTTGTTAAACTTACCTATAGGCCAGAAAACACATCCCAACAAATGTCAAAGAGTTAGTGTCTCATTGAACATTATTTCTGTCCATGAAGCAATACATAAAAAAACAAATAAATAAATGAAAAATATAAAGCTTTTTGGTCAATTAAATGTATGAAAGAAGAAAACAAATTATATTTTAGCAGCAAGAATTCAACAATGTATTAAAACTCACACACTCACACAAACACATACATTCAGCCACAGCGGGATTATCCCAGAATGACAGATTTTAACATTAGATGCTTTATGAATCTAATTCACAATACTGACAGTAAATGATTTTTTAAAACAAGACTTACTAGATGCAGAATTTTAAAATTTTTTTCTATTTTTTAAAAATTTCAATTACAGTTGACATACAATATTATATTAGTTTCAGGTGTACACCATAGTGACTAGACATTTGTATAACTTATGAAGTGATCACTCTGATAAATCTAGTCCCCAACTGACACCATACATAGTTATTACAGTATTATTGACTATATTCCTTATGCTATGCTTTACCTCCCCATCACTATTTTGTAACTATCAATTTGTACTTTTTAATTCTTTCCCCTTTTTCACCCTCCCCTCCAGCCCTGCTCCCATCTAGCAGCCCTCAGAATGTTCTCTGTATCTATAAGTTTGCTTCTGTTTTGTTTGTTCATTTATCTTGTTGTTTAGATTCCACATATAAGTGAAACCATATGGCATTTGTCTTTCTCTATCTGACTTCACTCAGCATAATACCCTCTAGGTCCATCCATGTTGTTGCAGATGGCAGCATTTCATTCTTTTTTATTGCTGAGTAATATCCCATTGTATACATGTATCACCTCTTCTTTATCCATTCATCCATTGATGGACACTTAGGTTGCCTCCATATCTTGGCTGTTGTAAATAATGCTGCAATGAATGTATGGATGCACATGTCCCTTTAAAGTAATGTTTTGGGTTTCTTTGGATAAATACTCAGAGGTGGGATTACTGGGTCCTTCTTTGTCCCTTGATATATATAGCCTTTGTATTAAACTCTATTTGGCTTGACTTAAGTATTGCTACTTCAGCTTTCCTTGTTTGTTTCCATTTTCATGAAATATCTTTTTACATCCTTTTACTTTCAGTCTGTGTGCGTCTTTCAATCTGAAGTGAGTCTCTTGTAGGCAGCATATATAAGGACCTTGTTTTCTTATCCATTCAGCTACCCTATGTCTTTTGATTGGAGCATTTAACCCATTTACATTTAAAGCAATTGTTAATAGGTATAAGTTACTTTCGTTTTATTATTCATATTTTAAATCTTTTTTTATTTTCTTCTTCTTAAAGAAGCTCCTTTAACATTTCTTGTAATACTTGTTTGGTGGTAATGAACTTTAGCTTTTTCTTATCTGGGAAGCTCTTTATCTGTCCTTTGATTTTAAAGAATAGCTTTGCTGAGTAGGGTAATCTTGGTTGCAGGTCCTTGTTTTTCATCCCTTTGAATATTCCATGCCAGTCCCTTCTGGCCTACAGAGTTTCTGTTGAGAAATCAGCTGACAGTCTTACGAAAACTCCCTTGTAGGTAACTAATTGCTCTGTCTTGCTGCTTTTTAAGATTTTCTCAACGTCTTTAAGCTTTGGCATTTTAATTATGATGTGTCTTGGTGTGAGCCTCTTTGGGTTCATCTTGTCTGGGACTCTGTGCTTCTTGGGCTTGTGTGTCTACTTCCTTCTCCAGGTTGGGGAAGTTTTCTGTCATTTCTTCAAATAAGTTTTCAGTACCCTTTTCTCTCTCTTCTCCTTCTGGTACCCCTATGATGTGAATGTTGACACACTCCATGCCCCAGGAGCCCCTTACACTATCCTCATATTTTTGGATTCTTTTTTTCTTTTTGCCATTCTGATTGAATGTTTTCTGTTACCCTAACTTCTAAATCACTGACTCAAATCTTTGCTTTATCTGAACTATTCTTTATTTCCTTCTAACATATTCTTTATTTCAGTTATTGTATTCTTCATTCCCGACTGGTTCATAATACAGTTTTTTTGTTTGTTTGTTTGTTTGTTTTTCGTAGCTGAGCCGTCCTGCCACCTGTTGGCAGCTCGGCAGCAGCTCAGCTCGGGCTGGGAACTGAACCGGCAGCCCTGTTGCTCAGAACCGACTGGTTCTTTTTTATTTTTTCTGTCTCCATTTTTATGTCTCCTATCTCTTTGGTGAAGTTCTCACTGAGATCATTGAGTATCCTTATAACCAGTGTTTTGAACTCTGCCTCTGATAGATTGCTTGTCTCCATTTTGTTTAGTTCTTTTTCTGGAGCTTTGTTGTGTTTTTTCATTTGGGACATGTTTTTTGTCTCCCCATTTTGGCTGTCTCCCTGTGTTTGTTTCTATGTATGGTAGAGCTATGTATAGCTCTCAGGTAGAGCTGCTATGTTGCCTTCTGGTATCAGTAGGGTAGCCTTATGTGGTAGGTGTCCTGTGGGGCCTAGTGGCACTGGTCACCTGAGTTGGGTGCTCCAGGTGTGTCCCTCTTGTGAATTGTGTTTGCCTTCCTGTTGTAGTTGAGCCTTGGTTGCTGTTTGCATGTCAATGTGAGGGATTGACCCTTGGGATAATTGGTTGTGAAGACTGGCCTTGATTACAGTGGAAGAGCTGTTGTGCAGAGTCTGACCCTACAAAGCAGTATTTGCTTTAGCAGGGTTCTGGTACCTGCTCAGTCTGCCCTTTGGGTGTGTCATCCTTGGAGGCAGCCCAGTGGTGCTCTGTCTCAGTCTGAAGCAGGCCATTGGGTGGGCTGGTTCCAGGGCCTCCTGGGGGGTGGGGAGGGGCCCTGTTGCAGGCCAAGCTCAATTGCAGTCTGTGCCCGGGGGCAGAGGGGGGAGGAGAGAGCGCTTGGAGTATGAGCCACAAAGCAATATGCAGATAGCTGCCACCTGCACTGCACTTGGAGGTGCCTGGGAGAGGCTAAGCTGTGAACCGAGTCCAGCTGCTGCTAGTGCTAGACTTGAGGCTGCCTGGCAAGAGGTACAGGGCATACCCAGGCCAGATAACACTTGTTTGGGATTTGTGAAGCTTTGAGAGATTTTAAGAAAGTTCGCAGCAGAAGGTAAGATAGGTCATGTGTATGGAAAGGCCACTGGAAGTGGCTTGGGTGCTTCTGCAAGTTGGGTGGGTTGGGGTCTCAGGGAATCATCAGGGCAGGGTGAACAGTGTTAGCCAGGTTGCTGGAGACTCAGATATGACGCTATCTAAGTCTGCAGGCTGGGAACGGGGAGGACTCTACAAAGAAACAATGCCTTCTGTCAGAACTTCTGTCTGGGAGAAAGCTGCCCCTCCAGCCCTCACCTTGAGGCCAGACAGTTCATTTCATCCTCTTATATCCCTGGTGCCTTTCAAGCTGTTGCCCCTGCACTGGAGCTGACAGTGAGTGTGTCCATCAGCGAGTAAGTCTGTGCTCAGTCCCCCTGTTTTTTTGTTTGTTTAAGATTTTATTGGGGAATTGGGGGAGGGAACAGTGTTGGGGAATCAGGAAGGGGAACAGACAAGTTGCTGTCCTTTTGTTCTTCAGTCTAGTTGTGGAGGACATCGCTTCACTGGCCCATGTTGGTATTAGAATTGCCGTCTTCCCAAGTGAGGCAGTCGGTCGCCGGCCATTGGACAGCCGCTCACAGTGGCTCACGAAGGTTCACTCCCACTGCCGGTCAGCACCCCTGCAGCCTATGCCATCGCTGGCGACTCACGGCAGCCCAGCTCCTGGTTGAGCTGTTGTTCACCATCTTAGCTGTAGAGGGCGCAGCGTCACTGGCCCTCATGCGGGATCCGAACCGGGGCCCTGCTGCTCAGAGCTGGCGTCCCAAGCCAACTCCTAGCCAACACGCCACTCGGCCGGTCCCAGTGTGCACGGACCCTTTACGAGAAATGTCTGGGACTCCAGCAGCCCTCCATCTCACTCAGCCACCATCTTTGCTGGTTTTCAACCAGAATTTGTGGGGTCTTCTCTTCCCCACACTGAAACCCTGGGCTAGGGAGCCTGGTGTGGGCCTGGGATGTCTCACCTCTTGGGGGACCTCCACAGCTGAGATATCCTTCCCAATTTTTAACTGCCACATGTGGGTGTGTGACCAGCCCATTCAACATCTCCACCCCTCCTACCAGTCTCAAGGTGGCTTCTTCTCTGTGTCCTTAGTTGTAGGACTTCTGTTCAACTAGATTACAGGAATTTCTCAATGATGGTTGTTCTGTAGTTTAATTGTAATTCTGCTGTGGTCGTGAGAGGAGGCAAGCACAGTGTTTTACCCACTCTGACATCTTGACTGGAATTGAGAATTTTAAAACTTTAGATAAAATCAGATCTCTTCGTGATAAAAAAAAATAAGAAGCAAACTTGGAATAGAAAGAAACATCTTTAATCTCATAAAGTACGTGTACTAAAATACAGTGGGCATTGTGCTTAATGGTAAAATATAAGAAATATTCCTTCTGATCCCAGGGTTTAACCAAGAATGCCCAGTAACACCATTGGCCCCACCTAGCACAGCTAGACAAGAAGTAGAAACAAAAATTCTGAGAATTGAAAAGATACAAACTATCATTATTCTCATCTGTAAGAGACTACATAGAAAAATTAATAAGAACCAGCAAATTATTCAAACTAATAAAATAGACTATAAGGACTTCTAAATAGAATATCAGTTTATAAAACTCAATTTTTATCAGCCCCAAAATATAATACAAATATAGATATACATGTACAGTGTAGATAGGTAGATAGATAGATAGATAGATAGATAGATAGATAGATAGAAAAAAGCTACCATTTACAATAACACTAACATCTATAAAATGCTGAGTTAGGAATATATTATATTCCTAATTTAAAAAATCATCACAATTTTCATGAAGAAAGCTTTACAACTTAACTGAAACCATAAGAGATCACCTAAATAATGAAAAAGATAAACTGTGTAAGTGGGAGGCTACACCATTACAAAGATGACTTTCTATTCAAATACATCTACAAACTCAATGAAATTGGAGTCAGAATCACAACAGTCATTTTTTAAAGAATGAAACTTAAAATTCACATGGAGCAAAGAGGTCATTTGAAGGAGACACCCAAAGTACAGAATAGAGATGTAGCCTAAATCAAGACTTTTGTAAAACTATGGAAATTAAAATACACTGCGATTGATAAGATTACAGAAAAAAATAGACCAATGAAACGAGATAAGCCAAAAACCAAATTTGCTTAAGTCCTGAATGATATATAACAAAGACGGTTTTACAATTCGCTAGTGAAAAGATTAATTACTAGCTACATAATGACAAATGGTTCATCCATATTTGGAGGAAAACAATCCTTATCACACATAATATTAAAACTACAGTGTAGGTGATTAAAGCCATACATGTGAAAATAAAAACATTAAAACTATTCAAAAGAAATAGAGGAGACTATTTTATGACCTTGGAGTAAAGGAACATTTATTCAACAAGACATGAATAGCACAAATCATGGAGGAAATGATGAAAAATTCTGTTCAACAAAGCAGCATACATGGAATGAAAAAAAAAAAAGGGAGTCAGGAAGTTGGCAATGGTATTTTGCAGTACCTGTAATTACAAAGGATTAATATCCAGTATATTTGAATACACTTACATATCAATAAAGAGAAAGAAAAAGAACCATTTAAAACAGGCAAAAGTGATAAACAAACAATGACCATAGTTAGAAACCTCTGTGGTCAGCAAACACATGAAATGATCTCCAGCCTTCTTAGTAATCAGGGAAAGGCAAAAAAGAACAATAATTAGATATTTAATACTAATCCAACTGGCAAGAAATTAAATGTTTGGCACCATCAAGTGCTGGCAAGGACCTGGAGCAATGGGAAGCCTGTTGGGAGGCATGTTAATAAGCATAACCATTTCAGAGAATAATTTGGTAACGTCTAATAATCTTGAAGATGCAAGTACCTTCAACCTAATAACATTGCTTTAGCTGTCTTTCCTTCAGAAAGTTATTGTTCTGTGTACAAAGGAACATGAACACAAATGTTTCAAGCAACATTATTGAAAAAACCACCCAAAAGATTAAATAATAATGATAGTAATAATAATAGAAAGAACCTAGGTGTCTATCAAGAAAAGAATGGTCAAATAAGGTGTGGCATTTTCATATGATAAAATCCTTATGCCATTGAAAATAATGAGCTAGAGCTACATGTATCAATATGTGTGATCTTGAAAACTATTGGGGGGGGAGGGGATTTAAAAAGCCAGCTACGTAATGATAAATACAGAATACAAGTATTAATACACCTATGAAGTTTACAGTATGCGAAGCAATGCATATGTACAAAAATTATAAAAACATTCATGGGAGAGAGGAAAATGGGATGCAGGAAGAACACACAGGTGGGTTGAAAACAAATATACAAAACAGTATATTTAATTTCTTTTACATCAGAAGTAAAAGATATGAAGAAAATGTAGTAAAATGTTATTATGTGACACTGTTGGGTAGCAGGTCCAAGGACATTTGTTATGATGTTCCCTATACCTTTCAATATAATTGACATTTCTTCTAATTAAAACAACAATAATATGGAGAAAGTCCTTTGGCACATTGTCTCAGGCTTAAAAGGTGATTGTTTCCTTCTTTTTCCATTCTTGGCTGGAAGCAGGCATGCAAAGCGCCCAGGCATTACCCTGTAATTCTCAGCCCAAAGCAGAACTGGACTATTTGGGCTCTTCCTGTGCCAGGGGCATCATAGTTGGTCCCTCACACCATGTCTTCCAGCTTAGACAATCGGGTTGCTAGAACCTGAGCTACACTCATCCTCGGTGCAGAATTTTAGTGGCTGAGGCAGCTTCTAGCCTGTGGAAAAGCTCAGAACAGAAAGATGCAACAATGCTTTCCCCATTAAATTGGAACTATGGATTGCTGAGCTGATCATCACATACTTCCCAGATTCCCATTTCATAGACAGATGAAGAAATGGATGGTTAGAGAGGGGAAATGGCTGTGGTAGTGTTTAAGAGAATGTGTGTTGCTCTTGACTTCTAGAACTTTCCAACTGGCCTTAGAATGCTGACTTTATTTGGTTCAAAACTAGGTATTGTAACTTCTGTTCTTCTGTATTTTTTGAGTTCATAACAGCTTCCACCTCCAGAGAGCACTGTCTTGGGAAGAAGTTAGGTAGATCTGGCTCAAGTCCTTGCCCCATAACAAAGCAGTGTGACTATGAGCAGTAGCTTAACTTCCCTAAGTATTAGTTTCTTCACCTGAAAAGGGAGAGGATGATAATTATTCAAGGGACTGTTGTTTTGATTAAATGAGATTATTCATAGAAAGTATTAGACATAGTCTCTGGCATATGGTAGTCAATAAATAGAAACTACAGTTGTTATTTTTATTGCAGAAGGCGTTTCAAAGATGTATAACACAGTCTAGTTGCACAGACTCTTTGGAGAGGTGGAGTGTGATAGATGAATGCTGTGATATGCAAACAGGAAGAGCCCAATAAGGCATAATCACGAGGCTCGGAGAGGGCTTCCTGGGAGAAAAAAAGTGGGATGTTTCCATCGTGCAATCAGACTGTTTCTCCCTCTTTTCTCCTATTGTACTTTCATATTTCTTATTTTATCTTTACATTGGTATGGAACAAGAAACACATATTCTAATTAAAACGTAGAAAAACAGAGCCAAAGATGTGAAGTGACTCGTCTGCAGATTTCAGATGGGTTTTAATTGATCTACCATATTAACTGTACACCAACACTTTAAGAAACATGGATTTTTACCGAAAGCTAAGTCATAGGTGCTTAGCCTGCATGCGCGCGCACGTGTGTGTGTGTGTGTGTGTGTATGTGTGTGTGTGTGTGTACTCTTAAGATTTTACAGTCTGTAACTAAATTTTACTATAAGATTGCACTCAAATTTGATACACGTTGCTATCAATATGATGTTTCTGAGGAGGATTACTGAAATATCATACCAGTTAAGAACTTCAGTATTTTTGTTTCTAATTGCCAGAAATGCAAACCTAAGGCAGGTATGTCATTTGAGACATTTTTGAAATAACAATGACTAAATCTTGAAAAATATTTTTTTTAAATCATACAAAGGATGCACAAAACAACCCTTCAAGACCAGCCAAATGATCTCATCACATTTAAATATTGCAATTCAAATTTATTAGCTAGAAACATGAAATTAATCTGAGTTGCAGTTTGAAAATGAATGATTAAACACTAATGGAGGCTCGCTTTTTTTTTTCCTTTAAATTTAAAATGGCACTCAGAATTCTATGAAAATCGGAAGTGATGAAGCTAATCATGCTTCAAGTGAAGTGGTAAAATTTTAGTTACAAACAATGAGTAAGTAGGAAGTTTTTTCAGCTTGGTAGCTTGCTCAGCACTGCACTCACTAAGATTTTCAGCAGGAGAGTGGCTTTGGATCTAAGAATATTCTCCTGGGGTTGGCAGGACTGGAAACGGGAGATGCTGGAGGCAGGAGGGCGAGCCAGGGGCTGCTTCAGCCATCAAGGCTGAGATGTTGGGGGCAGCAGGGGTGCAGAGGGAGTGATGTGGAAGCTTTGGGATGGGAAGAATTGACAGGGTTGAAGGCCTGCCTGGATGTGGGAGGCACAGCAGGAGAAGGAGTTCGAGTGACAGTGGAAGACTTTCCAGATGTTTTTAGGAGGAGCTGAAAGGAACAACTTGAAATAAATGCCCTACTTTTAGACCAACCATGAAATAAATCCTAACCTCCAGCAAAGCCTTCTGAAGCCACTAGCTTGTCCTGAGAGAATTCTGTCCTACCTAGGTTCGTGAGAAAAGAGTCCATCTTTAGCATTAATTTTTACTTTAACTTGGAGAAAATGTAGTTTTATGACAAAATTCCTCAGTAGAAAAGCATAATCTTTTTTTAATAACAGTTGTACCCTATTACCTCTTCCCTACCTTCTTATGGAGCGACTTGGGCTTCTATTTTCCTGTCTGAAAGTGTGGGATTCCAGCCCCTCCTCCAGAGCTGCTGTCAGGCTTCCCTGAGATAATGATACACGAGCCATGCGCACACAGTTGGAAAAAGGAGGGCCATTAAGGTTTCTCTACCAATCAGAGGTGTGCCATGTGATGCTAGTGGGTAAGAAGGAGGACAGTGGGTGGGAGTTATTGGGAGACAGATTTAGCCCCAGGGTAGAGACAACCCGTTCTGAGATCCAGAATTTTCACAAGTTGGAATAGCCACCTGGAGAGAGAGCAGGCTGCAAGCACTGAGGGTGTTCTAGCCAAATGATGTAATAGAAAAGAGACGTTCTGTTAAGCTATAACACACACAAGAGAGGGTGGCTCAATCTTCATGGGTTTACCTAACCAAGGTTACCTGTAATTATCTTTACCCCATTTCTTCTAGTAAAGAGAACATAGTGCACCTCCGGTGAATGAGAATATTGATAATTAAGCATTCATAGCAATGGATTGATATTGATTAACAATTTCTCATAGGCTGGACACATATGTGCTTTATCTATGCTCTTATGTTTAACCTGTAGGAAAATGTTGTGAGGTCAGGCTTATGACTACTTTGAAATAGGCTCAGAGCGGTGAAACCCCTACCTGTGACTGTTCAGCTAGTAAGGGATGAAGTCAGGATAGAGACACATGTTTGCTTGCCTGAAAGTTGTGTTTATTGAGGAGGAGGAGGAGGAGGAAGAGGAGAAGAGGGAGGACCAGGAATGGGGGAGGAGGAAAACATTTACAAATATTATCAGAGCACCTTAAATATTGTCAACCATGAATGCTTTGTGATACATAGCACAAATGAAAGACACAAGGAAGAGAAGTAGTTTTCACATTCATGCATTTTCACAGAAGTTCTCCATCTGCTTCAGATAGTGACCATGTACCCCCAGTGGCCTGGGAGGTAGCCCGAAGAAAATTTCTTATTTTATTCTATCATAGGGCCATATTTATTTAATATAAAACATGCCTCCGTATTTTAGAGCAAAATGAATGAAGTACAGAATACATGCCTCTTTATCCTGTGCCTTCATGTATCCCCTGAGAAAAAACAACCTTTCCCCCACCACAGTATTCCAGTTTTAGAAGCACCACTAGAAAAAAATACACATTTATACAATAAGTCTAGAGGTGGATACACTACCCAGTACGCTGGGGGGAAAAAAGAAAGAAAAGAAAAAAAGAAAGTATATAATTATAGCAACAAATTAGCATTCCATACATTCACCCGTACAAATCTCAAGATTTGTATGTATCTCCCCTACTTAGTTTTCTTTGACAGAGCACTCACTAATGGAATCTTCAGGGACTTCTGGTCTACCCCGAACATTACTATCTGCTCCAGCCCTGCTCAAACAAACCCTGTTTTGGGTAATAAGCCCAGTATTCTCAGGAAGGCAGTATTTCTCACCAGATCCTTCAGCGCTTACAAACTCCAGCTCATTGCTGTGTTGAGAGTCAGGAGACATTGTCTGTCCATTGCCCCTGCACCTGTTGTTATCTTACTGACCTTATCCTAATAGTCCCAGCCCTAACAACATCTGAAACAAAAGATGGGCAGGAGAACTTGAGATTTTTTTGACATTGTCCTTTTGTTAATGAAATCCCCCTCAACTCGGGAATCTGATAGGAATCCTGTTCATTATCTTTTGTATTCTTTTTTCCCATGGCACTTTTTTATTATTAAAAAGTGAATAATTGATGCGGAGAGAGATGAAGGAGAGGGATAACATCTTTCTTTGGAAATGGTCAAGAAGGAAACGGGGATGGTGATTTGGTCATGTGGAATTGGCGTAAATATATCTGTGCCTTGGAGGATTATTGCCAGTAGCTAGGTTTGTTCGATGGCAAGATGAATTCAAGCAGGGAGGCGACTGAGGGAGGGAGGTAATCTGGTATAAGGTTGAGTGTAAGGAAGTCAGAACAGGCATTAAACTAGGAGGTCTTGACAGCGGAGGAGAGAGGCAATCTATTGGGTCGTCGGAAAAGTCATGATGCCTTTTTGTAACAAAAAACATAGAAAAATATGTCATGACTTTTCCCATGACCCAATAGACCAATTGGAAATCTGGCAGGAGCCAGTGCCCGGAATGGCAATTCTGGGGCAAGATTCCCCTTTGCCAGGGATGAGATTATTGAAACAGGCCTAAGCCAGGGATTAGGAAGCAAAGTGGAGGATGTCATTTAATAGCCTATGATTGTAAGCAAGATACTTAACCTCTGTCTGCCTCAGATTCATCATTGGTGAAATAAACATGAAAAGACTAGTACACATCTAAGGTGGTTTTGAGTCTCAAATGAGAAAATACATGGAAATTGCTTAGCCCCGGGCCTGACATTCAATTAATGGATGCTGCTATTATTATTTCAGTCAAGAGTGAGAGACAGGGAGGAACAAATGGTGGGGAAGAAGGAAATGACTGGATGTGCAGCATAAGGAAAGGACTTGCTCGCGTGTGGTGGGGTTTCTAGTCAGGTCTTAAAACGAGGGGACATGATCAGACAATGCCCACAGAATCGACCCTGGCACTTACCTGCCACTGTACCTTTGCTTATCCCATTTGTTTTTCCTAGATGGCATTCTCCCAAACACCTTCATTATGGGCCATCTACCATCTGATCCTTACCCACCAGGGTTAGTGTAAAGATTACATTAAAATAAAAAGTGCCTAATTGTACTCATGGCCATCTGTCAGTTGATGCTAGTTGTAATCCTTGCATTTTCGTGTAGTCTCTCATGCCTAAGAGAGCACCTCAACCACAGTAGACAGTCAAAATGACTGGATAACTGAAGGTGCATGGGGTTTCAAAAGTAAGCAAGACTGGTCGAATGTACTCAAGGGGGATCAATTGTCCGCTCCCCACATTGTGTCTGTATAGCTAATGGTCTTCTTTATGTTTTCCAGGGACCTAAATCTTGGCAGTGTGTACCAATACTGGGTCATCACCGTTTCGGGAAGTGAAGAGAGTGAGCCATCACCTGCTGCCACGTACATCCATGGGAGTGGGTACTGTGGTGATGGCATTATCCAGAAGTAAGCAGATTTCACTCAAAAAAAAAAGGGGGAAGGGGTGGTGCTAATTAGGCCAAGAGATGCTGAATACAGGAGAAGAGCTTATTGGGATACTCTTCAACGTGTGAGCTGTGAGTTACCAACAGGCCCCAGCAGTCTATCAATGTGTCTGCCAGCAGTTTGCTGGTCTCAGAAGAAAAGTAATGATTCTTTTGTGAACACATACATTTCTCCAGTAGGCAATACAATATATGATTTCGACAGAGCTACCATTATGCGCTTACTACCCGTATGCACTTGTTCTTAGTTGATTTATGTACACCACAAGGATCCTATTAGTCTTTTCCATCCCGGCCCAATTTCAGTTAACAGGTCACAGTGCATCTAGGTCAAAACATTTTTACATTCTTTGCTGGTTACCATTTACATCTGTTAAAAATTGCATATTTATTTATTTCTGTTGTCTCATGTTATATCAACAATTTACAAAATGGGCCAAAGGCTCATAAAAATAGCAAAATAGTCTCACTCACTATAATGTTGAAATCGTAAAAAGTAAACAATACTCCAGAGTGACTATTGCATATGAATATAAGTACAGGGAGGCAAATTCATCAGTAAGTGTAAAAATGCCACACGAGCAGCCAAAAGGAAAAGTGTGATTAGAAAATATAAAGCTGCATGTCTAAGAAATGGATTTAATTGGATCATCAGTCCATTCATCCCCTTGTCCACAGGGCAAGATGTTATGCAACCGCAAAATAGGGGCAAGAAGCCATCAAGACTTTTGCATTGTTTAAAAAAAAAAAGAAAAAAAGTAAAACTGAGTGTTTTCATCCAGAATAAGCACAAAAATTTTTTCTGGCACAAAATCTAATAGTTTTGTCTCTCGAGGTGAAAAAGAGACCAAAAATCATTCACAATTAAGTTCCTTATTGCTAAAGTTGGGTTCCTTATTGTAAGTCACACTCTTGCTAAGAGACTTTTAAAACTATTGGCACATTTAATGATAAACATTATGCGCAGAGATGGCAAAACAAGCTATTGGCAAAATTCCTTCATTAAATGGCACTGTTGGGTGTCACATAATATCTGTGCAACATGGAATCGCAATGACTATTTCTGTAGGGGGAGGGGTTCCGTAAAGAGAATGTATTTCACGGTTGAAAGAAACCGCTGATGTACCGGACAGGAATCGGCCCATAGGTGTAGACATATATGAAAGAGAAGCGCTAGACGACTTTCTTTCAGCTCATCATTGACACTAGTGCTGGAGGGCAAGAGCGATTGAATTGGGCCCTGATGATTTTGTAGTATGTAATGAATATAAACTGGAAACCTGCAGTGGGATGAAAGGACCAGCGAGCAGCACAGCGAGGATGACACAGTTATGCATGTAAAGAGTTTGCACATGAACGCCCGTCCGCACAGATATCAGGTACTGGCCAGCAGTTTACTTCTGACTGGACGTGAGCATTTAAGTGAATCCTGAGTGTTGTGTTGCAATGGGCATCAGATGAGGGCCAGTGAATTACAGCTTTTCAACTTGCTGTGCAAAAAGATGGTAGTCCCCTGCCACGCACGCACGCACGCGCGTGCGCACACACAAGTGCCTCCGCTGTTACAAGAAAGGTACTAATTCAAGTTTTTGAAGTAAGGAATGACATTTTTTATTTTAAATGTTGACACCGATATGGCCACTACTGATTTTTTGCACGATTTCAAGCAGCTTGCTGAAGTGGTGTGTCTCAGGGGTCTATATTCATATGTTAAAGGCCCTGCAACTATGATTTCAAAGCTGAGTTGTCAAAATTTTAATATTGAGTAGGTAATATAAAAATTTCTAAGTGTTGAATCAGGGTGCAAAACACCTGACTGCCAACCCAGCTGACCGTCAAGCATGGACGATAGAGCCCCTCACTTGTCAGAGGGTGAAATCGATGGTGTGCTATTAGGTGTATTTAAGTTCACTGTCCAAATGCAGCAACCAGACATGAAGATATAGTTTCCGATATTTACTGTAATAAAACTGGGGAAAGGGAAGCTGTTCGCTGTACTCTCCCACATTAAACATCAACCCCGCTTTTGATGCAGATGTTGTGTGATGGGACCCTGAGGACTGAGCAAGGCAGCCTCCAGGGAAAATGCCCCATCATTTGTGGATCCCAAGATGGAGCAGTGTATCCAAGATATCCAGGAAACACTTGCGGTCATGGCTGACAACCCATAATTGTGATTTGGGATTTTCTAATTTAGCACAAAGAATAAAAAGGGAAACTCACAACAACTGTCCCTTTTGGAGCCAGATATAGACGCATTGACACTGCCAACAATGTCATTCTTTTCGCTGATCTAAAACTTCATTATTATTATTATTAATTTAAATAGTATTCTTAACTTAGTTTTTTTTTTTAGTGTTTTTACTCAGAATTGGTTCCTGCAGAGACATCAAACACTTACGTTACCAGGAGTTACCAAATAACTATTGACATGCTTTATAGAAACTGAATGCAGCTTATGAATGGTTCCCTAAGCAAAAACAAACAAACACCCCAAAACAAAAACAAAAAAAACCCACAACTTTAAAGAAAAGGGAGATGACATCTTATGCAGATAGACTCAACACTTAGTGAGGCCCTTAATGGATGGAAACACTGGATGAATATTATGATAATGATAACAATGTTCATAAATATTTATTGAACACCTGCTATGCATGGGGCACTGTGCTACACCATCCATCTCCTTGGGTTCTGCCAACAACCACATGAGATAGGTCCTAGTGCCACACTTTACAAAAGAGACAACGAACACACAAAGATTAAAATGGTTTTCTCAAGCTGACACACCCAGTGAGGAGCAGAACCAAGATGTGAGGCCAGGGCTTAGGTTCTCATCTGGAGTCACCATTGCCTCATTGTGTGACTGACAGCTGTGCAAAGCAAACAGGTGAAGAGGTAGCTATGTGCTCCCTGCTATGTCTCAGGCACTGTGCCAGGCACTGGGGTGCTAGGATGACAAACACTCTGTCACTTCCTTTGGCATCTGAAAGCCTCATATAGGGGGCTGTCAAGTAACAGACAAAGGCAGTCAGTTTGATAAGTGCTGTGATAGATGGAGCCCGGTGTCTTTGGACACAGAGAAGGTGAGGACTCATTCCAGCCTGGGAGGTCAAAGGAGGTTTCTCAGAACCTCTCTATCAAATGATAGATCTGTCATGCCTAGAAGATATTTGTGGTGACCCTAATGTTTGGCTTGAACCAATAGAACATACTGTTTGGGTGGTGAGCGAAGGCGGATTAGAAGTGTTCTTTGTGGCTTAGGGAACCCAGCCCAGGTTAAAAAAAAAAAAAAATCTCTCCCCAGATAACCCATGAAATAGCTAAGGAGCACAAGGCCATCACGAATTTCCAACATACAAGATTTACTGGCAGAGATTGGAATATGGGCGCAGCTTAGAATTTGGACTCTCCTTTACTCATGGGTTTGCAGACAGGGGAGAACTTGGGTGGCTCATCAGAGATCAATGCAATGTCCTAAGGATTGATTGCCAGGAACCATCCCGCTACCCTGACACCTCCTAAAAGCAACAAACATTTCCCAGTGTTAATTGCCCTGGGTGAAAGGAAAAGTCTGAGGCCTCTTCCATGCTGTGACAGATCCCAGCTGGTCTCTGGGGAGGGAGGGACAGCTGCCACACACTTCGCAGAGACCTCCCAGGACAAAGTAAGTGGGAATGGGAACTAGGATTCCCTGAGCATCTACTATGCATCACACAGTGTGCCAATCACATTGAATGTCACACACCATGCCAATCACATTAAGTCACATTTCATTTTTGCACCTACTCTAAGGAGAGGGTATGATTGTCTCCATTTTAACCCATGAGAAAAGTGAGACTCAGCATCTAGAATGACACTGTGCAGTGGATTTTCCTGCGGTGATGGATGAATGATGGACATATATTCTGCAGTGTCCAGTACATTAGCCACTAGCTACATCTGGCTACTGAGGACTTGAAATGTGGCTACTATGACTGAGAAGTGGAATTTTAAATTATTGTTAATTTTCATTGATCTAAATTGTCAAAGATTGAAGGATTGGACAGAGAGATCAAGGGACTTGTCAGAGATCACATGGGTAATTTGGACCAGGGGGATCAAGTTTTATTTTTCTAAAAGGATGAGAATTTTTTCAGAAAGCAGCAATCCAGCCAATGCTTCAATTATTATTCCTCCTTCTCATCTACTAGGTCCAATTCAGAGAGCATTGCTCATTTCCTGCCCATCCTAACCTCTGCAGAATCATTCTTAGGTGATGAAAATAATTCCTAAAATAAACAAGAGGAGGCATTTTTATTTCCTAGAAACATAGTTCCACAGGCCTAGGAGTTCTTAACACCATGGAATGACACACCCAACGGAGATGGCAAAACTTTCTGATAAAAGGAAGACCCAACCTGAGCCATGTGGATGGAAAAAATCTTGACCTTTAAGAGCCGGGAAAGTAGGGAGGAGGTTCAGTCAGGGCGTAGTGAAGAACAGCATTTATATTTCAGAAATGCCGAAGTTTCTTTTAAATCCACCATTTTAAAACGGCAGTGACGTTTTCCAGACCCAGTGCAGCAAGGTCTGTTCACTCATTCATCCATTTCTTATTCCCATCTGACTCGCTAACTTAACCGACACGACCTCAGAGAATGAGTGTGAAGCAGACGTTCTACGTTGTCATCAGAAACACAAAACAAGGCAAATGTGGTGGGAACCTTATGAATTGATACGTTTTAGTCATCGTATTTTGGGGATGAAGAAACGGACTGACCAAGGGAAAGGGACTTGCCCGAGGCCTCACGGAAAGTTCACAGCCCAGGGAGGGACTTGTCCATGTCCAGATGTGGTTCCGAAGCTGATGTGACGCATTTCTATATCCGTTCTGCAGAAGCCAAGGTGAAGAATGTGATGACATGAATAAGATCAATGGTGATGGCTGCTCCCTTTTCTGCAGACAGGAAGTTTCCTTCAATTGCATCGGTAAGTCTTTGTCATTCCCTGGGCCTGGCTGGAGGCTTGGACAGTGAGGAATAGTTTCACAATTACAATAACAGCAATAAGTATGACTAAATGATGATGCATTTCTTTATATTACAAATGTGTATGGAGCGCCTCCCATGGACCAGGCACTGTTCTAGGCACCAGGGAGCACAGCAGTGGAAATATATAAAGGGCAGATATTCCTGCTCTTCTGGAGCGTATGTTCTAGATGACAGCGATGGCTGGTAACTCTTTTTTGATCTAACTTTACCTTATACACATTATCATATTTCTGCAGACCAACTCTCCAGGATGGTTATCAGTATAGATTTTTAAGGCTTTTATTCTTACTTGAGAGATGAGAAAAATCAAAGGCTAGAGAGATTATAAAACTTGCCCAGCATCACACAGGCTAGACGTGACTGAAGAGAGAACCAGGACTTGAACCTCATTTTGTCTGAGCCTCAAGCACATGCTCAGTTCATTTTGTGGCACAACCTCCTATAGGATCCCGGACCCCCATGGTCCCCACTGCGCGCTCACAACCTTGGGCAGTCTCCTTGACTTGAGGAAGGGCGAGAGCAGACCAGCCTGTGTTTAGAAATCAAATGTCCTTTTCCCACCTTCACTGAGTCAGCTGAGAAATTTGTTTTCCTCTGCCTTCTCGCGGAGTCTGGCTGGTGTAGTTGTTTCAGCCCCACTTGGGAGGCCCTGGCCAGCCTGGGGCTGGTAAACAGACAGGGATGGAATTTTGAGCTGGCCCAGATGAGATCATACTTCCTTTAAGATGCAAATCGATACCTGAAGATCAAAGGTCCCCAGGCTAATCCCCTGGGCTGGAGGTGCAAACTAATCACAATTCATTTGCAAGTACAAAAGACAGAGGTGCTCTCTCTGAAGAGGGAAGGGGCAGCTACAAGGGGAAGGAAAACGTTGGTGGGAAGATTTCTCCCTGAAAAGCCAGTTTTCTAGGACTGACAGGGAGGAAATGTCATCGGGTCCTCACATTGGCAGTGCATTACAGGGGAGCGTAGAGGCCTTCTCACGGTACGTTGTGAGCTCCATGGGGTCTTTACCAGGCATCATTCACCTTTTATTCCATCCTCAGCACACAGTTATTGAGCACCTATTCTCTCCTTGGCATCAAGTAGGGGCTGAGCAACGCAGCAGGGGTGTCCAGCCACTGTTGGTGGATGGAAGAAAGGAAGGTGAGGAGGGAGGGAGGACTGGCATTTCTAGACATGGCCTTGGATTTCTAAATGGCAGAAGGTTTCTTTTCTCTCTCTCTCTCTCTCTCTCTCTCTCTCTCTCTCTCTCTCCCTCCCTCCCTCCTTCTCTCTCTCTCCTCTGTTGATTTCATCATGGTCTATCTATAATAGAAGCTTGATATTAGCCTAGCGGTGTGATGGAAAGAGCCTTGGACTAAAATGAAGAAATGCAGGCTCCGGTCCCAGCTGTGCTGAGAACTTGCTGCATAAAGCTGATCAAGTTGCTTCCCTGGCCTGGGCCTCAGCTTACCTCCAGTAAATGGAAAGGATTGGGTTAATTTGTTTTTAAGAGCCTCACCTGCACTTCTAGTGTGTGATTTGCAAGGTGTATTGTTATTTCTCATTATCAAGAGCTCTACTTAAACCAAACCCGTACCTTTGCCGGCTTCCTCATGACACCCCCAATTGCTCTCAGACCATGCGGGAAAATATCTTCCTGTTTTATTTGCACTAAGGTGGCATGTGACTTAAGTGCCTCTGGGAAGAAGGTAGGATGTAATGAAGGTAGGCTATGGTACCTTCAAAGAGGCGCTTGGGTCCTGACATCCATGTCCTATGTCACTTCAGCACTATGCGGAAATAAACAAAAATAAGGGGGCCCCTCACAGGTGGCTCGTTATCCATGGAAGGGCTCTGCACACTACCTCCCGTGCGCCAGAACTGACCTGCTGCCTAGATCTGTAAATAAAGTCTTACTGGAACACAGTACACCCATTCCTTGACACATTGTCTGTGGCTGCGTCTCTGCTACAACAACAGAATTCAGCGGTTGCAACAGAGACCCTATGGGCCAAAGAGCCTAAAATATTTGCTGCCTGGCCCTTTGCTGACCACACTTGCTGACCCCTGGCGCATGGATCTGGAGTCTTTGACGTTCTTGGTGGTTGGAGACTGGTGTAGAGAGGAAGTGAAAATTATGACATGGTTCACCATTTCTTAGAAAAGGAACTGAATTTTAAGCAATCAGTGGTGGTGTCCGGGTGACCCTGTTAGAAATAGCACTGGACAGCGAGTGCAGCCCTCGCTAGCCTGACCTCCTTGGGCCTCACGTCCCCATGTATACTTTGGCCAAAATAACTGACTTGGATTCGATTGGTGGTTTTCAAACTGTGTTCACTGAAATGCTTAAGAGGAAAGGAATGAAGATGAGAGAGTTACCAAGAGCGAGAGACCCTCATAGATCCGTTCTATATATCGTCGTTCTCTATTAGATTCTCAGTGTTCCGCTGATGATGCTGATGATATTTACTGAACTCCTATTATTATATCAAGCACATTTATAAATGCTCATTTTCATAACACCTTTCTCGTCCTACTTTTACAAAAGGGGGAGTTGAGGCACGGGTAGGTGAACTAAGGAGAGGCAGTTAAATGGTGGAACTGGGACTCAAATCCAAAGAGCCTTGACTCAAGAGCGCACTGTGGTACGCCTCTTGCAGAAAGATAGCTCTCGGCTTCGTGGGGCTTCGTGGGGTAAAGGAGGAACATACTGTCGTAGAATAGTTTGTGGAACACATTCATAAAATGGCGTACGGAACTGTCAGTGGTGTGAATGGTGTCCAGAGACGGTTCACTCTTACCCGTGTATGTTGAGTGTGTATTGTGTTAGGGAAAGGACCTCAGCTGTGCCCCCCCACTCTCACCATGTAGAACTCCATGATGGATACTCACAGAGACACAGGGCATTCCAGGAAGAAGGGAATCTATCCAAAGGTCCCAGCTCCTAGGAACTAAATTCCAAGCAAGGAATTTGAGTCTAGAAAACCATCTTCCTCTAAGAAAAACAGCTAACGAATAGACATGACTCTTTGGCTCCCCGAAGATCCCGCTTTAATGAGTCAGAGAAATGGGATGAGAGGATAGGAGGCTTTGCTGAGGTGGATGGACAGTGTTCTTCTCATCATTACATTGGTTAAGACAGTGGTCAAGATAACAGACTTGTGGAAGACTGATTGGGTTCATAACATGGTTTAGACACATGACCCTGGCTAAACTTCAGTGTTTTCATCCAGAAAATGGTAAAAATCCTGGAACTCCACTGTGGGCTATTTATCAATATTTTTGGATATTTACTATCTGAATCCCCTCCCTAGATTTAGAAAAGAACTCTCTTTATTATAATAATAATGAGGAAGATCCCTAAGCCCACTATGGAAGTTGAAAACCCAAGCATCTTTTTCTCCTAGTCCCCCTTGTAGCTGAGTGTGGGCATAAGACCTACACACGCCCCCAACCCCCATCAGACACCCAAGCCAACACTTTGAATCAAAAGACATTAGGGACCCTGCAGAAAACATTTTGCTAAAGATGGTGGCAGTGGCCACAACCCATGTATTTTCAAAGTACCAAATGACAGTATTCTGAGATGCCTTCACATGACCAGTCTTGGGGTCTAATCTTGAGCTTGAAATTGGGCTTCAGAGCACAGGAGCCTGGCTTCCCAGCCCTCCCAGAGAGTCTTCCGTAAATATCCGGCATTCTTTGAACAGAGTTTGTTTGCTTGTTTTGCTTAAGTTAGCCAAAGTTACTGTTGATTGTCACTTAGAATCCTAACTGAAAATTGTTGCCATAAGATCTAGCCATGAGGTTTAGCCTCATTCTTAGCAAGTTGGGCGTGCTTGATGCACGTTAACTATTACTTTTCTCAGTGTGTGTTTGTGTGTGTGCGCGTATGTGTGAGTGTGTGTGTGCGCGTGTGTGTGTGTGTGTGTGTGTGTGTGTGTGTGTGTCGGGGGTGAGTATCAGCAACAACCAGCATTGATGGATGTCCGCTAGGTGGTATGACCTGTGTCATGCACCTTTGTTTAATGTGAGCCTAGGTGAGGTCTCTTATGTCTAGATGAGGGATCTGAGACCTAGAGCGATGTCTTAACTTGCCCAACGTCCCGCGGCTCATAGATGTGTGATCTCATCTCCAGACTAAGTCAAGAACCCCTGCTTTTTCTACTCTGCCACTGCTTCCCCATCTGAATGATTTATTTCCCTTCCTTCCTTCCTTCCTTCCTTCCTTCCTTCCTTCCTTCCTTCCTTCCTCCCTTCCTCCCTCCCTCCTTCCTTCCTCTTTTCCTTCTTCTCTTTTCTTCTTCGTTTTTAATGGTCACTGACCATTTCGTAGAGCTACCGTTTTCCCTGGGGTTGGTAACACCAGTGTGAGGGTGGATGACAGATTTATGGCCTCATTCCCATTCACTTTTCAGAAGCCCACACATCCGGAAGTATTCCCAAGGTGCCAGTGTGCTATTAGGCAACAGCCTGGGACTTCCCTTTCCCACTTTCCCACCCCCAGTGCCCTCAGCCCCCAGCACATAATAAGTTGCTTGTTAAAAGGAACACCGCCCTCAAGACCTCTTAGGCAATGCATGCTACATCTCTGGCAATGTGGAAATTATCTTGTCCTCCCCTCCCCACCCACCCCCCACCCTTTTAAAATATAACATACGCCAGGCCTGAGGTTTCAGTTAAAAAATGTGGTATCAGTAAAACGATAACCCCCACCCCCACCCCACCCCCAACAGGCCCTGGCTGGGGCATTGTTTGGCAGCTTGGGAATTCTGAGGCTAAAGAACTGAGTCATAATCTACAGACAGGCTGCTGATAACAGCTGAAGGAGGGAAGGTACCGGTCAAATTAGTCAGACAAAATGGGAAGCATCACTGAAAGGGGTTCTACTTTGTCATACATCTTGAACCGGTGCTGGAAAAGTGCTCCCTCCTGAGATGATATTTAATCCATTACAGGAGAGGTGATGGCGGAGCCCTCCGTAGGCTCTGTTTTGATTTACCATCCTGCGTCCTTTAGGAGAGCTGGGTCCCCGTCCCTGTGTGGACTTAGAAGCCTGGGCGGCAGCTTAGCATCTCAGGGGCTCAGTTTCTCCCTTTGTGAAATGAAAGCGATTGGGTGGAGGGTGCTCACGCGTCTTTCTCTGTGTGACACAGGAATCCTCCATTTGTCAAACATTGATTTAGAGGCTTTGGGGTTTCAAATCCTGCTTGATGCTGATGATGTATAGTTAAGAAAACAAAGCAAAGGGACCACCACGCTGTCTTTTCCAGGCAGACACACACTCCCTGTGTGTCTCTTTTTCACACTCACTCCTCACTCTCCTCTCCCCCATCCCCTGCCATTAGCACTACTTTGTCTCTGGTCCCCATACAGCATCTCCAGCCCTGTCCTAGAGCCGGGGCCAATAACTCAATTATCTGTGAGGCAGATAAAGTGGAGGAGGAGGGATCAATTCGCCTCCCCACCAGTCACTGGGAGGGGTGAGGGTCACCCAGCTTTGTGGCCCCTCTGTCAGGCCTCCCTGGCCCGCTCTGAGCCAAGGCAAGAAGGGAAAACAAAAAGATGAATTGCCATGTCTTCTTGGTGGATGTTCTGATGAGACTTTAGGACAACAATGACGAGAAAAGGAAAACAGCATCTGGTGGGGGAAGGGGCGGGGCGGGGGGGGGCGAAGAATGGGCTCTGCTGGGAGTCGCAGTTATTATTATTGTTCTGCCTAAGAAAGTGAAATCATAATAGACGACCCACTTCTCACCTTACAAAAAAATTAAAGTTACAGAAACAAAATAAAACTTCTCCTGGCTGCATGTATTCCTCACACCTCCCTGCGCGGAAGACTTAATTCTCACCAAAATGCCTTCTGTAAATAAAGCTTCCCTTGGGTTGCAGATGGGCCTTTAAAAGAAGAAAAGGGAAGTAGTAGTGGCAGGTGTGGTGGTGGTGCCAAAGCTGACTGGTAGTGATGATCTGGCAGCTAGGATAATGTCACGTGGCATAATGCTTCATTAGAGATGAATACGGTGTGAGTGTTCATCCATGATATTCTGGATGAAAAGCCTGGCTTAGACACTTTTTATCTGTGGCTCCGTTTTCTCATCAGTAAAATGGGTTTGTGACAGTTGCTACCTCTTACAGTTGTGAGGATGAAATGAGGTTATGTAGGTAAAGCATTTTAAAACAGTGGTACCTGGTAAGTGTTATGTATAAGTTTGGACAATTAAGTTCGCGAACTCATCCTATTGTAGAAAGAGTGCTGCATAAAACATTGCTGAATATCACTACGGTCACCTTCGAAGGACTTCCTTTGGGAAACTATGCAGCGACACCAGCACCTAGTCTACCCTTCAAGGCAATTTTGGAACTTTTTCTCTGGAATGGCCATCAGAGCTGTCATAATACTACCCTTGATGTCCTGAATGTCATCAAAATGTCTTCCTTTCAGTATTTCCTTTATCTTTGGGTAAAGAAAGAAGTCATTGGGGGCCAGAGTAGGTGAGTAGGGAGGGTGTTCCAATACAGCTATTTGTTTACTGGCTAAAAACTCTCTCACGGACAGTGCTGTGTGAACTGGTGCATTTTTGTGATGCAAGAGCCATGAATTGTTGGCGGAAAGCTCTAACTTTTTCACGCAGCCTTTTCAGCACTTCCAAATAGTAAACTTGGTTAACTGTTTGTCCAGTTGGTACAAATTCATAATGAATGATTCCTCTGATATCAAAAAAGGTTAGCAACATCGTTGCAACAAGTTTGTGAACTTAATTATCAGACCTCATATGTATTTGTTACTGCTGCTGTTGTTATTGTTATTAATATCATTAATTAAGAAGTTGTATTTATCCTTCCAGGAACCCCATGAGATAAATAATATTATTACCCCAGTTTCATAGAGGAAAGAAACTGAGGTTTAGAGAGTTTAAGTAACTTGCTGAAGGTCACATAGCTAGAAATAGCAGAGGTGGTATTAACAGTACCTAGGCAGAGTCTATACACTTAACTGTGAAGTTATTTCATTATTAGGCACCCAACTGTACCATCCTCTGTTCTAAGAACCTTTTTTCAAATGATTTCATTCATCCTCCCAGCAACTCTTATTTAGACAGAATAATAACACCTATTTTGCTGATGAGGAAACTGAGGCACTGAGAGATTAAGTGAATTGCCCTAAATAATACAGCCAGGTATGTCAGGGAAGGAGACTTCAAATCCCGTCAGCCTACCTGTAGAGACCATGTCAATATCCAGGGGAACACCCCCAGAAAGCACTGGAGAGCCTCTCTTTTTCACTATTTCTACTTTGATGCCACTGACTCACAGCAGGAAATAAAAGTGAGCACACATGTCCTTGCCGTGCCTTTTTCATGAGTCATGACAACCACCTTTTTCAGTTATTATCACCCTATAAACGTTCCACTGCATAAAGCCTTTGCCCCCAACATAAGGCCATTCTGTGTTTGGGGCTGCATTTTCATTTTTAATAGCTCACTCTCCTTTGACAGTAGCCATATTGGTTTTTATTTTTAGCATAAGAGTTTGACACTTAATCCCATTCTCAGGGCAGTGTGTTGGAGACCTAGGAGCCTGAGTTCAAATGTGTATTGGTTGTAATTACCATCTGGGCTGTCTTGGGTATCTCCCATCCTCTCTCTGAATCTCAGCCTCCTCTCCTGGAAAAGGGACATCATTATAACACGAGTTCTGTTGAGAGAAAGACAGAAGTGACGTGTATGGGGTGTTTAGCACAGGGCATGGCAGTTAGTGACACTCAGACATGCCACTTCATCTCCCCTTTTCTCATGTCGCATCTCAACTGTGAGTGATGCCCAGGCGGCCAATCCAGCTTTGGCAAAAATGGTCCAGAGCGGGATCCTGCCATTAGAACGTGCTGGTGCCTTCTGCAGAGCGATTGAACCTCCTGGATCTCAGTTTCCCCAGCTGTAAAGTGATGGGAGTGAGCTAGCTGAGCTCCCAGGGCCCTTTCAGCTCTGACTTCCAGAATTTAAATCCCAAATCATTATCGTGTTTTTTTTTAAACTGTGCATTTTAAAAGAAAGGAGGGCTTGGGGAGGAGAAAGGAATTCCTTTAACCCAGAGGGTCAAAGGGGGTCGCCTGGACAAAGGCTCAGGAAAAGGAGGCATTGGGGCGGAAGGCTGCCATGTGGGGCAGGACCAAAGATCTGAAGTTCTCTACAGGGAGGTCTGATGGACGCATTCAAACACCCTTGAGTCAGCACGGGTTAGGATCAAGCTGCCATGCAGCCTCAGACCAAGACTTACCACCTCCTTTGGAAATCTGGGAGGCCTACCCCACAGAGAGGTCGGGCTTGAATGAAAAGAAACAGGACAAACTCTGACGCCAGAAGGGAGCAATTCTAGCCCTCAGCCCAGGCCGGCTTCCTGACTCTCAGGGAAGGGGGGTCAGGCTCAGAAAGACTTGGAGCTTGTCTGAATTCGAGGAATCAGGACTGAAACTTGGATGTGTGCCTTTGAAAGGCAGCCCCAATCCAAGGCAGGTGAATCTGGGTAGCCAAGAGCAAGGACTTCCTTGTGGCATTTAAAGTGACCAGAGACCTGCCTGTATATGCACGTGTCTTTCTGTGCATCTGGACAGTCACATCCAAGGTCGCCCGGGCAGGGGGAGAGGCCTGGGGGCCAGATGTCAGGGCCTTTTCCTAGCTCCTGGCTCTCTGTTCTTTCTTGGGGCCCATGTTGGGTTGGAAGAGACATTTAATATTCATGAGTGTGATCTCCACTTGAAGGGGGTGCCCTGGGGGAAATTGAAATATTAAGCAAAATGAGGAATAGAGACCTAATTGTATCCTTCGTTTCTTTTTGGACAGAGAAGTAATATGCTTAAAATAAAATGATGGATAGGCAGTGGGGCTGGTGTGAAAACCCCACGGCTGTAGCCTGCCGCTGTGTGCTCTACCATACACCATCAGAACTAGGCAGAAGATGGTGCAAATTGACTGCTGGGTCATGTCAGTCATCCAGTCACAATTTATGGATGCCTGCTGTGTGCCGAGCACTGTGCTAGTTGCAAGAAAAACAGCAGTGGACACGGAAGGCCTGGGAGGCCAGGGAAATGACACTAATAATGATTTCAAAGCAATTGCTGAGAATGCCACTAAGTGGAAATCCTTGGAGGTGGATAATAAGTGAAAGACCTCCTTTACATTGAGGGGTCAGGAGAGGCCTCCTTGAAGACATGACATTTAACCTGAGACTTGGAGGCTTAATGGGAAATGGACAAATTAGGGAGATGTGGAGCAGGGTGACCGAGTGAGGATTGCAAGTCCACACTATTAAATCCTTGGGCAGGAAAGAGCTTTTCAAGAGGTCAGAGAAAGTCAGCATGGCCGGATGGCAGTGAAGGAGGGAGAGAGAAGAGGCTGGAGCCTTGCAGGCTCTAATCCTGCAGGTCCTTGAAGACCATGGTGAGGCCATTGCTTACGGCATGAGAGGACAGGGCAACCCCTACATGTGCATTCTGCACCCAGTGCCCTGCACGAGGCACAGTAGACGTGTGCGTGTTTGCAGAAACAGGGGTCTGAAAGCTGCTGACTGTGGCCAAACCCGACCTGTGGCCTGTTTGGGAGATCAAGTTTGACTGAAACACGACCATGCCCTATGGCGTAGATATTTGCCACTGCAGAAGCAGAGTTGAGTGGTTGCAAGACAGACCTTGTATGGCCCCCAGAAAACCAAAATACTGACTATCTGTGGCCCTGTACAGGAAAAAGTTGCCAACCAAGCGCTGGTAATAGATGGATGCGTAGCTAAGTGGGTGAAAGCAGGCGCAGTTAGGGAGAGAACAAGGCAGATGAGAGGTAGGGAGGTGAGGCTGTCACCTCACCTGTCTCCCTCCTGGGCCTACGGCCTCTCTCCTGGGGATTGTGTTGACCCCCCCCCCCCGCATTTTCTGTTTACACATCACTTTTAGTCACCCTTGAGGGAAGAAGTCATCCTGTCCATGCCTGTGTCCCCAGCATCCAGCTCAAGCCAGTCATTGTCTGGTGCACTGAACCAAATGACATTTTGAGGCAGAAAGAGTAGCCCGAGGAACCCAGGCAGCTTACAGCTGGCAGCCTGGACCCGCCTGGGGTGTGCAAGGGGGTGAGCTGATATTTATGGAGGGTCTGATGCGTTGTCTCCTGTCAAGCCCATTGCACCTCTGGTTACCAGGCATTAGTATCACACTTCCCCAATGACACAGCAGGGCCCCCAAATATTTAAGTGACGTTTGAGGAAGTGGGCTCCTCAAAAAAAGAAATATTTACTGAGCTGGGAACCCACCCACAAGAGGAAGCCAACCTCGCTGAGTGCCACATCCCACGCGGGACCCGCAGGACCCCTACGTCTCCTCCCTTCATCATCATGAGGCTACAGGAAGGTGGGGTCATTCCCTGCATTTTACACAAAGAGAAACTGAGGCTGAAGGAGATGAAGTAAGTCGTTCTAAGCAGGTAATTATGACGTGGCAGAGCTGGGATTTGAACCAGAATCTGCCGAACTCCGAAACTGGAGGAGCCGGTGACCGCCTCCAAAAATACCAGACCTTCAGAACAAGTGGGAGTGATAAGATAGACATATATAGATTTCCTCCCTTCTTCCAGAATAATAAAAACAGTTGGTTGTTAATTTAATTAAATGATTTTTTTTTTCCTGTTAAGTCCTTGGATGAATTGCACTGACCCTATGAGGTAGCTTTAATAGTATTCCAGTTTTATAGATAAGAAAAAAGCAGAGATGTTAAGTAATGCGCTCAAGGCTCCCAGGAAGGGATTCAGGCTCTGGAAGCCTGGTCTTAAGCCCTCAGGCTGACGTAGTCATTTCTGCTTGATCACTAAGTTTATCTAATACAAAAAACGCGTACCCGCCGATGCTGAACACAGTTTCAGCAAACAGGCCACGAGAAGGAGAAGCAATGGGCTGTGGAAAAGGAATCTCCACAGAACGGGGAAAGAAAGATCCCAGGGCCTCTTTAGGAAACACTTGTCTGAAGTGTTTGTTTACAGATCATTAACTACTTAACAGAGGACGAAACTACCAACGGAAGACTTTCCCTTGGCTGCTACTGATTAAGTACCAAGGAGAAATTAAGATAAAGCAAATCTGAAATTATGCTAATTCTGAAGGCACTAGGGTTTCCATTTTGATTTGCCAGACAGAAAGATAAAATACTTTCCACCCCATGTCTGCAGCTGCGCTCACAAGTGCTAAGGTTGCCTCCTCTGTCCCTGGACAGCAGCCATGGGGTCCTGCAAAGACAGCTGGATGCGAATGTGACCAATCTCACACTTCGTATGTGTGTGTGTGTGTGTGTGTGTGTGTGTGTGTGTCTAGAGTAAGCACCTGCTGCATACTTAGAGCTCCGTGCAAGGCAGGATGCAGATGGGAGTGGCAAGCAGCCGCAGGAGAAGTCCTTCATTGGAGGACTTCGGAGGGCAGTGGTCATTAAGGATATGCATGGATTGGAGCGAGGGGCCACCAGGAGGGGTGGGGAGGTTCCTGGTGGGAGGTGGGTGAGTCTGTGACAGCTTCCTGGACAGCTGGACTCAGGACAACCAAGTGCAGTGCTCTGCTGCTGTGAAGGTCCGGGTGAGTGTTGTTTGGGGGGTACCATGAGTACACTGGTCCCAAAGGAAGCTCCTCAGGGAAGTTGCAGTTCGGGTGGGTGGGTAGGTGTGACCCTGTCACAAGTCGTGGTTTCCTGGTAGAAGCATGACATGCTAGGAGCAGTGTTTTAAGATCAACCTCCCCCTAGCAGGATGCTCTTCAAGGGCCCACAAAGTACTCTTGGCAAAGTGACCTGAAGAGAAATCAGGGTGATTTTGGCTTTCAACACCAGTCAGAAACCCAGCCCAAATTATCCACAAGATTGAACTAAACTTTTCAACTGCTGTTGGCAGGACTGCAAAAGGTCCTGGCTGGAGCCGGTCCCTCAGCTCAGGAGTCCAAAACCACGCGCAGAACTTGAGTTCAGCCTCATTTCCAACGAGAGGGTTTGCACGAGCATCTTAAAGCCCTTGACTTTCCCATTTGTCTTCGTGCCTTTTGCCAAGAGAACTCCTAAATGGGACAAGTGAGAGACGGGGCCCACTGAGCTGACCCAGGGGCACAAGGGGCCTGGCACCCCCGAACACCTTTTCCCATATGAAAAATGGGAGTGATGTTCTATTCTTTACTTCATAGGATAGCTAGGATATAGCCTTTCATTCATGTATGAACTTACTCATCACATATTTATTGAGCACCTTTTGTGTGTCAGGCCCACGCTAGGCACTGAGAGTGCCAGATCTGCTGTGCTCAGGACACTCCCTGTCCTTCAGAAAGCCACCAGTAAATACTGATTACTGTGCTTATTAAAAACCATAATCTAGTTCTTATAGGTGGAGAATGCCCGGCCCCTGGAAGGGAACATGCAGAAAATTGAGAATCATTACTCCGGGAAGCCATGAAGGGGGTTCTAGTAAATAGCAGGATGCAATAGACAGATTGCAGTATTTTTCTCCTTCAACTTACCTGGTTCTTCCTCAAAACTCTGAACTCCCAGGGCCTCTGAAGTGTTATCTTCTTCCAGTTTTCCTTAACCTCTCTACAGCCATCCTTAGCTTTCCTTAGTCACCCCTATACAGGCCCTCTGCCCCTCCTTTAAATATTAGTAGTCTCCAGCGTTCCCTCACGGGCCCACTTCGCATCCTACACCCTATCTCCGAGCCCATCATGGGGAACCAAAGACCCCCAAATCCCCGTCTTCAGTCTGGGACCTTTCTCATGGCTTATGACCTTGGGTATCTAGTCAATCTATCGGGTGCCCCTCCCGCCAGGCACTCAGACTCAACATATCTAATACGTTTCTCTCTTCAGACCTGCTGCAGTTCCTAATTTTCTCATTCTCAACTGGTGGGGCCACTAGCCAACCAGACATATAAACTAGAAGCTCAGGAAACATTCTTTATCCTTTATTCTTCCCTCGTTTCACTTTGAAAACTGTTTTCCCTCCAAAATCAGTCCGTCCTCTCTCTGCCTCCCTTTCAGCCCCTGCCAGGGACTATTGCAAGAGAACACTGACAGGTTCCTGGCTCCCCACCTTTGCTTGCCCCCATCTATTGAGTCAGCGCAACCTCCCTAAAATGCAAACACCCTTTGGCCACTCTCCATTTGAAAGCGTCAGGTGGTTCTGCATTGCCCTTGAGAGAAATCTAAAATTCCTCACTATGGCGCCACATCTAGTCAGGTGCACCTTCTGCTCCAGCATCTTCTGGGCTTTACACCTTCTACCTACTCTGCTTCAAGCTTCCTTTCCCCCGCCCACAGTGTATCCCCACCAACTCCTTTTCCTCTGAGACCCAGCTCCCTCCTAAAAGAAGCTTGCTTAATTCTGGGTAAGATTGAGTTGGAGGTGGAGGAGGGGGCCTACTCTGTTCTCCCACATCATCTTGTACCTCAGAGCAAAATACCGTGCAGTCAGTAATTGACTTACTTGCCCTTTTACCAGACTGCACTCCTGGCATGGTGACACCCAGTTTAATTCATCTGATTCCCAGGATTTGGTCCAGGACCTGGCAAATAATTGGTGGCTAAATAGGTAGTATGATATGGAGTATGGAGTATGGAGTATGATATGGAGTATGATATGTAGTAAATATGGATTATGAGTGATGGATGTTTTTCTAAAGGGATGTTTCTTAAGGATAACATTCTTAAGTTTTGTTTTTTTAGGCAACCAAATGTAGCGGAGCTTTTTTGATCTTTAGAGTCTAACCAACTGCTGTTTGAATCCCAGACGTTGCACCTCTGAGCTGTCATCTCGGGCAAGGTGTCTCAGTTCGGGCAGCTCAGGGTGCTGGTTTCACGCCCAGGCCTCTAAGTTTGGTAGCTTGTGTGTAAATCCCGGTTCTCCCACAAAACGCGTGGGGGCTACTTTAGTCTCCTCATCTATAAAATGGCAACATCACCATATTGCTATGCCACAGAGCTAGAACGCACCAGGGTGGTGGTGGCCTTTAATGTTCCCTGAGCCTGAGTTCACCTTTCTGTATAGGAGGCAGCTAGATGGCGACTGTCCTTCTCTATCTCAGTACTGACGGTGGTTGTAGCTCGTTGACAAGGTCCAAACGTTTTGCAATTTTGGAAGAAGGTGAAGAGTAGAACCAGTGATGTTGGTGGTTACTTAAATCACCCAACAGGACTCCCTGATAACCCCAAATTGAGCTGCTTTTCAAAAGCAAGTCCCTTCGCAGCTAGCTTCCTTGTGGGAACAGAGCCTAATTAAGGACTGCAGGTAGGCCGCCCCCCAGGCAGAGAATTCAAAAGGAAGTGGATAACTGTGTAAATAACACTGCTTTAAGGGGCATTTAAGCCAACGCTCTTTGTTAAGGAAATTGATGGCTTTGTAAGTACTGCCTCTGAAGGGAGTACTTGAGTTGAAGGTTCTGAGCTCCCCTAGTCAATTCCCTCATGGACTGTGAGCCTGGAGGCTGGGCCCCTGAGCATTCAACCGCTTGCCAACAAAAACTCCGGATTCCACTTACAAAAAATGAAAAAGCTTTAACCCAAACAGAAGGTATTGAGCCTCTGCAATTGAATTGACACAAGGTAGCAGAGACAGATTGCTTTCTTTAGGGAAAGGGAGACTCCTGATCTTGCACAGAATCTTTTTTTCATGCTGGTCGCCATGCTAGGCATTTTCTATACAGCTTTTCATTTTGTCCTCCCAACGTCTGGGAACATAGTCATTATTTCACCAACTCGCCTGAGAGGAAACTGGGACTCAGAGATGAAGTGGGCAGCTCATCTACACCCAGCTAACTCCTGGAGAGCAGGGATGTGACCACAGCTCCATCGGAACGCTGAGCCCCCAAGCACCGCAGAATTGTAGAGTACCTTGGAGAGAATCAGATCTGCCATCTCGTTCGATCCCCCTCATTATCCACATTCACACAAAAGACATGCGTGGGGCAGCGTGGGTAGATGGGAGGGAGTGGATCCTGGAATCAAGCTTGTCAGGGTTTGATTCTTGATTCTGCTATTTGTGAAACCTTAGGTAATGCCGTCACCTCTTTAACCTCACTTTCATTGTCTGTTTAATGGGGATAATTAATAACACCAAGCACATTGGGTTCTTCTAGGATTCAATGACATTACATATTTAAAAACATTTAACACGGTGCCTAGCACATACCGTATCGTCCAGTTATTCATTTAGCAAATCTACTTATTACATGGTAGCTATAATTTTAATTGGGAAAGTAGATGATGCTCTAGAAATATATAGAGAGGGGCAGCTAGCCCTTCTGGGGTGGATTGAGAGATTTTATCCAGAAGAGTACCTGGTTAAACTATGGATAAAGGATGCATGGAGACTTGTCTCAGGTAAACCAGGGCTGGGAATTTGGGAGAAGCTTCTGCAAAGGTGGGAAGGTGAGAGGGACTATGGTATGTTCAGGAAGCGGCCACAACTTTCCCTGCCTGGATCTGAGTCTAGAGTGCATTAGAGAAAACAGAGGGCTGCAGAGACAGACAGGGATCAGATTCTTCCTTGTCCATCCTCATCAAGCCTCTGTTGGAAAATGTTGAATGTATCTATCTTCTGAGGCAGCCAGTTTTATTTTCAGACTAACTCTAGTTTGTTAAAAGAGTTTTCTATTGTGTCCCCTCTGAGCCTTTTCTTCTTCGGGTTAAGCATCTCCATACCTATGTGAACACTGCTTACTGATGGTGCCGATCTTGGGCCCCCTAGGTCATCAGTGGCCCCGAGTTGGTCTGTCCAGCCATCATTAAGACCAGGGGGGACCTCTCTGACCTCTGTTCTGGAATTTACATCCAGTAATGAATGCAATCTGCAGTCTCATGTTCTTGTTTGGACCAACAGCTTCTCCAGTTGGTACAAACTAATCTCGGAGTGACCACTAATCCTTGGAACTTTTTTTGAACATAAATAGTTACGCCGACCCTGATCATCTCTGATAAAAACAGTGGTTTGGGTTGATATTTTCAAATATTCCAAATTAACTCAAGATTTAGGACTAATTTTTCCTCTCCTTTCCTTTCTCCTTCCCTCCCTCCCTTCCTTCCTTCCCTTTCTTCTTTCCTCATTGGGAAGAGAGGCATTTGCACACTTTTCTGTAAGAACAAAATACAGTTCAACAACACAAATCAAAGAGCACATAGATTCAAATGAACATAAAATCATCTCCCGAGGATGGAAGAGTGGCCCACTCATCATGTGAGATACAGAAAATTTACCTGAGTACAGTCCTGCCCATCTTTAGAGCCTTACAGCATATGTCACTGACTAGTAATGGGAGGACACTGTGGCTTAAGTACCTCATCTTTTTGGACTTGTCTGAACCATGTAGCAGGAAGACAGTCTTTGTGGTGGGTGGGCCACACCACTCAGGGCTCAGAGTGGGAAGGATCCATTTGACACCCTAGTTTCTTGCATAGAAACCCCTCCAAGAACCCACCACACTGTGGTCGCCTTAGTCATAACCAGCTATGCCAGATGGGCAACTGGCTTGGTTTTCATGTGGCACCCTGATGCATCCTCGATTCCTTGCCAACTGCTAACATAGCATCCACTTGTCCAAAAGTCTGTCTTCTCTGGAATCTTGAGGATGTCTTAGCAGAAAGATGGGCTGCTTGTTTTCCTGAATTAAAGAATAGATACGCATATGTGTACATACTGAGTTTTATTTGAATGCATTGTTTTTCTTTATGCTCGCATACATGGATTTCTCACAGCCCAATTTCTATTTGACAGTATTTCATATTCCCAGTATTTATCAAATGAGCCTTATTTAGCCAACCCAAACCCCTGGCCTTTACTAATGAACTGTGTAGCATTCAGCGAGTTACTTAACCTTTCTGAATCTCAGTTGTGATACTCGCAAAACGAATCATGAGGACTAGATAATTTTTAAAGACCCTTGCAGCGCTAAACCTTCATTTATTCATTCGTTCAACAAATGTTTTCTGATTGTCTTCTATGTCCTAGAATTGGAATGCGATCTTGAGCAAAACAGCCTACACTTCTGCTCTCATGGAACTTTCATTGTGTTTTAGAAACAATTCAGTGACCAAGTAAATGCTTGAAGAAGCAATATAATGCTCTGTAGAAAATAAAATAAGACAAGTGGGGGAGAGAGAGACTGCAGTGAAGATGGTGTGGTTAACAAATTTCTTCCTGGGCAGGTGTTGGTGCAGCTGAAGCTTGAACAAGTTCAAAAAGCCGTTTGGTGATTTGGGAGATGAGCTCTAGATTGTATCTGTGATTTAAAAAATGTGAAAACAGCAATATGTTTGCGTATTTTCCATAGTATTTTACTTGATCATTACAGCCACTTTCTAAAATGGGTAGGAAAAGTAATTTGGTCATTTTTTTTTTTAAGATTTTATTGGGGAATTGGGGAGATGGGAACAGCGGTGGGGAATTGGGGGAAGGGGAACAGACAAGTTGCTGTTGTTTTGTTCTTAAGTCTGGTTGTGGAAGATGTTGCTTCACTGGCCCAAGTTGGCACCATCATTGCTCTCTTCCTGGGCGAGGCAGATCAGTCACCGGCTTCTGGACGGCCGCTCACGGCGGCTGCTGGCCGCTCACGCTGGCTGCTGGCTACATACGGTAGCCCATGGCAACCTACTGCCACAGGGGCTGCAGCCTACGCCGTCGCCAGCGACTCACAGCAGCCCAGCTCCAGGTTGAGCTGTTGTTCAGCATCTTAGCTGTGGAGGGCAGTGTCACTGGCCCTCATATGTGGGATCCGAACCGGGGTCCTCTGGCATCCCAGGCCAACTCTTAACCAACGCTCCACTCGGCCGGCCCTGGTCATATTTTTAATAGGCAAAAAGAATGAAGCTCAGAAAGGTGATGTATGTTGCCCAGTACCAAAGAGGAAGTTAGTGACGGGGCTGAGCTTCACATTTTGACTTCCGGTCTCTTATTCCATCTGCCTTCCATTATAGTCCTCTTCAGTGTTTTTCAGAATGGTTTCATCTGCACCCTGATCAGTCTTCATGTGGCTGAAATCACGTTTCCCCATCTTCAGACTAAAAATCTGGTTTAATGATTAAAAGAAAAAGAAAATGTATCAAGAACCAAATACGTTTTAGAGTGACTCAGTTGACGGAGATCTTAAAGCTGCTTGATTTAACTCTCTTATCCTATAGAAGGGGGAATTGCAGCCCAGAAGGGAAAATGATTTGTCGAAAGCCATGGATAGTTCAGAGGCCAGCTACTCTAGATTCCAATTCCCTTGACCAGGCTGCTGATTTTGAGACAGGATTCTGTTCTTTACTATTTTTTTTCTTTTTTTAAATCTATTTTTGTATTTATTTATTTTGGAGGTGATGAAATCACATTAAAACCACCGACATTCCATTTGTAGTTTGCTATCTTTTATCAACCTTTTTTTTGTCACTTTTTGCATACTCTCTGCATATGAATGTTTCAGGTCGTTTTTCTCCACTTATTATTAGGTTATATTATCCAAAACAAATCTCATTTTGTTATTTCCTGCTCATACTTTTAAAGGCCTTTGGATCCCAGGTATCACTCTTCCTTTGGTCTGTGCTTATAATGCCTGTCTTATTTTGTGACCAATACAGAATGCATGGTAGGACTGAATTTCACCCCCTCTTCCTTATTGTGAAATAGCATTGGAGCCCAAAAGAGACCCAGCTAAAAATCAACCAGGGCTTTGAATATTCTTTTCTACTGAATGTTTTATTATTTATTAGGATCATTATCTTTGTTTATAATCTTTTTAGACCATTCAAATAATTATACTAAATTAAAGGTGATGTAAATGCATCTTCAAGTTATAATTCATACGACCATCAAATCTCTTTATTAAATTTCAATCTAGTATGCACCACATTTTTAATCCCAATATTTCATTTCTTTGCAAATTTAGTTAAGAAAGAAAATGAAACAATACTTAGGACAGATGGTGAGGCACAATGTCTCATAGGAAAAAAAATATTATGGGATGGTTTAGATAGAATTGCATTTTCCCCCACTAATGTGTGCTTGCATTTGTAATATGATCTCATTACAATTATTATTTTCATAAAAATTTTTCTGTAGTGCAGTCTGCTGAAAAAATTCACATCAGGTTTGAGACACCTTCAATGCAATCAATAACAGAGATTCTGAGACTCCAAAAGAACTTTGTTAATTAATCATTTACTGAGTACCTGCTATGAGACTGATATTGTCCTAAGTATTAGGGATGTGAATAAAAGTAAGACTGAGACCAGCCCAGAAGTATCTTACAATCCAAGAGCTGTACATATTCATTCATTCATTCATTCATTCATTCATTCTTAAATGTCAATCACAATGTGGTGAGGCAGTTTTGTTGATACTAAAGAAAGAAGTTCACTTTGAAATGTGCTTCCATAAAATTTATGTCATATTGGAGGATGAAGCAATCATACATAAAAAAATTATTTTTAGATACTGAATAATACTGTTAAGGAAATAAAATAAGATGGTATGCTAGTCTGTGTTGGAGATGGAGGATAGGATATGAGCTCAGTGTAAGTAGACAGGGTTGTTATTTGAAGAAGAAGTATTTGAAATGCATCCTAAATGAAGGAAAGGAAGTGATTGTGAGAGGATCCAAGCAAAAAGTATTCCAGGTAAAGTGAACAGCACGTTCAAATTTCTGAAGCAATAACAAGCTTGGTTTATTTAAGGAACAGATACTTGTTGAATGGATGGATGTCTGGATTTATGGATGAATGAATAAATGAATGGAAGGCAGTGAGCAACGGGGTAGTGATAGGAGATATTCAGAGAAAGTGGGGCCTTGTAGGCCATGATATAGACTTTGATTTTGTTGCATCTGACATGGAAAGCCATTGAAGAGTTTTAGATAGAACTGATATAGTTTGTGATTTTAAAAGAGCACTCTAGCTGTGCTCTGTTGGAGGGAGGATTAGGAAACAGACATAGAAGAATCAGAGAGACTGGCTAGACAAACAGTGCAATAGTGACATTGGCTTGGTTTAAGCTAGCAGTGATGGAGCAAAAGTGGATCCTTTTGGAATATTCTGAGATAAAAGAGCCTACAGGATGTTGGACATTATGTGATGTTGGGCAGTAGGTTGAAAAAATAGGAGAGATGACTCAGAAGGTTTTGGTTTGGCCATCGTTGAGCAATGTTGTCATTTACAAAGACGAGGAAGAAAGGAATGTGGGGAGAAACCATTACTTCTGTTTTAGACATGCTGACTTTCTGATGACTTTAAGTAGATGTTTAAGTAGAGGTGTCATTGTAGGCAGTTGGGACTGAGAAGATGTCATATCTGGAGAAATGTTTGAATCATTAGTACACAGACATTTTAAAACTTTTATTTAAAAATTGGGACTGGATGAGAGAATGTAGATAGATAAGAAAAAGGAGGGCCCAAGACCTACCTAGCTCTGAAAGCTGGCAGCATTTAGTAGAGAGCTAGGGAGGCAGAAGACATCAAATGTGCCTATGTGTGAAGAGCTGAGAGCCAGAAGGGACTAAAATGGCATGTTGCCATGGATTCAAGAGAGAGAACCTCAGGGAAAGAGGCATGGGCTACTTCTCTATATGCTGAAAGATGGTTTGACATTGTGGTTGGTTTTAGCAACCTTGAGGTTAATGGTGATCTTGACAAGATTGATTTTGGTGGAGTGGTGAGTACTGAAATGATATTGGAGATACTGAAGAGTGAATTGTTAGGAGAGAAAGTGAGTCATGTAAGCTTAGATAGTTCTCAGTACATTTTACTGTGAAGGATGGAAAGAATATTTTGAAGTAGAAGACTTAGTGGTAAGGTGATATGGAATGATTGGACTTTTTTCTTTAATTTTTAAAATTTATATTCCTTAATTTTTTAATTCAAACTTTTGGATCGGCAATATCCAGTTTTGTTGGTTTGGAAGGAGAGAATAATCATACAGGAAATAAAGGGAATTAGTTTGTGCTGGACAAGTAGTGATGCAAAAGAGTGTCAGATGAGCCTTCATGGAGCTGGAGATGCTAGAATTGTCTCGATGGAAGATTCAAAGGCAGACACTAGCCTTTCAGGCTAAGGAAATGACAGAAGCTCCGAGGTCTGAGTCCTGGAAAGGAACTGTGTGCGTTTGAGAGTGGAGGTGTGGTTGGAAATGAGACAGGATAGGGAAGATGTAGTGAGACTATGAAAGGATGTGAGTACTAGGTGGGGAAGTTCAAATTTTGCAGGAGTCCATTAAGGATTTCAAACATGGTCAGATTCCCATTTTAGATTAATCACTCATAAGCTGCTTTGTCAGAAGGGATGGGAGTGGGCAAGCCCCCAAACCAATCATGAGCGTGCTGTAAGGGCCAAGTGGACAGACGATGAGGTTGTCCCCTGAGGGTGCTCTTCCTGTAGGCTTGAGCATGGTGGTGTTGAGTGGTAACGTGAGAGAGACTACATCCACAGTCACTTTTCTTTTTCCACTGGCTTTGCTTTGCTAGATGGTGCCTGGTTGTCACAGTGAAACACAAGAAGGAATTTCTGGCCCATTTTGGTGTGTGGCCAACCCTAGAAGGAACCAGAAACCAACTTAAGCTCCTCAGATGCAGTAGACCTAATCGACATCTGAAGCTTATTAGCAGATTCATGGTCTTTTAGGAGCCATTTGTCACCCTGTCTTTTGTACTTTGGACAGGCTGATTGGGTTGAGGAGATTAAGAACAAACCCCAGTTTGAATAGAATTAAATTAGGTCAGCAGTATGGGTTTGTCATGGAGCCTTTGAAAGATAGGCAATGTGAAGTCCAGATATTTCTGTTCCAGAGGAAACATATGCCAATATATCCCCCCTCCCTATAACACATACACATCCCAAACTTCCCTTTTGAAAACCTTCAGGGGTTAAGCACTCCAATTTTCAATGTTCTAAGAAGCTATTATTTGGACACAAAGATTGTGCATATTTTGGTCTTTTTTTGTTGTTGTTGTTTGGATGAATTGTTATGTGGCATGAAGCTTGTTGTGGTTGGACCCATCCCTAAACAAACAGCTGAACTTGAAAAATACTATTTTTTTCCTAGTGTTGAAAAAAAAAAAAAGAAAAAGTAATCACTGGACCAGAAGAGAATATCCTAATGCCAATCACTGTTTCCTCGGCTGGAAATAGAAACAGATGCTAATTTCTCAAAAGCTAAGCCATCTTCATAAACAGGAAGTTTAGAAAGACAGGTATACCTACCCATCTTTTGGAAGGTAGCCCATCTAAGAAGAATATATTCAAATTCTTTGCTCCCTCCTTGAGTTCTAAACCAGATTTGTCTCCTATTACTTAAAACTCTCATCTCCCCATCTGCAGATAGTTTTTTTGTTTTTCTCAATGGGCTGGAGTCTTGGTAACCCCAATAGCATCTCAGACTAGTTATATTGAGCCCATACTAGTGGCTGTTGTGAAAAGTGAAATTGGAGATTCCCAAAAGTAATATCGAAAGCTGGTTAAGGGTGAAAAGCTATACTGTTGCTGGAATTATATCCGAAAAGCCTGGTCTGATGAGGTGGCATGGTGCTGTAGAAAGGGCATTGCATTATGAGTTCAAGAAAGACCAGTCTAGTCTTCTCTCTACTGGAAAGTGTCTGTAAAGGCTTCAGTAAATCACTCCAACTTCATGAACCTCAGCTTTCCCATATGTAGCGTGAAACCACTGCTTTCAGCTCCAAGAAAATCATCATAGACCATTTATTGGTCACCTGTTGTTATTAAATGGCCTGAACATCAAAGGAAACATTCAATCCCAGAACCATGAATCAGATGAGGAAACCAAATTTTAGAAATTCTAAGTAATTTGCCCAAAGTCATATAAATAGTAAATGGCACACCTGCTACACAAAATCGGGTCTGACACCTCACTGCCTCTAAGAGTGTGAACATCACAGGTATAACATGACTTTCTTGATCAGAGGAATCTCAAAGTCTCCCCATTTCTAAAGGATAAAATTCAAAATCCTTAACGTGGCATTGCAATCCATTCTCAGTTTGGCTTCAGATGAGCTTTTCAGTTCATCAGTTCCAGGATCCATTGCCCTCTCTTTATCATAGCTTCACCAGACAATTCATATGCACACCTGTTGGTAAGGCTCAGTAATACGTTTTCCTCCACATGCTCAGGTTGTTTTGATCCTCTAAGATGCTGCCCCCAAACCATCTTCTCAGGAAACCTTCCATATTCCCAAGTAGTATTGATTCCCCCTGCAGGAGAGGAGTCCTATCCGATTCATAAGTGTATCCCCAGCACCAGCACAAACATAGCAGATGCTCAGTACATATTGGTTAAATGAATTGATAGTCTTCTCCGGTTCTCATCTGCAGGTTAGAGTATATCTTAGCTGGGAATGATAGTATTTCTCACTCCTAAAGTCTGCCAAAAGCTTTGGTACCTCTGACTTATTGCCCATTTATTGCTGAAATGATTTACTGGTTCTTAGTCTCAGCTGGGCATCCTGGAGATGTTTGAGAGGCAACCACTTGTTTTCTGACTTCAAGGATGAGAACTCTTAACAGTATCTCCATGCCCAGCCTTTGCTTATACTTTAAAGTAAACGTGTCTCATTTCCCTAAGATGTGGCTTTCTGAGCTTTGAAATAGGGGTAACAACACCCGCTATCTCAAATAATACCCTTCAGACATGCCTCAGGAATGCAAAGGTATGACATTTCATCTCCATGCTCCACCCAGATGGGGATTGAAAGTAAGTCAATGAGAGGAGGCATCAGCTGTGTCTGTCCACTCACAGAGCGTTCATCTGCCTCGGGCTCCTGGAGCTGACCTCATTTCTTCCAAAAGGCAAAGCAAGTATCTTGCAAATAAACGCTCAACCTGGGAACACAGGCTTGGCAGTGCCTCCCCACCCATATCAAGACTCTTACCTGGATAGAGCATGGAAGGGAATGAACTTGAAGGAGGAGTCCCCTTATGTCAGGGGACGATGGACTGAGATGGAGAAATCACACTGCCCAGCGCAGTCACCACTCACCACTGGTGTCTACGCTCCTTTTTCTTTACACTAAGATCCAGTGTAAAAAATAAAATAAAAGGGTGCAGAGTCTAAACTATATTGGGACAAGAGTATGTGTATCGGGGGTGCCAAATTTTAGTCATTCATTCATCCAGCAAATACTTACTGAGAGTCTAATAGGTTTTCACCATACCCCTCCCAATGGGATGTGTCATAATGAATGCTACCTAGCTACTACATGGAAGGCAGGTGACAGGGTGATCATTTGACTTCAAACTCTTTTCACTGCAATCTATTCAGCTCCCAGCATAAAGCATTCCAGAAGCACCAAGTAAATTGATGTAATGAAAACAGGAAGGCCAGTTTTGTTTTACTGTTTTGTTGTTGCTGTCTTTGTTTTTCCTGGCCACACATTTGTATTCCATTCCTCACCCTGTTCTCTTCAGTGCGTGGGGCATGGGAGTAGAGAGGGACAGAGAATTCCCCAGATGAAGACCAGCAGATATAGCTGAAGGGCCTGCGGGACTCTACGAGCAAGAGAAACTGAAGAGCAGAGTCCAGGGATGTTATTCAAAAAAAAGGGAAAGGGACTCAGAGTAGCTTTGTCAGCAAAATCTTGGGGGAGAAACCAAGCATTTTCTCTCCCTCTCCATCTTCCTCTCCCCCTCCCCCACCCCCTCCCTCTCTCCCCCTCCTCTTCTCTTCAGCTCTGTCTTTTAACTCTGTCTCTGCCAATCTGTATGGATCCACTGTCTGTCTACCTATTTACATACTTATTTACCACCTATATCTCCTTGCTCTCCTCCATTCCCAGTTCCACTGATTCCAAGCAGAGGTCTGAACTAAAGTCTTCAACATAATCAGGAAGAAATTAGCCTTCAGGAGAACTCAACCCTAGCCCCAGTTCCTGCCACCGTGAGGTCTCATTGCCGAGGAAATAAATGAAGTCATCTTAGAGAATAGACCTTCTATGATTGTGTTATAATCTTACCCTATTTGTCTTCATATTGGAGGGGGAAAAGGTGCTGATGAGAGTCAGGCAACCCTGTGATCTTGTAGGCAAGAGGATATGCTTTCGTCACTGTGTGGATACGACATGTAGAGGGGGTGATTTCTCTGCCAGGTGTAAAAAGGCCAGACTGCTACTTCTAGCTCTGCAAGCTCCTTACCACCGGTGGCTCTTGGCGTTCCATTAGGTAAAGTGGATGAGGGACTGGTGTTGTACACATCATCCCATGAAATCACTGCGGTGACACTGGATACATATTATTATCTCTATTTTTAAATTTTATTTATTTTTATTTTTTTGGATAAGAGAAAGTTCAGAGAACTTAGGTTATTTTATTTAAGTCCTCCACAGCTTATGTACGGCAGAGTTAGGATTTCAAATAGCTTCGCCCTATGCCAAAACCTATGCTCTTTGCAATTCCCTTTATTGGGTTTCTAACGAGTAAAGTCTAGATTGAGGTCTGGTCACTCCTGGATTGGGCTGGGCCTGAGTTTTATTATATGTAAGTTGGCCACATTGACCAAGCTGTTGGAGCTACTGAGAAGTGCTGAGCCTGTATTCTTCCCATGCTTGAACTGCCAGGCGTGCTACTGGTCGCCGGAGTCCTCAGCTGGCTCAATCTTACCCTTAAATAATTGAATTATAATGAACTGATTTATTCTGGCTCTTCTGATAGTATTTCCCTATGTAAACTGTTTGCAGAAATAAACAAGGGATTTTGGAGCTTGGAAGGGGCTCAACATTCTGCTGCCCCTGAATTCAGTGACTCCTTTTTTCAGCGAGTCAGCATCGTAGACATCTAAGCCTCATTCCTACTTGACTCAGGCTCCTTCTATTGGGGGGGATTTGGGGCTCCTTGAAAGTACTTCAAGTGAGTACTGATTTCACAAGCTGATTCCATTCAACCCCTCAGAAATAAGTTGACCCCTTAAAAGATGAAGAGTATCTTTTCTCTTGACCATTGTTTGAGAATGTGCAAAGCATGCTTATGTGCATTTCCTATGAGAGTCCTATGGCTATGCTGAAAGGTCGTCTTGGCTGGGACAATCATTTCTGTGTTATGGAGAGAAGCCAGATGCTGAGCAGGAAAGCTCATTATGAAAGTGACATAGCTAATAGAAGGGACGAAAGTCAAATCTTGGTGTGAAATAGGGTTCCACTCCCTTATTCTGGTGTGACTGGGGGAAGGGTGTCCTACATCAGGCAGTATCCTTAGGGTGGCCATAGGTTCTGATTTGCCTGGGATAGTCAGCTTTCCCCAGGATATGTGCCTATTGTCTGAACATAGTGTTTCATAGAATCTCAAAGTGCACTAGCATGGATGGTAAATTATATGATCACCCTAAGACCCTGGGTGGGGACTGGATTTCCAGGCGCTCACAGTCTTTTGGAATAGCTATGGGGTGTAGACATAATGGCAGCACAGAGTGATGAGTATTAAGGTGGGGATCTTTATAAACTAGGAAGCCATGCAGGAATGGGGTATTTAACTTTGCCTACAAGAGTTGGGAAAAGAGCACACAACACCTGACATTCAAGTTGTTAAAATGTGGGCAGAGTGATCTCCTTCAGCTGGCTACATCTAGAGTTCTCCTTGTGTTGTTCCGTGTTAATTACCAAGAAGCACACATAGGTCCTGCCTACTTAGAAGGCATCCCACTAGCTCTGTACTTCCGTGATCTTTGGCCTTGCAGATACGTGTGCATCACTACAGCCAGCTGCAGCTTGAAATTCTCCCAAGCAGAAGTTTTTCTTGTGATCTGAATTACCTGGGGGTTTTATTGACCTTACATGAAATGGCTAAGATATCCAACAAGCCCTTAGAACCTAGAGCAGTAGAAAGCAAGGGTTCTGGGAGACCCAGGAGTGTAACCCCCTTCTCTAGACCAACAATTATGCCCAGAGAGGAAAAGGGACTTGTCTAAAGTAACAGTGACTTCTTTACAGAGTTGGGACTGATGCCAGCCTCTCTGGTGTGTAAGTTCACTGTTTCTGTGAAACCGAAATCCTCTTTGGAGTTAAATATACCTCAGTTTTTGACTGTGGAGTTCTGCGGTGTCAGATAATATACCCAGAATTTGGAAAGCGAAAGCTTGAGTCTGAAACCAGGAGCCAGCATTAACACACTGTGTGACCTTGGGCAAGTTATTAATGACACGTGGAATCTCTGTTTGCTAATCTGGAAGACTAAAAATCTAAAATAATAATTAAAACAATAATACCTCCCTCGCAAGGTTGCCGTGGGCTCACTTGGGGTAATGAGGGTGGAAGTGTGTGTGTGTGTGTGTGTGTGTGTGTGTGTGTGTGTGTGTGTGT
>NW_017731617.1:1297332-1341684 GCF_001890085.2 Hipposideros armiger
CTGCTACCTGTTGGCAGCTCAGCGGCTGCTCAGCTCAGGCTAGACTCGAACTGCTGTTGCTCAGAGCTCAAACTCTTGAGTGAGCTCTTAGCCAACTGAGCCACTCAGCCGGCCCTGTCTTAAATTTTTAGATGTACAATAGAGTATTATTAACTAGAAGCACGATGTTGTACAGCAGATGCCTAGAACTTGATCACCTTGCATAAATGAAATTTTATACCACTGAACAGTAACTTGTTATTGTTCCCTCCTCCCAGTCCCTAGCAATGACTGTCCTATTTTCTCCTTCTGTTAAGGTTGACTACTTTACATATCATATAAGTGGAATCATACAGTCTGTGGTCTTTCGTGACCAGCTCACTTCACTTACCGTCATGTCCTCCATTCATGTTGTCACCTATGGCAGGATTTCCTCCTTTTTTAAGGCTGAATAATATTCCACTGTGATGATTGATGATGGGCTTAGCAGTGCCGATGATTCTGCTGGTCCGATCTCACAGCTGCTGCTGAGAGCTGAAACCAAAGAACAGATATCAATCCGTTCTCTCTCTTCTATGTCCATCCCCTGCAGATGAACCCAGCCGGTGCTATTTCCATGACGGTGATGGGGTATGTGAGGAGTTTGAACAGAAAACTAGCATCAAGGACTGTGGTGTCTACACACCCCAGGGGTTCCTGGATCAGTGGGCATCCAATGCTTCAGTTTCCCATCAAGACAACCAATGCCCAGGTTGGGTCGTTATTGGCCAGCCAGCAGCATCCCAGGTAAGATCCCAGCCCATGGGTGGCATTCCCTGCAGACATTCTGAATTTCTGCTCTGCTCCTCAAGGATGCCCATCTCGAAGATGGTGCCATTGGACATGGCCACTTGACCATATCTCTAGCCAAATGTAAGTCCAGGGCCTCATGAATACCGTCTGTCAGAGATTAGACATGGGGTAAGTGCAAGGAACATCAGCATAGTAGGTTAATGACTGCCCCTATGTTTCAGGAAAAGAATTCCATTTTGGACATACCACTGGAATTCAATAGGGTGAGAACCCATTTTTTTGGAGGAGTCCCACATTTTGTGGAGGGTACCAAGTTGTGTGCTCCTTGAGCACTCTCCTGTGAATTTGCTGCGTGCCCTTAGATCAGTCTCTTCACCTCTCTGGGCCCCATTCCCCCCACCCCCCTTCTTTAAATGAGAAAGTAGTGGAACTTGATCTCCAAGGACCTTCCCAGCTTTAAAAAGCTGTGACTCATCCCCCAGTCCCCTAGCACTATTTACATGCCAGGGTTCTTCCCCAAAGGACTTTCAGTGTAGTTGAGGGAGCAAGAGTGTTGGGGCCACCAGAGCTTATGTGATTCCAGGGATGGTTGTGCTGCCCCCAGGGCCCCCTTTCCAATTATCCTGCTGAGCAAGCACCTGCTTTCTTCCGAGACTCCATTTCCCAGAGACATGACTCAGTGCTTCTGACCTCCTGGCCTGCTGGCCATCTTTGAGGCCATCCTGCCCCTTGGCCCTGCAGATGAGCCATTATTCCTAGCCATTTCTCTCTAACGTTGCTTCCCTGAGTCAGGGTCAGGAGGGTAGGCTTGGTGTCTAGATGAAAGAGAGATGTAACCTTCTTCTGGGACCCAGCAAAAAAATCAACAGATGAGGTACAAGGTGGGACCGCCTCATTTATAAGTTATAGTGTCTATGTGGTTATTTTTTTCATTTTTCTGTTTGCTTATGTTTACACTCATTAAACTCTTCATTTATTCATTTGCATTCATTTCTAATTGCCCTGAGGAGAGTGGAAATAAATGGGAACATGGTGTTCCCTGATGCTTCTCATGTGCAGTGCCAGCCTGGTGAATGAATGAGTGAATGAAAGTCTAGGGTTCTCCTCCCCTTTGCCACCTCTGTACTTGCTGAATCCATCTTTGGTGTTACCTACTGGGCTGAACCCTAATGATCTGTTTGTGTGTCTGATGCCCCCATTAGGCTGCTAGTTCTTTGAAAACCAGCTTTGAGTTTTATTCTTCTCTGTCCCTTCATCTTTAAGCACAAGATCTAGATAAAACTAGCTGCTCAGGAAATGCATGTTTAATTGATTATTGATATGTGCACACATGTGTGCATGCACATGCACGTGCACACACACACACACATTGCTACATACAAATGAACAACACTGAGAGAAATTGTTCAAGAGTCACCTCTCTGTGACAGAGAATGTCCTGCTCAGGAACAGCAGGGCTGGGTGGCAGTAGAGCCAGGGGTTCCAAATTCAACACTGGCATCCAGTTCCTAGAAATGTTTAGAAACCATCATTCAAACAGGGGAATTATTAACACCCTCAGAGTCTCACATGGGGAGGAACTGAGGGAGCAGCTGTGCTTAAAAATCACCCAAAGGTTATCGCTACTAATGTGAGAAAAGGAGAGGAAGAATTTTCCAGTCTCAGCATTTGAAAAGAGACTTCATGGAGCAATTATTCCACTTTTGCAAGGAGGGGGCTGTCAGGAATTATGGGTGATTATCTCTTCCTAAACAAAAATCCAATTTAAAACAAAAATCATTATAAATACTGGCTCTTCGATATACAAAGAGGAGATGAGGAAACAAAATCATCCTATTGAATTATTCATTGTAACCAATTTTATTTTAATGAAATCGACTAGGTTCCATTACTCTGGGCTTGGACATAATCTTTGTTACAAGGAGATTTCAGCTGTAACTAAATTTGCCATAATGAGATCAACTCACTGGAGAATACAGGGTCAGGGGAGGGAACGTGTGTGTGCAGGCTGGGTGCAAGGCCAGGCAGGGCGGCCTGAGGGGCAGCAGAACAAATGTCCCCTGAATTACCCTCTGAAAGCAAATGCTTAGAAAAATCATTCACACACCATGGCCCCATCCTGCACACACACACACACACACACACACACACACACATGGAGCCTGTGTAATTCTGGGTAAGGCTCTTTCTGGAGTGGAAACTAGCTCCCTTTTGACAACAGAGAAGAAGAGGAAGAAGTATAACCATGGCCTCTATTACCTTGTGCAGTGATTAGAGGAAGCTGGTAGTTAATTTTCATCCGGTCAGGGACTCCGGTGAAGAGACTGATGGCTTGAGATGCACCTTCCTCTTACACAATTATACTCTCCTTCTTTCTCTCCCTCTGTCTTTCTGTCTCTGTCTCTTTTATACACACACACACACACACACACACACACACACACGCACGCACGCATGCACACACACACACACCAACACGTGTGAGCATTCCTACAGGAACAGGCCCTGTAGGAGCATGAGTCCAGAGAGTGGGAACCAAAGCAGATTGAGAGGAGTAGGGGAGGAGCCAGGGGTTACCCAGGTCCGCGAGCCACCATGCTAGGTGCTCATGGACATCTCATAGCCAATCCCCTCACCATTCTTCAAGCTAAGAATTATTACCCATCTTGGAGAAACTGAGAGGTGGAGTGGCTTCCCCAAAGGCACACAGCCCACGAGGGGAGAATCTAGGAACAGAAGGATCTTATGGAAGATGACAGTGGGTGATGGCAAATTATCCCGTCACGTCCAAAAGTTGGAGGTAAATGAATTCTGGGAACATATCACTGGGAACGGGCATGAAGGATCCCCGATGCCAGATCTTAGTGTCGGCGTCACTGTGCAGCCCCCATGAGGCACCTGAATTCTCCTGTAGCAGACGCGTGGTCAGTGTCACGCCTTTGAGTTCATGCTACTCCCACTCCCTATCTAGGTGGCCCATGTCCTGGACCGCTGGTGTTCACTAGGAAATCCATTGATTTGGGCAGTGATGAAATGACTACAGTTGTCCCCGTTTCTTCTTTATAAACCAGCTTTGTCCCATTCTGTCTTTCCTTGGTGCTGTAAACTTGATAAACGTAGGAGTCTGTTGGAATTATGTGCCTAGCCCTGTGCTGGAGTCTGGGGAAGACACCGAATAAATGAAAGGCTCCACCTCTGCCCTGGTCAGTGAGCAAGATGTAGCAATGAGAATTCTATCAAGAGGAGCAGCCCTTCCAGTCAGTGGGCAGGCTCTCACGATGACTGCTCCAGAGAAGCAACACTCATTGTGCTGCACTGTGCTGTATGAGTCTCGAAAATTGATTAAAACTTCATTTTTGATTTCATATAAACTCTCCACTTCTAATAGTTTCCAGTCTCTCTCAGCCATTCTCCTTAAGCAAGATTTCCAAATTTGGTTAGGGCTAAGTTACTCCACCCTGAACATTGAGCCTTATATCCAAATATTATCAGAAGTATCAAAACTTCCTGGTTGTGCAAATGGGCTGGACATCTTATAATAAGAGACATTCTTTGGATATTTTGGCCAGGCACCTTCCTGGCCCAGCTGGAATTCAAGAAGTCCCTGAGACAGAACAAAAATGGAAATGAACGGAAAGAATCAAGTTCTCTCTCTTCTGGGAACCCCAGAAATGATTTGGTTTGAGTGCCTGCAAAGATCTCCAATCTCCTCTTGTTTTTATTTTGTCTCCTTGTGTTGCATTTCTCCAGTGTTCTACACGAAAGGCTGCCAACATGAGATGCAGATATTTCTCCACCCCGCCCCCACCCCCAGCATTTCCCCAAAGCCTATTTCCTCTTATCCAAGCAAGCACCTCTCTCCTTCTGCAGTGGCCTAAGGAAGACATGGGCGCACTAAGGCCATCAGGAATATGCAGTGCTCTCCCGGGAATTACGGACCTTCGGTCAACCAACCAATTTATGTGGTTAATCCTTTGTGGGTAAAACTTAGACTAAGCATTCCCAGGGCAGTCGTTTCAGGGCCAAAGTAAAGAAAACCTTTCTAAGAATGAGAACTATCCACAGTAGGATGGAGTGCCTTGTGACACAGGAAGCTCTCCTTCCTGAGGCGTTCAGCAGAGCTGGTGGCTGGACTTCATACTTCTGCTCTGGAGATGAAGGCATCTCTGCTGCTTTGGGAACCGAGTCTCTGACTTGATATTCCATCAGACCATAATTGGTAGGTCAGCCCTTTGCCCTGTCGCTAGGAGTTGCAAGGATTTCTTTGGCCTCCCCATAATACTTGGTGTCTCTATTAAAAGACAAATCATAATTTGTCTTGGGTTATGGTAATTTGTGTATTAATTCATTTGGTCAAACAGAAATATATTTGTATCCTACACTGAGGCATGTGAGTAGGGAGAGTGCAGAGGCGCGAATGGGGTGAAGTGGGAACCATGCAGATGTGGCTTTGCTCTCCCAAAGGACTCCTCTGGGAACCTCATTTTTCTCCTCTGGAAGGAGGGAATGGTGCATCTACCTGGTGGAGAGTAAGGGAGTGAATGCAGGGGAAATCCTTAGCATGTGTTTTTAGTCTTCTTTTTTTCCCCACGTGTTGGGTCGTGCAAATGTTAATTACCTCTTTCATTCATGTTAGCCCCCGCTCCACACCCTCAGCCCAGGGCTGGTGCAGTGACCCCACACAGTACGGAAGCTTAGTCAGCGTTGGTTTGAGTTAAACACAGTTGCATTAGCACGCGTTTCCTGCGCACTCAGGGCTGTGCCAGGCATTTTGAGAAAGTCCAGAGTAGCTCTGGCCCTTTTTGCTGCCCTCAAAGAGCTCACCATTTCATCAGAGGGGTGTGTCCAACTGGAAATCACAGCCAAGACCCAGGCATGTGAGATTCAGAGGGTGTCTCCCTGAGGAAGAAACCACACTGCTATCAGTTTACTCAGCCAGCAGGGGTGAGAGCCAACGAGTAGGGATGGAAAAGTCCTTTGCCTACTTTCAGAAGGTTCTGGACACATTATAAAAATAACATTTACCAAGTTTCTCCAGGCTCTGCATCAATTTTTTTTTTTAATCCTACCAAAACTGCTACAGAAAGAGGAATCGCCGTTCTCACTTTACAGTTTAGGACAGTGAGGCTAAGAGAGCCTATTGACTGGCTCTGGGGCTCACGCATGGAAAGGGGCAGGACCACGATTCTGGCCACTGTACATAGCAGGGCCAGGAGCAGGACGAGGCTGCTCACGCCTGCTCCAGTGATGGACTCAGGAGAATTAGCTGGGGAGCTAGTGTCTTGTGCATCTTTTCATATGTGGTGTGCATTGCAGGAACACCAAGAAAGCCGGAGCCCCCTCTCCAATCTGCCAAATGTGTCCCCACTGTTTCTGCCATGCTGCTTAGCTCTCCACCTATATATAGGCATTCTTTCTTTAAGGTTGGGCACCGCCTAGGTCTCCAGAAAGTCATTGAAAATGTGAATATGAAAGTATGGGAGAAATATAGGAAATGTTTTAAGTTGTCAATCCCTGAGTATAAAAAAAAAATTCTTAGATTTTGGATGTGTGGAAAAAGGAAGGAAAGCCCACACAGGACAATTGTAAAGGGGGGAGGCAACTATGCTCAGTTAACAGGCTTGTCACAAGCCACGCGCTCGACACAGGAAACCTGGAACTGTTAGTCAGATTCGCAAGGTGTGTGTCCTCCTTGTGACCCTTTACGTGCGTCTTCCTCATCCTTGTGTTTAGAGGAAGGGAGAGCAGATATCCATGGCTCTCTGGACACGAGGGTAAGAAATCTTCCCACAGGTGCTTACAATGCAGTGTAGGAAGTGCTGAGACACGGGGACCTAGAGGGTCGGAGCGGTTGCTAAGCTGCGGCTAGAAGGATAAGCTGGGGTCTAGGAGAGGAGTCTGAATGGAAGAATAGTCAGAGAGACAAGAGAGAGAGAGATGGAGGGAAAGACAGACAGCCAGACATCCAAAAAAAAGGCCAATACAAAATAAGAGGAAATCCAGAGAGACAAGCTAGGAAGCTGTACAGCACCACCCTTCAGATGTTTGAAATTGAGACTTTATCCTGCGTGCGATGGGGTGCTGTTCAGAGGTTTTAAGCAGAAGGCTCACAGGATCTGGTGTCCATGTGAGCAAGAGGAGTGACATCTGTGGGACACCTCCTGTATGCCAGACCCTGTTCTAGGAGTTGGAAGCACATTATGAAACTGAGATGCGTTCCTTCCCATCTCTCATCATGAAAAACTGAGTCTCGGGGAGATGAGCCGCCTCACCTGTGGTGCGCTTTCTTCTACTTCCGTTTCTTACACCATGCTCCTGGCATTGCATTGAAATAGCCTCACTCAGAAATCTTGCATGGATAAGCAATTCTGCGATGCTATTTAGATGATATTATTTGCGAAGGGGAGAGAGACAAATCTTGGACTCAGCACCCAGTGCTGAGGTCACTTCTAAGGCTTGTCCCTTCCCCACATGTGTCTTCACCAAAGCATGCAGCTCTTCTCGCTGGTGAAATGGGACAGCATCTGCCCGTGGTGGAGGAAAGAGGAGAGGGGAAGGGAACAGTGACATGTCAGAGAAGATTCCAAGCAGTTTTCCCAAATACCCAAGGGATCTGCTTTCTCCTGGTGGTTTCTGAAAATTTTTTTAAGAGCACATGTGCGAGTCATCTAAGGAGAAAGAACAGAAAGTCCCTTGGTCCACAGAAATTCCTTCAGAAGAGTAAAAAAACGATGCCTGCATCAGAAAGGACCCCCCTGAGCTTGTGGCTATAACCACCTGAACTTTTCATGGAACCTCGGGCTGGGAGGGACTTTAAATCTATTGAATTTTTCAGGATCCCAGCCAAGGAGTCTGTCAGACTCTCCTCGTAGCCCTCTCTTTCCCTCTCTACTTCCTTCCTTCCTTCCTTCCTTCCTTCCTTCCTTCCTTCCTTCCTGCCTGCCTGCCTGCCTGCCTGCCTTCCCTTTCAATGCCTATGAAATGCTAGACACAATGATTGACCTTGAAAACTTTGAGGAGAGTTTTAAAGAAAAAAAAAAGATTTAGGATCAGATCAACCCAGCTTCCAGTTCTAGAGTCTACCACTTACCTTACTATCTCTGTCACTTTGGGAAAGCCAGCTGTCTTTGTCCCTGTCCAATTTCTGATCTACAAAATAGGTGTAGTGCCATCTGTTATAGCAAGTGCTTGTCAAGGATGGGACAATTGAGTCAGAAATGTCATTGTCCTTCTGCTAGCAACTGAAAATTTTTTAAAGAAATGCTTTTTGCAGCCTATGAAGTTTTAGCAACCGAGGGATCCAATTAGAAACAATTGAGGGTTTTCTTTGGTTTGCTTGTTTTTATTTTTTAGTTTATTATTTTTTAAAGGCATACTCTTTTGGCCATAGAAATCTAAGCAGAAAGAGACTTTGAGAGTCCCTTGGTTTTATTTCAGCTAATTAAGATTTGACTTAAACAACTTTCCTCAACCTCTCAATCCCCTATCTGTTACAAAATGATTCTGACATTTGGATTCACAATCAATATAATCTTATTGTGAATGTACTATGTCCAACAGGACCACTTCCAGCAGTGGGTTCGGGCTGAGATGAATAATTCCAGCTCTTCCCTCCAGCAGCTTGTGTGTCGGTGGAGGAAAGGGAACGCTGAGATAGGTACTTCTAATAAGAAAAGACACATGTTGGGCAACGGCTGTCACACGCAGGCAAATGGAGTTACCCTTAGAGGGATGCACATCGAGGGGGTAGGGTGAGGCTGAGTGAAAGGCTGGGCCTAGCATTCGTAGTCATACAACAAAAATGTATTCAAGGAGCAGGAAAGGTGCCACGTGGAGCAGGGAAGGCCTGGTTTGAAGAGCGAGTCTTCATTTCTCTCTTGCCAGTTGACTCCTGACTTGAAGCCCAAGAACAAGCAAAGCTTTGTGGCTTGGGGCTGCTTCCACGAGTTCTCCACAGAGAGCAGACGCAGCTCTGCCAGCCCACTCCATGGCCCCTCTAGGAAGAATTCCTTGGCCTTTGTCTTCCCTCTTCTCCAAGCCTGACCCGCTCCTATCTCATTGTCCTTATTCTCTCCATCTCCTTTCTCTACTCTGAGATTCGGGACCAGACCCCTTTCTCCCATCCTTGTCATTCACCATGAAGACTCCCTGAAGACCCTGCTCCAGTCGCATCTTTCATTTTCTTTTTAAAAACGATTGTTATTTTAAGTGGAGGCACCGGCGTGGAGCCAGCATGGCTTTTGCTGTGTAATTTAGTTTCATGTTCTGTACCCAGGAAACATGTGAAAAATGTAAACAGCGTTCACTCTCCGAGGCTGTAAGGGACTGAGGAAGCAAGAGCCGGCGTAGCTTGCTGAGCCCGCTGCCTCGGCGGCATAGAATTCTGTCCCCTGAAACCACATGCTCAGTTCTCTAAGTCTGAAAGTAAACTTTCTCAAGCCAGGCCCAAAAGGATGGGGTTCCAAGGGGAGCTGGGGTTTGCCTGTGCACAGAATTTTGTTTTTATTTGTGTATATGTTTTGTTTGTTTGTTTGTATTTGTTTTTCAAGCCTCTTACCCGCCTTCTGTGTCCCTCTTCCTTACTTTTAGAACCAAACCCCAAAGGACTTTCTACCCTCTCTTCCACCCCAGCCATGGGTTTCTTAAAACTCTCCAAATTCTTCAGCTAGATCCAAGTGCCAGGAGGTCCTGGATACATTTGTGCATATTCCTTTTCCAGGGAGAGATGGACTCAGACAGGCATGTGAGAGGGACCCCTGCCGAGAGGCATGCTTCTGTGCCAGGGCGGTCCAACAGAGACTCACCCTGGGACCCCTTCCTAAACTGGACCCATCTGTGCAGCTAGTGGATGGGGATGTTTGGTCGGTGTCTGCATTTCTCTGCATCCTGGGACAGAGGCACAGGTGTGGGGGAGACCTGGTCAGCTGGCAGGATACTGCCTTCAGGAGTTAGGATGCTATCTGAGCGATGCACAGGTCTGCACTGCAGCTGCCTGGAGCAAGGGGTCCAGGGAGACAGTATCAATTCAGTGCAAGGAAGGAGCTAACCTAGCATGCATCAGGGAGCCATGGGCAGGAGTTTAATGTTCCGCTGGAGGCAGAACTGGGTCAATGTGAAGAGCCCAGGCTCCACATCAGCTGTTCAATAGAACTTTCAGTGACCGTTGAAGCGCTCTGTATCAGCACCGCCCTGTAGTGTAGCCTCTTAGCCACCTCTTCTATTGAGCCCCTAAAATGTGGCTCATGAAATTAAGGAACTGGACTTTGCATTCTAATGAATTTAAATGTAGGTAGCCACATGGGGGTAGTGGGCTTCCTGTTGGGCAGAGCTGACCTAGAGTATGTTACATCCCAGTACTGCCACTTGTAGTGAGATCTCAGTCAAGTTACTTAGTCTCCCTGGGTCTTAGTCTCCTTAACTGTTTACTAGGGAATTTAAGTGGTCATGGTAAGGGTCCCATGAAGCACTTGGGACAGTGCTTGATAGAGAGTAACTGGTACCTAAATTTATTCAGTTCAGTTGTTTCATCAAATCCTTATAACCAACCTGTGTAGTAAGAGTTGTGTTCCCATTTCACAGAGGGGTTCACAGAGTTTCACAAAGGGGCCTTTACTCCAAGTGGTGGAACAGGAGTAAATCCACTTGTTTTAGCCCCACAGCCCATGCACTTTCCACGTCTCCCAACAAAATTTTTAAATAATGTGTCTCTCTTTCCCAGAATGAGATAGGACACGCTAATCTTTTGCGATGCGATGCCTTACATCTCTTTAAGTCTGCATATATGCTCAATGAAGAAGCTTTGCCTTTGGAATACATTTTCCAGAATTCACAGTGAATATGGTTTTCAGTGATCTCTTGCCTGTGAAGCTTTCCCTATTGCTCTCCACGGCCTAAACAATCAGTAGCCTTTGCAGGCAGGGCCTTGCATGATCTGTACCAGCTTTTCCTCACAGCCCGTTACCTTATGGGTGTGTTCCAGGCAGAATGGTCCAACTTGTAATCCCCAGACATGCCCTTGGGTTCTCACTTCTCATCCCAGAAGACCCATCATTCGCTTCTCCACCTCTTTAAGGCTTGACTCTCCTCCAAGGTCCAGCTCAAATGGCACCCCTTCCCAAAGGCCTCCTCTGACCACCGCAGCCCTTACTCTTCTGATACCTCATAGCCCTTCTGGAACCATCCAGTGGCCCTGAGCACAAGCTGCCTTTGAGTTTGCATTTGACTGTGTCCATGGATTTCCATACCCAGTGGTCTGCGGCAGCTAAGGATTGGGCTCCATCTTACCCCTTTAGGTATTTCCAGTGCCGAGGCCGGGCTTGGCTACCTAAGAATACTCAGAGAATGTTTATGGATTCATTGAGTGATGCTGTTGCAAACAACATCTGCTGGGTGATGGCTTATGATTGGCTAAAATATACAAATCAGTGTCTCTAAGTGATTCCCTTAGGTGGCCAGGTTACATTCCCCTGTTAATACAATAGGTGACCAGCGAGAGCAGGGCCTTCTTAAGTCCCCTGGTTCATCCCCTACATTACAGATGAGGCAATTGCCACGGGTGAGTCGAGAGAAGGAGAGGCCCTGGGAGCCCATCCTGAGCCCCAGCCTCGAATTCTTTCTACTCCTCTCTGCTTCCATGGCTGCCCGCCACTCTGGAATGTTAGCTGCACGAGGACAGGGACTTTTGTTGTTGTTTTCTCATGTTCACTGCCGTGTGTGTTTCAGGATCAAGAACGGGGTCTGGCACATAGTAGGCATGTGATAAATATTTATGAGTAAACCTGCATTTTGCAGCTTTGTGCAAAAAGTAGGAAACAGCTTCTGGAAGCTGGATAAAGGTTCTATCCCTTTGCCTCTTATTAGTCTGGGAACAGTTAGGGTCTGTGTGTGTCCTTGTGACTAGATTCCTGCAGAGGTTGATGGCAACCTCAAGGGCTGTCTTTCTGGCTTGAGAGTGTGGTTCATCTTCAGAGAGGTCTCCCACAGAGAGGCCCAGCCAAGGAGGGTGTAAAGAGTAAGAGAAAAAGAAGGGAGGAAGGAGAAGTGGAGGGAGAAGAGAAGAGGAATATAGAGTTTAGGGAGCGGGAAAAAGGAGTGACTAAACAGTAATAAATGACAGTAATGACAATTAATTGCAACCACAAGCGTTGATAATGAAGACAGGAGCCATGGAGTGGCCTGCCTATTAGGGTCATTACATCCCCAGAGCGTCACACTGTTTTAGCACATTTACACCTGCTAACCACCCTATCAGGCAGCAACTAACTTTCACTGGTTTACAGAGGAGTCAATGGAGAGTCACAAAGGTTAAGTAACTTATCCAAGTTTCTGCAGCTGTCGCAGGGGTTGGGCTGGGAAATCTGGAATTTGAACCCATGACTGCCTTCCTCTAGAGCCAGGAAGAAAGAAGTAGGGAAGAAAGGATAGAGGGAAATATTAATTGTGTGTTTCTAGTGTGTCTGAGGGTAGCTTCCATCCTGGGAACAGCCCTCCAAAGTAGGCACCGTCCCCTCATTTGCAATGGAGGAATTTAGGCTTCCTGAAGGGTTCAAGGTCATGCTGTCAGTAAGTGGCAGAAGCTGAGATTCTAGCCCACACCTCTTTAACTGTAATTAAATGTATGTGGCTTCCACTGCTCCAAGGAAGCTTCAGGAAAGTGGCAGGTGATTGTTGAAGAGTTCACATTTCAGACTCAGATCATGCTGCAGTCATTCCCAGGGACCTCATCTCAGAACAGCTGCTTGAACACCCTTCCTTTATGCAGATGTGGGCTGCCTTGGCCAAGGGTGCCACTGGGGGAAAGCATCACTCTGGAAAGTCTCTGTCCTTCTCAGCAATCTGCTGATGAGGTGGTGGACACGTAAGTCAGCAGTGTTTATGGAACATTCTTTTTTTTGGGGGGGGGGGCAAAGCCCCCAGTTTGCATATCACGATCACAGACCCTACTTCTGAAATTTAGAGGGGAAGGCCAGAGAGAAATACCACCCTGGTCCTTAAGAATGAGAACCCTTGTTTGAGCTGGAAGGTCGGCGGGATACTATTAAATGCAGAAGCAATCCGTGTCCCCTTGTCCCTTGCATATATCAGTGCGTTGCACACTTGGGAGCCTCTTCCTAGAAGAAATCAAGCTGGATGCAGCTTTGGCAAGAGCACCACCTGCTCTTCAAAAGCAAAGAGGAGAGAGGAGATCACTGGGTGGTTTTTAGCCTTTGTTCACCAAGGTTGTAGGCGTGGATCAGAGACCCTGAGATCTGCCACTAGGACCCAGGGACAGTGCACGCTGCATGGTCATCTTGACAGTGAGTGGAGTTCCGTGCAGGTCACCTGACTCGTACTTCATCTTGGACACAACTTGGAACATACAGATCTTAATTAGGGAAGCCGGAGAAGGCAGAGCAGGAGAAGGGAGGAAAAAAATAGAAAACAACCTGGAAACTCCTAGTTTTATGAACTTGAGAAAGTCTTGTTCCTTTCACACACAGATGTTTTTAAGTGAGAAATCACTCCTCTGACCTTTCTTCAATAGCCAGTGTGGTCGACACTGCCATTACCCACTGCTCAACTAGTCCCAGCTGAGGGTTTCGGTGACCAGGCACAAAGCTTAGATGTGGCCACTGCTTTCCTGATTAACCCGTGAACATCTCAGGGCTCCCAGAGGCCAAGAAGAGGTCTGAGCTGAGTGGTCGAGATTTCCACGTTTCAGCGCTTTGCTCCAGAGCTGACTCTGCTTCCCAATTCTACTCTAGAGCCAGGAGACAAGGCATTTTGGGTTCAAGCTAACTGGATTTGTGTTCTGGGTCTTTGAGTCTCTACTCAGGCAGTTATGGGGTGCTGGATGCAGAGCAGACAGCATTGCCTGGTCCTGTTCTAGAATCATGGTACTTCAGTATTCCGGTCTAGAACTGGAAGCATTTCAGTGCTCAGCCTACTTCTCTAGATCCCACAATGCCTCCAGGCTCTGAAATAAAAATCATGATGCTTCAGGATTCATATCTGGAGCTGGCAGTGCCTCAGGCTTTCCATCTAACACTGGCAGTATCTCTGTGCTCTGATCTAGTGCTGAGGGAATGTTTTGGTTGAAGCTAACAGCAGCGCCCTTTTGATCTGATCCACAGTGTACACTGCTTTTACATCCTGATCGAGAATTCATGAAATTGCATTAATTGCTTTCAGTATAAATGTTTAAAAACAGAGAGATTTGGAAGCCCAGAAAGTTAGCAACGTGTTTCTTAAAAAACAATCTGCTCAGAAATCTGTTTGCAGCAAGATTTCGCATCTCGAACTTTATCCTTCATGCTTCTGCTGTTGACATCATCTGGGAAACTAGGTTTGTCATGGCTCAGCTGTGGCCCAGTTTCCCCTCTTCTCTTGTCTTTTTTTTTTTTTCTTTTCCCTCCAGTTCCTGCTCTCCAGAGCCCACTTGACATTAAGATTTTGCATTTCAGACCTGATCCTCAGGCATAAATTGCCTAGGCAACGTCCTCCTTCATGCCCCTCTCTCGGCCTGCGTGTACCTCGAACACAGAACCTACCGCATTGTTTTATGAGTGTTTGCGTGCATAATCTTTCACTCTCCACCCAACCCCTGTATGGGTTTGAGCACTCTTCAGGAGAAGGGATTTTACCTTTATTGCTTTTTCCCCCTCTGGGATCCATTTTCTCATATAGACCATGGGGAATAACGAAGCTAACACATGATAAGGGCTAGGTAGACGTATATTGAATGAATGAATGAATGCATGAATTAATTCATGAATGAAAGAGAAATACAAGAGAAAAATTTGAGCTTTGGCTGGAAAAGATATCTGAGTCTTCTAAAAGAAAACTGAGATCTCTGGGAGCCCCTCAAACCTCTGCCTCTCACCCCTAAAGAATTTCAAGAAGGCCCCACAGCCCACTCTCCTAGCCCCGTCAGCATCTTCCTGCTGGAGAAGGCACATGTGCCATGAAGTCACCCACGGACCATCTGGCTGGAGATCCCGTGTTCCTCCTCTGCGACGGGAGATTACGTAAGCTGGACAGCAGCCTCCAGATGTTAGCAGTTTCTGCTCATTTCTTCCCTCCCTTTTCAACAACAATAATAATAATTAAAACAAACACGGGCCTCATCCCTTACCCGCACCCCTGAAATTACAAACAGGTGGGCCCAGATAATCTTCCCCTCCAGAGGCCTTCTAGTCTCTAAGCAGAGCAACCGACCCTCGGCCAGGCCTGCCCTGCGCTGAGCCGCAGAGCCAGGCCAGCTGCCCTTTGGCTGCGGCCACAGGCCCCAGAAAGGGAACATGGCCGTGTCATGAGAAGTCCCTGCACTGGGCTTTCCTTCTCCCCGGCTCCCACCCTCGAAGCCTTGGCCTCCAACTTAAATGGGTGTATTTTGGAGGACTAGGTGGCTTAAGAGATTAGTAATGAGATCCTGAGTCTTTCACTGCTGGGTCAGGAGTTCAGAGGCGGGCCTGGGTGACTAGTGAATGGCATAATTGCAGAGATTGGAGCAGGCCTGCGGAGGGCCTTTCAAGGGAGGAGCTGTCAGCAGCACAAAAGCAGACTGCCACATCCGACACTAATCACTCTCCCTTGTTAGAGGATTTACTAGCTGGAGGAGCCCCAGCCCCCTGCCCGGTGCTTCCTCAAACGCTGCTGCATCTGGGTTCCAGGGATACCCACTGCCTGGCCCTACTGTCTGTAAGATGGGGAGAGAATGCCAACCCCATGGGGTGGAGTTGTGAGAACTAACATTCCATCCAATGGAAATTGGTGGCCAGTGTCAGTCACTATTTTAGTTATTGCTACCACTGCTGTGGTGATTCTTTCTTTCCCTCCTCTGGCCTCAGTTTCCCTGCCTGGAATTGGGTAATATGAACCCCATTCCTCCCCCCCCCCCAACGACTTGAGGATGGAGTTAAACGGAGCTGAAAACAGCTGGGTGCTCACTGTCAACACCGTCATTGTCACCATCCTCATTATGACCACCGTTTACACTGTGTGGGCCTCAGTTTCCTCACCCGTATAATAGGAGACAGCGCCAGACTGGACCCGTCCCGATAGATGTGGCTTTGGCACACCGCTTGCCTCTCTGAACCTTAGGCTCCTCACCTATGGAGTAAGTCAGGATGGCGCTACCCCCCTCCCAAGAATGCGAGGATTTGTACTTGGAGCATGGTTGCTGGTCCCAGTTGCTGGTTTGAAATGATGGCTTTGCCCCCTATCATGGGTGCTTTGTCAGACCTCTTGCAGAAACAAATCCTTTGAAGAGGGTTGGGGCATCCCATTTCTGTGCCCTAGAAATCTCAAGCCTCTGTCTGTGGAAGTAAGCAATTGAACGAGCAGTCCCCAAGGAGCGATCCTGTGATTCCGTGCCATCTCTCCTCTGTGAGAGTTCGTTTCCCCACCTGGAAAAGTGTCAGGATACTGTAGAACAGTGAGTGACATCTTGAATGTTGTCTCTGCTCCGTTCCCCCTGAACACCCTAGGCTTTTTTCTGCATGATCATTTGATCAGGCCAGGGGTGTGCACCTCAAACCACAGGACTGCAGAGCGGGGGAGGTGCAGGCCTGGAGGAGGTTAGACCCCTAAGGAGTGCGAAATGTGTTAGGGACAGACCTCAGGGGCTCGGAGGTGTTAATCACCCCAGAGCTGAGCCCCAAGGTTGGAGGGCATCCAATGCCAAGTTATCTTATCTGGAAGTGGCTCTTGGGTGGGGGCCCTGAGGTCCTGCTGGTATTTCCAGAACCCTGGGTGGAAGGAAGGAAGCATCATTCAGCTGCCACACTTGCCCTACACACAGGAAATGCTTGTTTGCTTGATTGTCTGTCTGTGCCAAACAATAAATCCTGCAACTGAAAGGAAGGCGACCCACTCCTCCCCCTCCCCTTCCTCTATCTTCTTTAAGGCGGGCATCAAAGGCGAAAGCTGCTCTGGAGGCCTGGGGAAAGTGATAATTGTTTCTAATGGTCGGTAAAAGAAAGCCTGGCTTTTATTTCTCTCTCTCTCTCTCTGCCTGCTATGAAGTGTGTAAAAAGGAAGTTGGAGGAGGGAATTGGAGGTGTGTATGTATGTGCATGTGTATGTATGTTGTGAATCTTTTAACCCTCAGTTGCCCTTTACATTTTCTGTGTTCAGGGGGTCAGGTTGGAATAAGGGGCATAGGAAAGAGGTCAGGGTGGGCCTAGGAGTGGAGAGAAGGATAACCCAGGAGGGAGAGGACCCTGGTACTCTGCAGCCACTGGGAGAGGCCCTGAACCTGGCAGTGGAGCACGCGGGGCGCGCGCGTTTGGACGTGCATTAATTGAGATAAGGTGTGGAAAGCATTTGATAGCTCATTTGCTGCGATGGTCGGATATATCCAAATGAATATATCTGAAATTTGTATGCATAAAAACAATGTCATTTATATACAAAGCAGCTCACATTGTTATTATTAAATGCATAAAATAGTCAAAATATCAACTTTTTGTTTTTTGTGGATTTCAGATACATTTTGGAAAAAAACCTTGAAATCAATTAATGCAGTGAAAGAGAAAGCCTGGTATATAGTAAAGGATCCATAACCTTTATCGTTATTGTTGGTAGTTCATTCCTTTATTCAACCGCTATTTGCTTAGCGAGGACCTTAGTCCTCGCTAAGGTCCTCTGCTCTTAATACTGAAGCTATAGCAAGACCTCATTCTTGCCGTCCGTGAGCTGACAGCCAAGTTCAAGGATTGCAAGTTGGTTCATCTCCTGGGCCAATGCTGACCCATCGTGAGTGGCTCACGGGAGCCTTTTGTTGAGATGGAGTCATAGTTCTACACTCCAGACGAGCATGCACTATCTGATTCCTGATGCCTGCCCTGGGCAAGACCTGGGGGAATGGCAGCACTGAGGCCACATGTCCCCTCAACCAGTCCAGTGGGCTCAAAGGCCATTTCACTTCTTGTTATCTATCAGTCTCAGCTTCTCACCTGGGAAGTAGAGGTAATGCTAACACCTTTCTCATAGGATGGTTTCTCATAGGGTGGTTTTAATGTTCAGTGAGCCCCGCCCAACAACCTACATTAGACCAATGCAAAGGAGAGATACATTAGGCAGAGACACTGTTCTAGAAGCTCATGCACAGACAGAATGGACAGACAAGAAACCACAATGCAAGTGCATTGCACAAAGGGTATGACCAAGTTATTGGAAGTCCAGTCACGGGCTGGGAAGAGAATGAACTTTGAGTCAGGCCACATGGCTTTGACTCCTAAGCCATAAGGGAGTGACCAATGCCTTTCAAACCTGAGTCTTTAGCTTTACAGTGGGGACAAACATGTTTATTCCTTAGGGTTATTATGAGGGCCAGATGACATCATATATGGGAAGCACCCATATGGATAAACTGTCTTTGAGAGCTGGTGCCCTTTCTCTCGCCTATGGGAGCACTGAGGAGGGAGCCATGTGTTCTGTAAGGAACAGTCAAGCTGGCTTTGCAGAGGTGGCTTTATTTTACCTGGGCCACTCTACCTCCCTACGCCCTTCACAACCAGAGTCGGATGTGCTGCCTCCAGCAGGCTTCCCCTCCTGCAGTCATCAGATCAAGGAACTCTGCCCCCGTTTGCAACCTTGTCATTCTTGGGGAAGTAGCTTGGCATTGGCCCTGCGTGGCTGAAGTTTAAATATGTAGCTTAAGTAGAAGTATTGGGAAGCACTGCCTGATGTGCATGCGTGTGCATGCATGCGTGCGCGTGTGCGTTTACGTGTATTGTTATTGTCAGCCTGGGTCCCCCCCCCTCGCCTATTCCTTTTCCTCTCTTTTCTAGGGGCTCATTCCCAAGTCCCGTTGGGTTGAAAGAGGAAATTGGAGAGGATGGGCTGAAGGTTTGACAAGCACTTCCTCCCCCCTGTGATTGACAAAAGGGCATGTAAATCTGTAAAAGCGAAATTCAATAGAAACCTCATGGCGTCTCCCCTGTGTGGGAAAACACCAGAACTTGAGCTTGCCCTATTCTCCCTCCGTCTCCCCGCCTTTGTGTACGTCGTGTGTGGGTGGAAGATAAACTGGATTTAAAAAACTCTTTGAAAGCAAGACATCGTTAACTCCTCTAATTGAAAGCAGTCTTCGGCAAAGGAGGGGGTTTAGAGGCGGGTACTGGATGTAGTGGCTGGCAGTGTGCGTGGAGCGGATGACAGTCCCCAGGTTCTGGGGTGACAGAGGCATCTGCTCTGTCAGCCTGGGCAACCCCAGGCACCACCAGACATCTCGGCCATCCCAGAGGAGCTCACAGGGTACCATCAAGCCTGTCTCTCCTCTCCCCGCTGGGCTCTGTTCCCATCTATGTATCAGATGTGATGGCTGGAATCACATCTCTGAGGGTCATCCCAGCTCCAACATCCAATGCGCTCAAAGCTATGGGGGAAGATCTCTCAGCCCTTGTGCAGCCACACACACACGCAAAAACAAACAAACAAACAAACAAACAAACAAACAAACAAACAACCAAACAAACAAATAAATATAAAACTAGTAAAATAAAAGAAAATAGAAAACACATTGCTGGAATGGATGCAGTAAACTTTTATGTTATTCCTCCAGTTGCCTTAGAACAAAAAGGCACCTGTGAAATTAGCTTTCCACCTTAGAGTGTCAGAGACATGGGATCCATGGGCCAACTCAGAGGCCAACGGGATGATCATACTTGATAGCAAAGTCAACGTTTTCTTCAGCAGCAGTCACGAGGAAGAGGGTAGAAATCAAAAGCTGGCAGAATGTCAGAACTGAAAAGCCCTTTGGGGATTCATCTTATTTTATTCTTCTACAGGTGGGAAGGATGAATGTCAGAGGAAGTGAGTGACTGAGTGGGTTGTAGGAGGCGGGTCCCTTGCTTGGCCATCCTGGGCTCTCGCAACCCCATCACCCTGCCCAGGGCAGACCTATAAAGGGCCTGCTTTGGTCTGCTGAAGCAGCTTCTATGCAGGAGCCCAGGAGACGGCAGCAAGGAGACATCCCAAACTCATCCTCCATAACAGCCTTGACAGATATGTAGGAAGGCCCTTTCCAAGCTAGCATCAAGGGTGAAACGTGTAGGCTGAGTTTGTACCTGGATTGGAATCCTGGTACTACTATCTAATTGTGTGAGCTTAGGCAAATTACTGGGCCTCAATGCCCTTATCTATAAAATGGGTATAATAATAGTAACCCCCTCACAGAGTTGTCATGAGTATTGCATGCATGACTGCGTACGTATAGAGTCTTTACCACAGTGCCCAGAATACAACAGGCACTCACTATGTGCAGCTGCTGCTGTTATTGTTCTCTGGGCACCTATTGTGTCCTGTGTGCTGGGTAATCTGCTAGGATTTATTTGAAGATAAAACATGGTTCTCACCTTGGAAGTCTTCAGAGTTTAAAGGGACAAGCTGGGCTCTAAACAACTCTAATCCAACTTGACAAGTGCTATAACCAAGGTATATATAAAGAACTATGTGGAGACATAAGAGAGAGCAATTAATTCTGCTTGGGGGTGAGCAAAGGCTTTCAGAGGAGGGGTGATATTTGAGACTGGCTTTGAAGTATGTGTCGTGTTTCACAAAGAGGTCAGCCCAGCACATTGGAGGGGAGTTGGGGGGTGCAGGGAGAAGTCTGGGCACAAGCATCATGGTGGCAGAGTCCACAGCATGTGGGAGAAAGAGTTGTCTAGTGTGAGAAGGGGGCACCACTGTGTATATATGTGGACACCTGCCTGCTGCTCATGGAGGGAAAACAGCTGGCGGGGAAGGCAAGGGCATGGCTGAAACCAGCTCTGTCCAGGAAACGCTCCATCTTGTGGTCCATGGGCAGCCGTGGAGGGAGTGGTAAGCAGCCGGGTGATAACGATTAGGTTTTCACTTTGGAAAGTTCATTATGGGGACCTTTGGAGCGGGGAGAGCATGTGCAATGACGGGAGGCAAAACGAGTGGTAATTGGGGCCCTGTTTTCCAGCAGAGGAAGTGGAGGTTTGGACCAAGGAAAGCGGAACTCGGGGAGCTCTGAGATAGACTACACACAGCATGGAATCAGAGGGAGCAAGCTCCAGCTTCTGGCTCGCATACAGAACTAGAAATACGACCTTGAGAGAGTTGTTTAAAGCCCCTGTGCCTCATTGCCTTATCAGACGAATGGGACGATGATGCCAACCTCACAGAGTAATTGTGAGGATTAAATGGTCTTGTGACTGTGAGACGCTTGGTGGGGATTATTGCTGTGGGTGTCCTTAGAGGGCACCTGGGGGCACTTAGAGGTCATTCAGTACAACCACTACATTTCACAGATGAGGAAACTGAGGGTGGGAGAGGTGTCCAGCTAATAAGCGACACAGCCAGAACTGACCCAGGTCTCCTAAGGGTGGTATCTGAAGTAGGCACAGCTACATCTGAAGATAATGGAGAGTCTAAGGGATTGTCCTTAAGATAAGAAGCTCCCCTCAAGGCCAAGGGGAAAATAGTTGCTTGGATCCTTGGAAAATGACCCTTGGATCCTACACGGGTGCTAAGATGATGGTGAGAGGCAGTGACCTGCTCAGCTCCCATCAGAGACCTTAGTCTGGGCCTCCTGGAGAAAGGAGAGGCATGGGTAGCAGAATCCCTCTCTGCTAATTTGTGCCATGAATTCTTGGGGAAAGAGGGAGAAATCTCATTGGAGATGGTTCTACCCAACAAAAGTGGGTGGAGAGGGTACAGAACTCAGGTGAGGCAAGGACGTCAAACTTTGCGTTTGCATAACAATTTGGCCACTTGCTGTGTTATATTGTGCAAGACATCTACGTCTCTTGAGGGAACCTATTCAAGTTCCTGAAAAGAGGAAGGGCAAGTGCAGTGCAGCCAGACATCTCCTCCTGGCTGTTGGGAAGAGCTTTCAGAAGGTAAATCGGGCTGTCTGTACGTGGAAGTGAGTTCCCTGTCCATGAAGCAATCAAGATGCCAGGTATTCCTTCCCTCAACCCTGACAAGACCTAAGTGAGGGGGCTCGCCAGCCCAACCACATCTGCTCTTTGCCGAGCAACAGTATATGAATTTCCCTTCCCCCCTATTCACTAGATCACTTATTTATTAATATATTCATTCAGTGAACATCAACATTTTGGTCTTTCAAAATCATATTTATTTTATTTCATTTTATTGTGATAAAACACTTAAGAGATCTACCTTCCTAACACGTTTTTATGTGTACAGTACGTTTTTGTTGATTATCAGTACAATGTTGTATAATGGATCTCTAGAACTTAATCGTATTGCCTAACTGAAACTTTACGCCCATTGGTTAGCAACTCCCTTTTCCCCTCCCCCCAGCCCATGGCAGCCACTATTCCACTCTTTGAGTTTATGAATTTGGCTATTTTAGCCAGCTCATCTAAGGGGAATCATGCAATATTTGTCCTTTGGTGACTGCCTTCTTTTGCTTAGCATAATGTCCTCCAGGTTCACCCACATTGCCTCATATGGCAGGATTTCTTTCTTTTTTAAGGCATTCTGCCTTAGAATAATATTCCACTGTATGCATAGACCACATTTTATTTATCTATTCATTTGTGGATGGACATTTAGGTGGTTTTCCATACCTCGGCCATTGCGATTCATGATGCAATGGACATGTAGGTGGGCAATGCAGAAAGATAGGTTTCAGCAATCGGAAACCTCCCCTTTCTCTCTCTTGGGGAACCTGAAGCCTAGAGGCAGCAGATGCTCCTAGAGCCCCTTGATGTGTGCCACAAGACAGTATGTGATGTGATGTCAAGGGAGGCATCAGCTCTTGTTCATACCAGTGGGACAAAGAGGGTAAAAAGCGTACTGTATTCAACCCCCTGACATCACTGGGGTGGGTGGCTGGGCAGAGCCCTTGGCAGCACCGGAAGGATTTGTGTGCAAGAGGAGGGAGTCGGAGGGAGACCACAATGGCTCTGCATGAGATTTAAGAGAGGCGCAGATTGGAAGAGACTGGGGATGTCACTGGAACCAGTGACACTGAAGAAACTGGAGAAAGGGGGATGATGAGTGGAGAGGAACTTGGGGTGATGGTGCGAGAGCTTGAGCCCCCATGGAGTGTGCGATGTAACTGTCTTGCTTGTCCTCCTGTAAAATGTTCAGTAAAATCTGCTTTGCTCAGTAATGCTTTATGGAATGGGATCTGCTTTTTTGGAAGGTGCACAAAAGAGGGTGACTGAAAACAGAGCCTCCCCGTAGAATTAGTTACCTGGGATCACACTAGTATTTTTAGTGATCAGCCTCGTAGCCCTGGGCAAGGCGTTTTTCCTCTTCTCTCAGGGTTTGGAGACCAGTGTGCCATATACTCTCAACAAACGACTGCTGAATGAGGAAATGCATGCAAGGTCTGTAAAAGGAGCAGGCATGTGCGCGCCTGCTCCCCTGTAGCCTCCCTCTACCTCCCCAGGAACATAGATGGTTTTAAGATCAACTGGGACTTTGGGCAAAGGTTCAGCTGGATTTGTTTGTTCCTCTCTGATCTGCTTTGACTGTCCCTGGTCAGGATCCCAGCCAGCTTGAAACAAACACAAAACTAAACAGGAAAACAGAAGAGTAAAATAACAGCAGCATGTTCTTCTAAAGCCCTGTCGAGTGCTGATAGGGCTGACAAGATAAGAGGAAATTGTATTTAGGCAATAAGAGGGCTTTGTTCATGTTGGAGACTTCTCTGACCATGAGTGCTTTAGATGCAGAGATAAACCCCCCACTCCAGCCCTCCAGAGATGTCCTCCACCACGCTCGGCTGGGGGACAGACAGCTAAGAACACAAGGGGCAAGAATTCCAAAATGATACATGTCGAATTGCTGGCCTGGATTTCAAATGCCATAGATAGTTTATGCAAAGTCTCGCACTGTTGTAAAATGTAACACAATCCACTGGCAGATCTGCCTAAGCTCGGTCCCAGTTGTTTTTGAGAAAAATAAATAAACTTAAAAACGTCTTCCAGCCCATTAAAGTTACTATGTTTTACCCATAGTCTCCTGGGTATTAGGCTTCTAGAGTTTTGAATAACTGAAGCCATCACCTAATTCCTGGCCAATGAGATAGTTGATTCTTGGCAACTCTACTCTCCTAAGAAGTTACCTGCGACATTCAGGAAACTCAGACTGTATTTCCAGGGCCCATTGATGCCTTGGGGGAGGGGCAGAGAAGCTATGGCGATGAACAAGTTTCAGTACTTTTCAATGTTTTTAAAACAGTGAAGCTCTTAAACGAAGCGTTACAAGACTGCTCGATATATAAAACAGATGATGCTCTGATGATGCTCTGGTTGAAACAGTGGAGCAGAAACTAAGCAGATTTTCCAACATTTTGACCCCTCAAGCTGACACCTCCAAGGAACCGTAGGAATCCATAGGTTACACCCTGACATCCTATAACCCAATGCAAGGGTCAAATGTGGAAGATAAACCGAGGTCCAAAGAGGCAAGATAACTATTCCACAATTGCAGATCACATTGTGAGGGAGCTTGGACCAGAACCAGGTATCCTTCATCCAAAGCCAGCTCGCCATTGCAGAACTCTTGAGTGACTATGTATGATTCCCCAAAGCTGGTTAAGTCACACTCTTCCTTTATTTGAGGTTTCAAGAATGAATTGATGAAGATGTTAACATTAGAAAAATTAGATGAAGGGCCTAGGGAACTCCCAGCATCATCTTTGCAACTTTTCTGTAAATAGTAATTACTCCCAAACAAAAAGTTTAAAAGCAAAAAAAGCACTGATGCTTGCAATTGTAGATGACAATGCAGCTGTGTATTTTATCTTGACTTTGATTAGTGAATTTGATGTATAACTTTTCCACTCCATTTTTAACTCTTTTACTCTCATCCATATGAATCCCTGGATATAGTCTTGCTTTGCATGATTTTTGTAAATGGCATCATAGTGTACTTATCCACTTACATCTTGTTCTTTTTAATTCACTCAGTGTTATTATGTTTTTGCAATCTCTCCATGCTGACATCTATGAACTCACAAGTAGGGCTTCCATTTTGTTTGGCCAGGACCCATACTGAACAAATGTTAAATATTGTTAGTATCATGCCTGTATATGAATCTCATTCGGTTCTCTTCATATTCTTTTGCTTATTGAATCCCATCATGTGAATGTCATATTTTATGCATCCCTTCCTCAAAAGGTAAACATGAAAACTCTTCCCAATCTTTTGCTACGATAGATATTGCTGGAATGGATATGTTTGATCCTTGAATACCTTGATCCTCTATAGGTCAGCCTTACTTTTTAGATGAGTAAACTGAGATCTGCAGTGTGGAATGACAGACCCAAATTCACAGGGAAATTTTGAGAAAGGAGCCACATTAGAGCTCAGAGGAAAATCACCAATTTGGGATGAGAAATCTCAAGAACTCAGCTTTTCCTATCTTTTTTCATCATAGTGCTTTTCTGTTCTACAGTTTATAGTTATGTATGCATAGGTGATTACTTAATGAACATTTGTATACATTGTCACTCTAAGCTCCTCAGCTTATATGTTACCCACCATCTTGTCTCAGAGCGCTTGGCAATTAGCAGTTACTCAATAAATATTATTTCAGTGAATGAGTAAACCAATAAATGAAATGACATTTGAATACACATGAAACCCCTAAGTTTGAAGAATGCTACTTGTCTATACATGCTTTGTGATTCTTTTAACACCACTTGGTATATCTATCAGATATACCAAGAATGAATGTGTGTATGTGTTTGTGTAAATATGTATACATGTTTATTATTATATATATATGGAGTGGTGGAGCTGGGTTTCTTTGGGGGGAAGCAAATGCTCATACTCCCTTAGACTTTGCTCTGTCATTAATATAGCACTGAGCACAATTTACAGATTTGTTCTAAAGTGTGCTGCTTGATATTCCAGAGTCTATGAGATCCAACCCCTCAGCCAGCCTTTTCTGCCACTTTCCCCAAACTCTAATAATACCAGGCAGCTTATCACAGCTTAACCATTCTGGCTTTCGGCTTTCTTCTGAGCCTCTTGCTTCTGTTCCCTCTGCCTGTAATGCCCTTCCCCTTATCTCTACCCTGTTCTTCCAGACCCAACTCAAATATCAGCTCCTCCAGGCTTTGTCCCCATGAGAATTACTCTGTCACCTCTCCTACCAAAGCATCTTATCTCTTCTCTCCTTAACAGAGAGTGAAGATTTCCTCCTCTGTATTAGAATGTGGGCTCCTGGAATAGACTCTTGCCTCTTCATCCCGGTGTCTTCCTGCAGTGCCAAGCACACAATATGTGGATAGTAATCGTTTATCAAATTGAATGTAATTCAACCTCTGAGACCCTCTACAACACGTGTTTTTCTTTATCTTTTCCCAGGTGTGTCGAACCAAGGTGATCGACCTCAGCGAAGGCATTTCCCAGCATGCCTGGTACCCTTGCACCATCAGCTACCCATACTCCCAGCTGTCTCAGACCACTTTCTGGCTCCGGGTAAGCCAAAGCTTTGAGAGCCTTGGAATCTCCAGCAGTGGCCCTCAGGAATGACCCTTTCCCGAGATGGTTCGTCTACCCATGGAAGGTGTCCATTGTAAGGACAGAGAACAAAACCCTTAGCAGTGGGATGCTTTCTGAAATGGAATCCCTTCATTGCTTGTGAAATACTCCCCCCCACCCCCACCCCCAGTCATTCTCGTTTTGGCAAAGAGTTCGGATACCGTTGTCTGCCTGGAACCTCCTATCCGTTGTTCAAGGCCTTTGAAAAGTGTCTTCTCTTCCTTGAAGCCTTTACTGATCCCCACAGAAAAAAAGTGACTATTCTCTCCCTTCTAATCCCGCACATGTTTGATTATGTGTTGGATGGCACTCGTCACATATTACATAGCTGTCTAGGAGCCCATCTTCCTGACTAAGGATTGTGGGTTGTACTGAATTTTGACTTGTATGTCACTGCCCTACTTTGATCTCCACAGTCTGCAGAAATGCAACGGCCATGCCTTGTTCAGCTTTGTTTCCTCGGTGTCTAATATTAAGTACCGTTTTTTGGTGTGTTTTTTGTATGTGCCAGACACTTGACTTCCATCATCTTCCTGAGCCTCACATTCACCCTGTGATGTAGCTCTTTTCTTAATCCACCACTTAGGTGAGGGAATGTAGGCCCAGAGCCACACAGCCACCCGAGCATCACATGGGAGCATCTCAGAAGGAGCAGAGCCAACCCTGGAGCAGGATTTCTGACCTCAGAGCCTGTGCTCTTCACTGTGAGGTGTCACTGCCTCCCTCTTTCCGTCATGGGCTCAAGATGAGTAGTGTGGTTCCTGAAACAGAAGATTCTCCTAGAAACCCCCGCCCTGAGGTTATGTCCCCACGATGTGACAGACGGCATGAGTGACCCTCTTATGTCATGTGCATTTCAGGCATTCTTTTCTCAGCCAATGGTTGCTGCAGCTGTCATTGTCCACCTGGTGACTGATGGGACCTATTATGGGGACCAAAAGCAGGAAACCATCAGCGTCCAGCTGCTCGATACCAAAGATCAGAGCCACGATCTAGGTGAGCATAACCCCTCGGGCCTGGCTTGCTCTTGGGACCTGTTCCCAATCCTGCCCATGGATGGCTGTGAGGACGAGCCCTTCCTTCTCCGTTCCCCCTTCTTGTTATCTATGTGGCATTCGGATTGTCTTCAAATCAAGATGTGCTTGTATATCTAGAGAAGCCTGAATCAGACAGGTACGGGGATGAGGGGTCACTGTGAAAGTCCTCCCGTCCATAGTTCCCTTCTTCCAGACACCTTTAACCTCAGGCATCCCACCGGATCCTGGAAAGACCCTGGGCCGCGCGCTGAGCACAGGTCGTTTCCCGCTGTGTGTATCAGCCCTTGAGAGCCAAAGAGAAGCCCTGAGAGCCCGGGTTACATGGCAATAACCAGCAAGAAGGCAGAGAAGCCAGGTTTTCAGAATAGTAGCCCCCTGCTCTTACCCTATAGCCAGAGGTGGCTGGGAATGCCCCCAAAGTGCCAACTGTGTGTCCAGCTCAAGCTCCAGACGTTTCCATGGGAGCAGGAATAAGAAAGGGTCAGATTCAGGAGTAGGCAGGCAGGTGAGGAAGCAGCTGCCTGAGCACAGGACACAGAGGGAGGATGAGGGCTGGAGGTGTCACATGTACCGCCGCACCTCTGCGTACCCATAGGAGCCATGGGACACGGGGCGGAGCCCAGCTCCAGTGCTGATCGCCAAGGTTTGAATCCCGTCCCCACATTCATTCACCTTGATAATGGGGGCAATTTCCTTGGCCACTCCGTGCCTCACTCAGAGGCTTGCATTCCTCTTATGCACATTGGTGACAACGATGCCACTTTACAGGCAGAGCGACATAATTAAATGAGATATCCCTCAGGTCTGTTGTGACCCATGCCTAGCACAAGACCTGGCACTCAGGACGTCATCCTATTATCTGCCCTCACATTTCCAGTATGCCCAGCACATACTGGGCAGTCATTCCAGGTGTTGGGAATTCCAGGCCAGCACCGAAATCCAGGCTTCAAGGCTGTGCCCGCACCATTCCACAGGGAGGTCGTTTCAGAGACCCCCCTGGGAGGCAAGCAGGCAAGGGTCAGCAGGGTCCGGCAGAAGCTAAGGGATCAGGGAGGGTTTTTTTGTTTACTTATTTAGTTAGTTTTAAAGGTGGGGGGGGGATGACATATTCATAAGGAAGAGAAAGAAAACCCCTCTGGACTTATCGGGATTCCTGAGAAATTTCCCTAAGTGGGAAGCAAATATTTTTATAGCTGTCCTGGCAGAGAATATCACAGCCAGGCTCTGAGCGGAGGGTTTTCAGCGGAATGCGGGAAAGTCTAGTTCCAAGGACACTCCTTAGGTCCCACTCCTGGATGCCTGAGACTTCCACATGGTCCTGTCCCTCCCCACCGGGTCCCTGTCCTCTGTCCTCAGCATCCTGACTTCTCTTGCAGAGGCTTCGCAGCTCGGAGTGAGTGGACCACAGAAGGGGGGCTGCTGCTGGCGTGGAAGCTTGGTGTCCCAACCTAGCAGGCCTCCTGGGACATGGCTAGGGTTATCTCATGTTTTAGATGCAGAAACCGAGTTTCAGGGGTTTGCTGGAGTCACATAATAAGGAAGTGGCTAAAGCAAGAATTGAACCGAGTTCCACCAACACCAAAGCCAGCTTCCATTTTACCCGCTCCAAGCCATCCATCACTCCCATCCCTGTCCTTCTGGGTGGGCCTTTTCTCCCGGCCCCTCTCCCTTCAGTCTTGAAGCCTGGGGACCTGCTCCCTGTTCTAGAAAGAACCAAGGGCTTTTGAGTGAGACAAACTTGGATCCTACTTAGACTTTATATTGCTGGCTGTTCTGTGTCCCTCTGGAAAGCCAGTTCTCACTCCTGACTCTGTCTCCTCTCTGCAGAATGGTTACAGGGCTGCTCCCAGATTCCTAGATGGAAAATGAGAGTATGTTTGCTCCCCAGGAATGGCCTGTTGCTGTGAATTATTTCTGGGAAGGCAGCCTGAAAACTAGCAATTCAGACCCTCAAGCTCCAGTGAAATGTGGGAGGGAGGTGAGGGCCGGTGATGCTTGGCTGACGGGTAGCCCTCTGGGGGAGGAGAGGGGCTGTGGGCGCTAGGTGAAGGGAAAGCTTAGGGGGCAGGGAGGCAAGGGGGTTGGGAAGATTTGGAGCCAAGAAGAAAGGCAGACAAAGAAACTTTCAATCAAACTCAAAATCCCCACCGGCCACCCAATGGTGCTTTTGTGCAGTGACATGAAAGGGTCTGGGGGCTTCAGGAAGGGCCCGTTGGGGAGGGCGTGACTGGCCTTGACTAATGAGCCTGGCCCTGTCTCCCCTGACAGGCCTCCATGTCCTCAGCTGCAGGAACAATCCCCTGGTTATCCCTGTGGTCCATGACCTCAGCCAGCCCTTCTACCACAGCCAGGCGGTCCGCGTGAGCTTCAGTTCGCCCCTGGTCGCCATCTCGGGGGTGGCCCTCCGCTCCTTCGACAGCTTTGACCCCGTCACCCTGAGCAGCTGCCAGAGAGGGGAGACCTACAGCTCTGCTGAGCAGAGGTAAGGCACCCTGGGTTTTGTAGCCAGTGGAGACGAAGGACTCCTGGAACGGGGTAGCCATGTGTGTGGCTGCAGAATGTCTGTGTGTGTCTCCCTTCTCCAGCTTGTGGACCCTGGTGGGTTCTGCCTTTGGGCCTGGGAGGTCCACCTGTCTCTGAATTTCAGGGGTGAGGGAGGGAAGCAGGGATGTATGGCTCGCAGTCCCAGAGCTTGCAGGGGCTTGCAGGGGGCCCCGGGATCATCAATTTCCCTCTCTGGTCCTGAACATCCTCATTTGAACCAAGACAGGATAGGTGGATTCGCTCTCTGCCAGCTCTTAGATACTAGAATATTCTGCCTCCCAAGTAGCACAGACAGAAGGCATCTGAAAGTGAGGGGATGGGTGGGGACTTGCTATTTGTTCCATCCCAGTTCACTGTGTGTTTCAGTGATGGGTGAAATCTCCACGTCGTCCCCATGCCTAGCCCCTGAGATCCCCCCAGTGGTCCAGGAACCTGTCTGTCAGCTGCATAATGTCACTACTTCAGTGCTTTTGACCTGGCCCCTGTTCATGGACCCGGTTTGGGGCTAAGAAAGGAAGGTGTTTCCTGGAAAGTATAGGAGCTTTGGTGATATCCTTACTGGATCTGACTCTGCCCCTTCAGGACTATGTATCCATGAATAAGTCGCTTCGCTTTTCTGAGTCTCAGTTTTCTATTTTGGAAAAAAAACTGATGATAACAGCTACCCCATAGTGTGGCCGTGACAGTGAAATGGCGCACTCGCAAACTGTTAGACGGCATGCAAAGACAACGTATTAATAACCATGCATTCATAAAGAACATTTATCTCCATATGATGGTGGTGCCTTTCAGCACAGAATGCCACGTAAAGCTCCCAGAGTTAATCTGGAAGAAACCTCAGAGATCATATAGCACACACCCACAGGATCCAAACTCCTGTGTCACCCTCTAGAATTCCAGACCCCTTCCCCCCAAGGGGAGAGACTGGTCCAGAGTCACACAGCATCTCTCTCACATGTGTTTAATGAGATCCAGAAGAAAAAAGAAAGAGTTGGGGTCTTGGTGGGCTCCCCCAGAGTGAAGCCCTCTGAAAGGCCATTCAGCCCTGCCCTGTACACCTGGGAGCAAGGAGAGGAGAAATGTGGGGAGAGGGGACCTCAGCCTTTCCCACGCCCCTGACCACAGAGGATCAAAAGGTGGTTGCAAAACCCACATTGCTTTCACCCGCAGTCTCTAGCTTCGGTTGTGCAAAGTCTGTTGCAATCACTCAGAGGCCAAAGAGCTCCTTAAATATCACTCATTGTTATACTTCACCCTAAGAGGGCTTTTTCATCCCTGCTTCTCCAGACTATAAAAATAACTTAATTCTCAGAACCCAGAGAAACAACGTGGATAGACAATGCAAAGCCATCGGCCTTTCCACAATGCTTCCGCCCTCACCCAGCCACCGGCCCCATCTCCAAGTTCACTGAGGCCGGCACTGACTTCTTTGAATTCTTAATCAACAGTTCCTGTGCCCAGAAGTGCAGAGTAGGAAATGTTTAACCTCAGAAATAAATCAGCCCATAAGCATTTGTTGGGTTCTTTGACTTCTGGTGGAAGAATACGGAACTGGGGCAAAGCGGTGTCCCGTCCCTGGCTGGTGGTGTGACGGGGAGCCAGTCACTCCTTTTTGCTGGGCCTCAGCCTCCCCATCTATGAAATGATGATGGAGTGGATGTTTTCTGTGGTTCTTTCCAGTTCAAACAGTCTATGAGTCCCAAAGAGCGGGGGGGGGGCAGGAGGGATGAGGATGGGGCCAACGTTTGTTATTTTATTATCTTATTTCATTATCACGTCTGTCCTGGGCGGTATGGACAGACTGAGTGAGGCCAGTCCATTCAGGCAGTCAGAGGCAGAACCTTGCTTTGTGGGACCCTAAAGAGCCACGCTCTGCCCACCGGAGCCAGGCACCTCAAGGGGAGTAGAGACCTTTTCACGGCTTCTGCCATCTGAGCGTGTAGTCAGGGAACCTGAGTAAAGTGCTGGAAAGGCAGCCCTGCAGCCCCCAGGGCCTTGGCTGGCTTGGCCCTGAGCTTAGCTCCCACTGGGGCAGGCTGAGCCCCCAGGGCTGAGGCTGCCCCAGATGCAAGACCCCCTCCTGAATCCCTCAGGGGGAAAGGACAGCATCTGCTCCTGGGGAGCTGAAGAGGCATTTACCCAAATAGGCAGGATGGTGCAAATGTGCAAATGCACGAAAACAAACAAACCAGGAGGAAAGAAAAGAAAAATAAGCAACAACTGTAAAAAGCCGTGGGATGTTTTTCTTCATTCTCAAAAACACCGAGGTACATGGCATCACTTTTGATAGCCCAGAGTTCAGCTGGCTGTAGCAGAAACACCCCACTGGACTCTTCGCTGTTTCCCAGGTAGTGAGAGGTGCTGCACCTCCCCTCCCCTCTGCTCCCACCCACACCCCATCTAGTCTCTTTCTTGCTTTCTCCCCTTGCTCCCCCTCCTGCCCCTCTCCTCCCCCTCTCCCTCTCCTCTCACCCCTGTTTTCCCCCCTCATTTTCTTTCTCTTCCCCTGAGCTTTACATCTAGTGGGTTGCCACGGGAAAAGCATCACTACAGCAAAATCAATTCAGGTGGTGTGTTCTGACCTAGATTCAAGGGTCTCCAGTCCCCGTGCAGTACTTGGAATTAATTCAGAGGTCCAAGAAAACAGGATCAGGTTTCAAATGAGAGGTCCAGTTGTGGAATTCTAGCCAAACCCCAACTCCACACCGAGTTAAGGGAACGGGGAAAGATGCGTGTGTGTGTGCGCGCGCGCATGCGTGTGCGTGTGCGTGTGCGTGCATGCATGCGTGTGTGTGTGTGTGTGTGTGTGTGTGTGTAGTGATGGTGGTGGGGGAATTAAGAGGCTTCTTCAATGAGAAAAGGAACAATCATGAGTGGAGGCTCCAGGGTGTCTCTTACACAAACACACACACACACACACCGCCTCTATCGATCCTTAGGATTCTAAGCAGAGATTGAGCAATTTATTAAAAAATTCAGTGGATCACGTGTTTAGACAACTAACTTTCTTCCCTCCCTCTCTTTCCCCTTCCTCTCTTCCTCTCTTCCTCTCTTCCTCCCTTCCTCCCTTTCCCCTTCCTTCCTTCCTCCCTTCCTCCCTTTCTCCCTTCCCTCCTTCCTTCCTCCCGCCCCTTTTATTTGTATTCTTTCCTCCTCTATGTCAAACTCTGCCCACTTGCTCCATGCCAGCCCGCCTAGAGAGGCAGTTCTGATAGGGAGCTAACTTTTAGAAGGCTCATGTTACAAGGAGATCAAATTTTCATGTGGCCAGATTAACTCCTTCTCTAGGCAGGGTGGACTTTGTGGTTGGAGCAGAGTGAAGATTGAGGGGTCCCTACAGGCTGAAGCCATGATTCCCTAGAATCTGTGCACTGATAGGAGCCCACGTGTGGAAGATCTTCTCAGGTGAATATACAGGAGTTCATATACAAGCATTGGAGGCCAGAACGCAACTGCTCACAGCCAGAGACTGCTGGCCTCAGATCGCTGTCCACAGGCTCACCGAACTTCTCCAACCCTCAAGGGGACCAGCACCTCTCAGAACATCTGTTGGGGGGCCGCTGGTCTGGGGGCTATACCTGCAAACAAAACAGCTGTGCCTCAGCATATGTATTTCTTCAGCTGGACTGGATACTGCCTGACCCTTCTCCAAAACGTTATCTAGCTCACGCCCTCATCAGCATCTGTCAGAGTTCCTGCATTTCCATCTCCTTGGCTATACTTGGGAGTATCAAAGTCTGTTTTTCCCCATTCCAAAGGGCTCTGACATGATATCCTTCTGCTGTTTTATCCTCACAAAGCTATGATCCCTGAGAGCTGGGGGCTCTAAGAGATGCTCTGGTTCTGCTCTCTCCTTGGGGGTGGGACACGTAAGGTCCAGGCAAGGGACGTGCATTACCCAAAATCACCCAGCCCTTAGGGGCAATGCTGCCATGTACATCTGGTTCTCAGGACCCCCAGGCTGAGCCCTTTCCTCCTCATCAGAGGTTTCAACTCTGCTGTCCCGCAGGTAGACCGGGCCACAAACCACTTGTGTTTGTGTGGCCCTCACTAATTATCTTCTTTAATTAGTTGCTAATGATTAAATACCAGGAGAGTCCTATTACAACTGAAATTCTTCCTCCTTTTAAATACATCAGAAGATTTGGAAACGCAAGACCCTCGGTCCCACGAGGCAACCTGGGGCTGGAGTGGAGAAGCGCCGTTGCTTGGGACAGACACGCGTCCTCCTACTGCACGCTCCCAGCTCACCTCGGCCTTCCCAATGTTTACCTGGACCCTGCAGGTCGCTGACCCTGCATCCCTCCTCTACACCACCTCTCCCCTGTACCGCCACATCACTGGCTTCTAGAATTCTCGGGCAGATGAACCTTTTAGGTTCTCGAGCCCTAGTCGCTCCACTTCCCGGCAGAACAACGAGTCCTGTCCTGGTAACTCCTGATGGGTCTCACTTCCCAAGTGACCCTGCAGCTTCTGTGCCAAGAACACGTCCCCCTTCACTTCCCAGGGTTGAATATGCTGTGTTTTTGGCTGTCATCTGGGTAACCCAGAATGGTTTATAAACAACCTGCCTGTTATTATCTCCACTTCCCCATGGCATAATTGCAGCTGAGGAGCAGGGCCCCCGAGTCAAGGGGCAGAGCCAGGAGAGGAGCCCTCATGCACCCTATAACTCCTGGCCGTCTCTGTCCTGGTTTCAGTTCCACCCAAGCATCCTCTGTTAGGCGCAATTAGGGCCATTCAATAGGTAGTGGGAGCGGCAGGAGTGGGGCTTGGCTGTCAGATCACTAAGTTTTACCTCCAGGTGGAACTTGAGGTAAGTAAATGAACTAAAACGCAGATAAGAAAAAAAAGGAAATTCATAAGTATCTGATTATCTCTGCCTCTGGGGTCGGGGTGTCTGCACCTTTCCCCAGAAGTGAGAATGTCATCAATCCATGACCTGCGCCCCTTCCCCCATCCCTCTGATCACCCACACTCCTTCTGAAAAGTATCTTTTTCCTTTTATTATTTTTATTGACCATCCATCACTAGTATTAAATCCTCTCCCCCACCCTCGGCCTTTTTTTTTTTTTTGAAGCCAGAGGCTTTTCTTTTTGTTTTCCTTGTTTTAATTTTTGTTTTTGTGTTTCAGAAATGACAGGGCTGTGTCAGGGAGTTATTTGGGAGGGGCAGTTGGGTAATGTTTATCATTTTGGGGCAATGTGTTCACATAACCCTTTCCAATTATCTGGGAAGCCAAGGGAAAAGCAGGGACTTAGAGGACAGATGGGCAGACCCACACTTGAGTTCTGTCTACACAGAGTGCCTTTGGGTAAGCAAGTTCACTCTTATTCTCAGTCTCCTCTTGAAAATGGGGTTAATAATACTACCTCAAGAGTTACCACGAGGATGCAAATAAGATGATGCAGCCAAAACACAGCACCAATACCTTGCACATATCACCTCCCTTGCCCTTTTCTTCTGTTTTCAAGCCTGTGAGCCAAGTGCAGAGGGAGGTGCCGAAAAAGCAGGCATGCCTCACTCTCCAAAGTGTGTTCTGGAAGACACTAGTCCTAAGAAATGTCCAAGCAAAACAGGTCCTCAGAGTTTGGAGTACAATGTGCAGCTTAGCCTCTGCTGGAAATCTGCAGTGCGCCTTTTAGAACCTTCAAGGTTCTGAGAAGTCCTGCAATGAAGAAAGCTGACTGGTCTCATGAACCCAATGCTACCTTACTCAGGCAAAGTCTATTGAATGGATGAATGAGTGGCTGACACGTCACCTTTTTGATCATCTTGAGAGAGAAATCGTTTTATTACCTCCACTTTACAGATGAGGAAACTGAGGTTCAGAGTGTCATACAGCTTTGCAAGGTCAAACAGCTGACCCGTGGCAGAGGTAGGGCTGCCGTTGCTGAGCTCTGTTGCCCTTTCTGTTCTAGGAAATTCAGTTTTCCAGTTTATCCTGTTCCTGCGAAGAAGAACATTGCAGTGCACAGAATTGGAGAGGGGGTTGTTTTTTACTTTGATGGCTCCACAGCCCAGAGAAGCCCAGAGCCCTTTGCTTTCGAAAGGGCTCCCCGAGTCCCTGGGTGGTCATCATACTTGAGCCCAGGGGCGCAGAGCAGGAACAGCTAATGTGTAAGGCATAGGACAGCTGGTAGCTTCCAGAGTAAATCTCCCTCGATTGGAACCATGTGGCCCTTTCCCCTCAGCGCTTACACAACGTGAACAGATGCGTTGTCTGGTGTCAAAGCCCTGGGTTGACTTCACAGTCACAGTGTCCTCGAGGGCTCCGTTGAGGGCATTGCCAAGGCTCTCAAGGGGCAGGAAGGAGGGAAGCAACTCCCAGCATCTCAGCAAGTGTCACTTGGTCCTGCCAGGGAGTAGGAAGCCCACATCAGCGCGGGGGGCTGAGATCTAAGTCAAACGCGCGTCCTTTTCCCCCAGCATTTTCAAAAGTGAATGTGGCTGAACAACAACAGCAACAACAAAAGTGCATTTTCTTGTGATATGCTGGGGAGATTTCTGGCTCCTCCCCTCCCCTCCCCCTACTTGAGTTCTCACCAGACTTCTGAGCAGAGGAGGGAGCATGGGGGTGAGGAACCATGTGCCTGTGAAACCCTCAGTGGTGTATCCTGGAACTGGCACCAAGGAAATCATTGGGGATTTCTTCGTAAGCCGGTTTGACCACCAGTGACTCCCTGTTCCCTAAATAAAAACAGGACAATGAAAGCCTTGAGGCTCTGGACACAAATCCAGCTGTCTGTGCATACGATATGCCTGCCAGGTCTTGGGTGGGCAGAGTCAGACAGGCAAAAGGAGAGAAAACTGCCTCCTAGAAGCTTTCCATGTCAGGAATCCACATCTGAACCTCTACTAAATGCGTAGGAGCTGTTGCAGGACACCGCAGCCCCGTGTGTCTTCCTGGTTAGGAAAGATCTGTATGCAAGGCGTTTTTATTGCCAGGGCGAAGTGTACCAAGATGAAGAGGGCATTATCTCTACCCTCAGGGAAGCTCTAGTTCAGGTGTGGGGAGAGGTTCGCCACAGGACTTTGGAGCCACACATCTGGGTGGGAACTTAGAGTAACTTAATCTCACTGGTCCCGATTTTTCCAACTGTAAAATGAATAACACTTAGCTCATAGGGTTGTTGTGAGGATGGAGTGAGCTCATGGATAGAAGCAATCAATGAATAGTCATTAATGTTCCGGAGTGTTGGTGTAACTCGAACATAAGGGGGACGATCGCCGAGCACAAGGATGTCACATCATTTCCTTTTGCATCCTTGAGGATTAGCACACATTCTGGCCCTGGTGGGCACCCAGGACCCATGCTGTCAGTGTATGGAGCAGGACCCAACAGCGTTAAGAGCAAACAGGGCAGACTGCCTGCAGGGGAGCTTCCTGGGGGCCCAGGGACAGCGTCCTGTAGAAATGTACGTGTCCCGGAGACTTGAAAAATAGGTAGAATTCAAATGGGCCAGAAGGTTCGTGCAGCAGCTGCAGTGAGACGCGAGGCATGATCCCTGTACAGCTTTCCTCACAATTCATAAATCACGTTACAGTTTATTAAAGATGTCTACATTCAACACCTCAGTTGAGTCTGCGGGTTGGCCGGATTTGAGAATCCGCTGATGCTCAGAGAGGCGATGCACCTTGCTCAAAGTACCTTACGCAACTTCTAGGTAGTAGAGCAGAGATCAATTTGCGCCGTTAGCTGCCATTTCTTGAGGGATTTTATGGGCCAGGAATTCTGCTCTGTGCCTTTTCTGATCCCCGTCTGATCGAATTTTCATGACGACCCTCAGAAGTGAGTACTATTCTACAGTATAAAGAGGCTTTCATTCAAGTTGGTGCCAGGAAGATAAGAAAGACCATGAATACTTACTGTGATCATAATGCTCCCCACTTCACAGATGGAAAAACTGAGCCTCTGCAAGGTTTGACCATAATGACATAGAAAGCTTCCAGGTGGCAGGATTTGAACCTTGGGTCATAACTTGTCATAACTTGGCTCTTACTGATAAAGTTGGACCACTGTTTCCAGAATCTTCCTCACCCAAGCCAGCTCCTCTTCCTTCTCTCCTCAGCCTCTTCCTCTCCTCAGCCTCGGCCTCCTGAAGTCTTGGAGAAGATGGCCATTAGCCTTTATCTGTCAGCTGGATTGCAGTGGTCCTGCAAGAAAACTCCCTCTTACCCTCTTGCTTTTTTCTTTTCTTTAAAAATGATTTTTATTAAAATATAACTAACATACAATATTATATGAGTTTCAGGTGTACCCCATAGTTATTGGACATTTATAGACCTAAAGAAGTGATCACCATCATAAGCGCCACAGCCATCTGACACTGTACTATATGCTGTCACAAGATTATTGACTAGATTCCCCGTGCTGTATGGTACATCCCCATGACTTATTTGGTTTATACCCAGAGATTTGAACCTCTTGTTTCTTCCCTCTCCAGCTGTGTGCACTTTGCATGTGAGGCCACTGACTGCCCAGAGCTGGCTGTGGAGAACGCTTCTCTCAACTGTTCTAGCAGTGACCGCTTCCACGGTGCCCAGTGTACCGTGAGCTGCCGGACGGGCTACGTGCTCCAGATACAGCGGGACGATGAGCTGATAAAGAGCCAGGTATGTGCAGGTGCTGCACTGAGAGCCCCTCTCCTGCCTGAGAGGCTGACCGGGTTTCGAACATATTCTCTGATGAATCTCAAGCTCTTAAAACTGTGCTGTCACATAGTTGATATGCAATCAATATGTGTCGACTGAATGAATCAGTCATCGATCTGGAGTTTCTATGATAATAGTTCCTGTGCACAGGAGTGTTTCACACGATGTGTATCAGAGTCTTTGTGTGGGTTGCAGATCTGGAAGACCACAGGCTGAGCATTTTGAATGAAACCTTTATAGTCAGAACTCCTCTACCATTGAATGGGCTACTTTACTTTAGGAAGAGGTGAGCCCTCTGTCATGAGGTGTTCATTCATTCATTCATTCATTCATTCATCACAAAACATCTGTTCACTGGGAACCAGAGGCTATACTAGATGCTAGAGGGGAAAAAACAAAAACACAAAAAAGTAACTAAGATAGACCTGCTCCTTCTCTCAAGGAAGCTTGGTGACTTGTGATGGGGACCAGCCAATGAATGAGTAATGACCTCACAGAGTGATAAACACTAGAAAGGGAAGTGTAGGGTGTTGTGGAAACATAGGAAGATTCATGGAAGGTGCCCTGGAAGAAATGACATGAAAGCTGAGAATTAGATAGGTTGGCCAAGGGGTATGTGTTAGGGAGAAGGAAGAAAGATGGGCTCTAGCTCAAGCAGGAAGAGTACATGGAAGCCCATTGGTGAGAAAGAGCATACTGCACACTGAGATCTGTCTTTTTCTGAGCTCCCTTAAGCAGTGGGGCTGGAGGAGCAAGTATGTCCACTGGTACAAGGCCCTATTAGCTGGGTCAGGAAGTTTGAGGTTTATCGTTAGGGCAACAGGGAGCTGTGGAAGGCAGTGACATGGTCTAATCATGGTTGACAAAGGTCCTTCTGGCTGCCCACTTGGGTGTGGCTTGGAGTCTGGCAGTAAGACTGGCCCCAGGGAGAGCCCACAGGAGGTCATCAGAAGAGACCAAGAAGAGGGATGTGTCCTGCATGAGGGGAGTGGCAGTGAGTGGATTTGAGACGTGACAGAATGTTGCTTCCGCCAGATGTTGCTGTGGGGTCCCAGGTGGGTGTGGGGGCGTGGGGCATGGTGATTGAGGATGCCAAGCTGTCACCAGATGCTGCCTTTTCCAGGGCCCTGCCAGCAGACTCTACCTTCATTCTGTAAACACACAGGGCAGGTTCCTTGTTGCTGGGAATATCTATTTGTTCAGACCTTCTGGAAGCTCTAGATCGCTTGTCTTAGACACCAATTTCCGTGTGTCAGACATGGCAGGTCTGAACTCCTGTGGAAACAATTAGGCTATTTTGGCAGCGAGGGACCTCTACTCCCTTTGATGTGCGCTTAAAAGGGGAAAAAAATGTCCTTTGCTTTTAAAATCCCAGATCAACATTTAGCATCCCTAATCCCCTGGGATTTGGCAGCTTCCTCTTTGAATAGAAGCCCCCAGGGCTGCTGCTGACAGCCCTTCCCTAGGTACTGTAGCATGACCTCGCCCTTCCACCCTGAGGCCCTGTTATCTTTTAGTTTGGTTCACAGCACTGCTGACCCTATGACTTTCCCCAGCCTGTTCCTTCTTCACATCTACCGCTCTCAAGTCTGGAACCGTCACATTTCAGAGTAGGGAGTAGCTCCTAGAACAATCCTTGGATTCAGTGCCAATGAGAGAACTCAAATAAAGAACGGGACTTACCCATGGTCTCATAGCACAGAGGACAAACATCAGGTCTCCAAGATCCCAGCATGATGTCTACTCTCTGCCAGACACTACATGCGTTTTCTGTAACCTTCTCCAGAGCCAAGAAAAGACACAAAAATTGACAGCCCGTGCCCCACCATACCTACCGTTGATCATGTTTCAGAGGCTATTTCATCAAAGAAGTCATCATGCCCAGAGGTCTCTGAGTCCTGAGATTCTCACCAATACAATGCAAATAATGACCCAGAGACTCTACACATAGTTAAGAGCATCACCTTTGGGTTCAATCCCCATTGATCTTCTCTCCAGCTGTGGAACTTGGAGATAATCCCTTAGAGTCTCTGAGCCTCAGTTTCTGCATCCTAAGATGGGAACTGAAATGCCTAACTCGTACAGTTGTTGGGTCATTAAAAGTGAGCTAGAGTTAAACACTCAACATTGGTCTCCAGGTGCCCAGACAAGACGCTGAGATATAGCCTCAGGGAGAAGGGTGTTGCCCCCATCCTTGGGATGCAGGCTGCCACCATTCACTGTGCACACCTCTACCTTCCAGACCGGACCCAGAGTCACAGTGACCTGTACCGAGGGCAAGTGGAACAAGCAGGTGGTGTGTGAGCCTGTGGACTGTGGCACCCCAGACCAGCATCACGTCTATGCTGCCTCCTTCTCCTGCCTCGAGGGCACCACCTTCGGCAGCAAATGCTCCTTTCAGTGTCGTCACCCAGCGCAGTTGAAAGGTACCGAGGGCCCTTTGGCTTGGCTCGCCACCCCACTTCCTCTGGGAAATCCAGAGGCTGCTTCTAGGTTCTTCTTCTGGGCCTCAAACACCAAGGGTTGGATGGATTTTATCTGTGCACCTGATTCCTTTCCACCAATTGTATTGTACTTATGAAAACTTCCTTGCTGGGCAGCTAAAGAAAAAGTAGAGTGTGGATAAATATGGCAATGAAATCCCCTCCAAGACCTTGCAAATTTTGCAAAAAGGAAAGAAAAGAGAGAGAGAAAGGGAGAAAGGGAGGGAGGATGGAGGGAGGGAGAGAAGAAAATTAAAAAAGAATAACACTTGGAACATGTGACCAATTCACTGGATTAGGGCTTAGTAAGCCTAAAACGTATTATTATTATTCCCATTATCACGGAGGAGGAAATTGTCCCAGGCCACCTTGTTAGTAGTGGGATTCATATTGGAGTCCAGGTCTTGCCTTCCTCCAAAGCCAAAGGCTACTCTTAAAGAAAGGCTAGCTGGGGAAAGAGAAGAGGGTATGGTTAGGAAGCATTTACTAGCATCTCCCGGGCGAGGCACCAGGAGTATTTGAACGTGAGGAAGACATCCTCTGTGATACTAAAGAAGAGGCCACATTTTGGAAATGAGTGAGAGGCTGGCCTGGGTGTCCAGAATGTCAGGACTAGAAGGGCTCTTCAAGCTCATCAGGAATAACTGATTATTGGAAAGATGGTAAAACTGAGGTCCAGTAAGAGGAAGGAAGGGATTTGTAGCAAGTGAATGGCATCATCTGGATAAAAGCTCTTAGGTTCTGACCCATGATTGGATTTGGCAATATAGCCAATTTTCAGAGGTGCCATGACCCTCTCCTTTGCTTGGTATATTAGAGGAACAATCACCCCTTTGATACCAAAAATGATCACAATGAAACCTCACTCAAGCACAGTTGCCATTTGGGGAGTATGCAAGAGTGGACTTCTTTGGGGTGTGGGGGGTTTAGAGGGAGGTCTGTAAATTGACTTAAACTTAGACGTAGTATTATGTATTCATGAGTCTCAGGCATTCTGATGATCAGAGAGGGTCAACAGTTTCCCCAGATTTTCAAGGGGATACATAACTTCAAAAGATGGGTGGACTTGAATCCCTAGCAGGCTGTGGCTGTGTCTAATTCCTTTTAGCATTCCTGTCAGCAAACCCAGACCTACACACAGCGAGACTCGATAAAATGTATTGGCTAAGATGGCTGGATGAATTGATGACAGTTAACACTGCAAGAAATGTTTCTTTTATGAAATGAGTGAAAGGCAGCCATCTCACTAAACTGCCTCAAAAGAAAAGCAGGGAGCACTTTGGGAATGCATCCTGTAGGTCCCCTCATTTTTAACCCAAGACAATCTGAAGTAAAAAAAAAAAAACCAACCAAACAAAAAAACCTATAGACAGTTCATTTGAGCTACTGTGAAGATTTGACACGAGCAAGGTGAAAAGACCAGTGTAGAAATTGTAAATCCTCCATCTTTCAGGTTACCTGAGCCCTTCACTTGACCCCGTTTGCCCAAATGTGGGGCGTATTAGCAACTCCAGACCAGGAAATTACACTTTTCTCAATCAGAGGCTGTTGGGAAAAGCAGGTGTGTGTAAATTCGCATTGGTTATTACAACCCTCACTGTGGCTAATAATACGTCTTAATCAAAGTGATTCAGACCCTTCTGCCATTGCTCCTCTGCTGACTTTGGTGGAGGGGTATGACCCTGGCGTGGAGACCATCATTTGGATAGTTGTTGACCCCAACTTGGCTCTTCCCTCAAGAATACCGGGAAGTATCTCCCAGCCCCCACACTGACCCACTAGGACCCGCTGGTTCTCAGCATCATCTGGTGCTCAATACCAGATGAGCTCAATACCCAATACTGTTGCACTCCTTCTGACTTCTTAGGCTTTTACTGAAGACACGGCGTGGGCTGTGGGCAGGGAGCCTGGCCACGTCCTCCAGTACCCGGCAATGCCTTCTTGCCCGCCCTCAGCTCTTTTCGTCACCCCTCACCCTCTCCCTTCAGGACCCTGCCCCAACCTCCCTCCTTCTAGGAACTCCAAATTCTCTTTCCTCTCACAGGCAGAGACCCTTGCATCTTCCTCAGAAGCACATAGCCAGGCCCTGGAGGGTTTCTCTTTATCCCACGGGTGTCTTTAGTCATCTTCCCACAAACAGGGTCACCCCCTAAAAGGAATTTTCACACAACTCCTGAAAGAATGTCATCCTAGTTTTGGAGCTAGCAGAGTCTAGGATGTCATTGGGTCCAAGCCACTACTGTGCACTTTGTCCTTCTGCCTCTTCACCCCCTGTAACTTCTGACCGTTTCTTACCAAGAGCAATGAAGCCGAATCTCTTCCCAATTCCGCCAGTACTAGCCTTTGGCTAATGCAGCACCCTGAGCGCCCGTTCCAGTCCAGCTAGCTGAATTTCTGTTTTCTCAAAACAATACAGTAGTCAATATGTAGCTTTTCACATCCTAAAATATTGGGGCTGGACAAGAACTCAAAGGCAGCTTCAGTTTAGAGCCAGAAAGGTTAGTTGACTTGTTCAAGGTCACAGGCAGATTAATAATACCTCATGAGCTTAACAAATGGATATTGGGGGCCTACTATGTGCTTGGCACTAGGCTGCGTTCTACGACTAAAAGAACGAACAGGATGCCGTCTCTAGCTTTAGGAGGCAGGGCAACGTCAACACTACTGACCAGGTACTGAGAAAACGCGACCATAGGTTTCCTGGAATTTCCCTCCTTGTATTCTGCACTCAGTTAATTTCAATCTTAAAGGCACTCCCAAAAAAGAATTGGTCTCCTGGTTAATCTTTTCAACTAAGTAATACAAATAGGCACACCTCTTCTGACCGTGTTACAAATATTTTAATACTCCTTAGAGATGAAAATTTCTTCAGGCACCTTTGTAGACAAGCTGAGCAAGATTTAGTCTCCTGAATTCAAAAGATGAATAAATGAAGGTCAAGTTCACATAAACTTTGGGAGCCCAGTCTCTGACACCAGCACACTTCCCCTGAACAAGGAACTCCAGGCTCAGAAATGCCTTCACCCGTATCCTGGCTTATGTTTCTCTAGGAGACACCTGTAAGGGAGTGAGAAAAGGAGGTGTGGAAGTGACGGAAGCATCAGAGGTCTCTTCTGAAGCCAGTGGCCTCTGCGGGCAACCGGAGCTTACTCCCTCCAAGGAATAGTTACTGCACCTCTGGAAACTGGCATGCTAACCTACCAGCGCCATCACTGGCTGAGTGCTCCTTCCAGGGTCATGGACACCTCAGGGCTGTGAGCTTGTCCTGTGTGTGGGCAGAGCACGCACCCATGACCAGAACAAAGGGCCTCTGGCATAGGGTTGCAGGGGCAGGAGGCCTCCTTAAGAGTAGAGTGGTCAGGGGCCGGCCGAGTGGC
>NW_017731617.1:1342216-1343602 GCF_001890085.2 Hipposideros armiger
TTTTTTTTTTTTTTTTTTTTTGACTGTGGTACAGAGCGAACTCCTATTCCTCCTCTCCCAGAATTTACATTTCTGATACACAGTTTCTCTCTTGATTCCCATTTTGCAATTTTTAGGTTATCTTGCCACAAAGGAACCGTGACTTTAACTTCACAATTTACTATTTACAGAGCTGATATGATAGATTTTTAAGAGTCCCGCCACGTTTTCCACAGATATTTTATCCTTCTTGGAGAATGTAGAGAGGGTGTTCTCCCCATACCTTTGATAACTCTCCTTCCCCCTAAGCGTGTGCTGTGCCTGGGCACCCCAAAACACTGCCCCGATTGCGGAGACAGTGCAAAAAGCAGTTTGTAGCCTCTGGTGTACTGGAAGCCACTGCTTTATGGAAGCCAAATGAATCATCTTTCCTCCTTTCACTTGATGTAGAAATATCTAGTCTGTTCTGTGGTATCCCAGTTTATCAATGTGGAATCCTCTGTGGGGTTTGCGGACACGAAGTTGTCTTGTGCTCCCCCGATGAATCTCACTGACACAGGAGGAGGAAGAAGACAGGGAATGTGGGTAGGAAACCAGGGGAGCCTACAGGAAAATTGCACAGCATTGTCTCTTCTTTTCCCTGCTTTATTTCTCTCCACAGTACTGACCGCCCTCTAGCACACGGAATAATTTACTTCTTCGTATAATTTATCATGTTCTTACCCATCTCATTAGAATAGAAGCCCCAGGAGGGCAGGGCTTGAATTTTTTTTTTCTTTTAAACTTGGTCCACTGCTTGGTCCCAATATCTAAAAGAGTAGCTGGCACTTAATGACCACGAAATAGATGCTTGTGAATCAATGAAGGCCTCTGTGCAACTCATATGGTCCTTTCAGATCTCCTGAGGGCAAAAGGTTAGGAAGAAGGAAGAGAAAGAGGAAGGAAGGAAAGGAAGGAGGTAGGAGAGAGGGAAGCAAATAAGGAATTTGACAGCGTTTTCCCTGGACACTTTTCATAAGTGTTGTTTCATTTTATCTCATCACCGTGAAAGGCAGGAGCAATTGTTTTCTTTCTATAGATGGGAGAGTTCAGGTTTGACTCTCTCAGAATAGATACCCTCTTTCCCCGGAAATAAGACCTAGCCAGAAAATCAGCCATAGCGTGATTTCAGGTGCCAAAGTATGGCACCTTGGCATACTGAATATTTTATTTTTTTATTTATTTTTTTTTATTATTTTTTTTTAAAGATTTTTATTGGGGAATTGGGGGGATGGGAACAGTGCTGGGGGAATTGGGGGAAGGGGAACAGACTAGTTGCTGTCGTTTTGTTCTTCAATCTAGTTGTGGAGGATGTTGCTTCACTGGCCCAAGTTGGCACCATCATTGCACTCTTCTCTGGCGAGGCAG
>NW_017731617.1:1343777-1362736 GCF_001890085.2 Hipposideros armiger
GCATCTTAGCTGTGGAGGGCAGTGTCACTGGCCCTCATATGTGGGATCCGAACCGGGGCCCTCTGGCATCCCAAGCGAGTTCTTAACCATCGCGCCACACGGCCCGGCATACTGAATATTTTAAACTGAAGGAGTTTGTGGAAAAGGCACCCTTCTCCCTAAAACAGGTCAAAAAACCCTCATGTGAGGGGTGCGTGCCCTCCATATCCTGGAGGAATCATGATATGGCTTTTTCTCTGGCTAGGTCTTATTTTGGGGGAAACACGGTAATACGGGCTCTGCTGAGCTTATATAGCCAACTTCCTGTTAAGAACGACAACCATCCTTTGTAGTGACACGACAATGTTTTTAAGCTTCGGTGTTGTCTTTTACTGACTATGAGAACTTGGTCAAGTCTCTTCCCTCTCCGAGTCTCTGTTTCCGAATACAGAGTGTCACACGACGAGCCCTGCCGTGCGAATCAATGAGATTACACATCGGACCACTCAGTGCGCAGTAAATGTCACTTTCGTCCCTATCACTCCACCCCTCCAACCTTCAAATCAGACCTTCCAAACTCCAAATCCCTGAGCCTCCCATGTGCTTCCAGCCCTGGCTGTCAACACCATTCAGTAATAACCAGGAAGGAGAGAGTTTGATTGAGAAACCCAAGTTTCAGGTCCATTCCTAATTGTCTTGGGGAGCTTTGGGGCAGGCTGTGTCGATAATATACGACCTGGCAGTGAAAAGCCTAACTCCCCGTGTTTTACTTTTATTTGCAACGTTCCCCATCAGGCCAGCTTCCCGATGGTAATCAGCACGTCTGTCAGAGCTGGCACGGGCTACGGGGAAAGGACTGCTCTCTCAGCTGCTTTGGCAAAGCTTCACTAGCTGGGGCCTGAAAAGGAAGTCAGACCTTCAGATACCACGATGCTGTCACTTCCAGGCATGAGAGGAGCTAGGCTGCATACAGGGGTGCAGGGCTCAGAGCGGAGCGCCAGCTTGAGGTCACACAGGACACGGTTCAGCAGCAGGAGCCAGGAGCCTTGGTCTTTAGTTCATCGGAGACAGGGGTTAAGTCTGAGATCCAAGCTGGATCTCTTCTTCATGGCAGGTCGCTGGGTCTCCCTAAGTTCCTCAGCTATAAGCGGAAGTGTCTGGGGTTACCTGTGGATGGGCCTCTGGTTCTTCATGTTGGCTTAAGTCCAGGCAGCCCGTGAATCGGCGTGGCCGTCAGGAATCCCCCATCTGCTAACCGTGCCTGTCCGTGTCCTCCAGGCAACAACAGCCTCCTGACCTGCATGGAGGACGGGCTGTGGTCCTTCCCGGAGGCCCTGTGCGAGCTCATGTGCCTAGCTCCGCCCCCGGTGCCCAACGCAGACCTCCAGACGGCCCGGTGCCGAGAGAACAAGCACAAGGTGGGCTCTTTCTGCAAGTACAAGTGCAAACCTGGATACCACGTGCCCAGCTCCTCTCGGAAATCCAAGAAGTAAGTGGGACTCAGACGCCCAGGTTCTGGGGAGCTGGAGAGCCAGGTCTAGCTATCTGATTAGAAGGAAATGCTTATTGCTTTCCTGGAGGCGATACCCACCATTCGTCCTATTCTGTCCCATGAGAGCCTAGAAGGACATTGTTAATAATTGCCTATTGGCTGTGTGACCTTAGGCAAATGACTTCACTTCTCCAGGCCTCTATTTTTCAACAATGAGATGAAGCTAATAATAAGTTACCACATAGGATTGTTATGAAGAGTACATAAAGATGTGTGTGTAAAGTGCTTGCAAAGTGCCTGGCACATAGTCATTGTTCACTCAATGGTGGGTGTCAATATCCTCAGCATGCCAGCACCCATCAGAGCACTCGGGAAGAAAGGGACAGGGCAAGCACTAGCAGGGCTTGGGTCTTATTTCAATCCACATGTAACTGCAACAAAGTCTGAAACTCTTGTTTGCCCCCATTGAAGGAGTTCCATGAATGAGTTCCCCTTGATGCCTACCCGTGCTTCCCATCACCAGCCAGGACAGGTCGGGAAGCCAGGATGGGAAGGGAAAACGGGAGGCCAGTGGCTCCCGAGAAACGTGGGTGTCTGGGTAGAGCGTGGGTCTAGCCATCGGGTCCTTGAGATGTCTCTTCTTTTTATCTCTTCCTTGAAGACGCGCCTTCAAGACTCAATGTACCCAAGATGGCAGCTGGCAGGAGGGAGCTTGTGTTCCTGTGACGTGTGACCCACCTCCACCGAAATTCCATGGGCTCTACCAGTGCACTAATGGCTTCCAGTTCAACAGCGAGTGTAGGATCAAGTGCGAGGACAGTGATGCCTCCCAGGTGAGACTCCTTGAACCTGAGATCAATACATTGGTGCCTCTCCTCCCTGCTTAACAAAGACCAACATGTATTTTAAGGACTAGCTCCTCCAGGAGACTCCACAGATGCTAGGATTATATAATGGCAGACTCACCAATGCAGAATTTAAGAAACTGGATTCTAGTGATCGTCCTTTGTAATCTCTCTGAGCCTCGTTTTCCTTCCTAGAACACACATATTTTCATTGTCCAGAGCTTCTGAGCTTTGAGGAAAAAGTTAGTATTGGAACCCTTGTGAAGGAAATCGTATAGGGAATCCCAGTGCATGAACTTGATCAAAGTTAGGTTACTCTGATGGGAGTGACCACGGCTCATTTGCCAACTTTCTACCACCATCACCTCTGTATTGGTCCCTGAAGCATTTAAAATCACAGGATTCCCACTATCTTAAGACATCAATTGGCTCCTCAAGCGTAGAGGGAGAGGGAGCCATTTTAGACTAGAGGTACAGTTTTGAGAATACTGCGGGGAAAAGGGAGAAAAGGAGACGGCAGGGATTAAATTTTATCTTAATTCACGTGTAACTGAGAGAAAGCCCAGCACTCCTGCCGGCTCTTGTTGGAGTTCTGTGAATGAATTTTCCTTAATCCCCACCCACATACCATCCCCTACACCCCATAAGATGTGTGGGGTATCAAGACTGGGAAAGAGCAATGAGAGGCCAGCTGGCTCCAAAGAAGACCAAAATCCATAACAAGCTCCACCTTGACAGACCCAACCAGGGTTGATACCCCATGTCTCACAGGGGTGCAAGGGTCTTCAACCAGGTGAGGCCAAAGTTCAGCCAGCTGCGCCCCAGCGCAGGCTTCACCCTTAGCTAACCCTTATTCATCTTTATCAGCTGTCTACCAAATACCAAGCATAGCCAAACCACCATCCTCACCCCCTCTCACTCTTACTCCCCACACCCAAATAATTAACAAGTTCTACCCCTTCTCCCTCCAAGACATCTCCTAAACCTGTCCTCCTTTATCTCCAGAGCTGCCACCCTAACTCAGGCCACCACTGCCTCTATCCCGGGCCACTCTGCAGCTTCCTGTCATCACCCTGCTTTCATGCCATTGCCTCTCTCCGGCATAGTCTCCACGTTTCAGCCAGACTGGTTTGTTTAGAGCATAAACCTGATCATGGCAGTTTCCCTGCTTAAAGCCCTTGTGACCAGTGACTCCCATCTCCCTTAGGATAAAACCCCAACTCCTCAGGGTGGCGTTCAAGTCCTCACCCCCATCGCCAATAAGATGGATCTCTCCTCTGCATGCTCTGTTCAAGAGCTCCTATCACCTTTTCCAGCTGCCTCTCTTCCCCCCCAATTCATCTCCAGCCACCCCTTCCTCCCGGAACCCTTTCTTGATGTCCCTTCCACTGCTGGGCTCAGTGTCCCTCCTCAAGGCCCCGCCGTCACAGCCATGGACACCGTACACTGTATAGGTCATTTTATGCCCCTTTCTCCAGACAGTGCAACCCTGGACCACGTCTTTAATCTTCCCTGTGTTTTCAGCACTTAAGACAGTGCCAGGCACCTAGTAGGTGCTCAGGAAACGACAGGGCATGAGAAAGAGCTGCAGTGAGCAACCGGGCCAACCTCCTCATTTTCCAGTTCAGAAAACTAAGATTCAGAGAAGTCCCTCAACCACCCGAGGTGACACAGCTGGTGTTGGCTGAGTCGGAGTTGGAGTCAGAGCCCAGGTGCCCCCCTCCCAACTGCGGACAGACTGAATCCACTAGGTACACTCATGGATGTCTGTGTACCCCAATCAGGGGAACCTCCCTGACTGCCAGGGAAGTAGAAGCCCATGCTGGAACCAGCAAAGGCCAGAGATTACCATGGCCTCACGCAGGCTGACCAACTTCCCTCTCACTCCCTTACATAAAACTGTTGCTAACAGTTACCCCGACTACTGAGCCAAATCATATTCTGGCCGTGGTCATGTTATCAAACTGAAACCCAGTCTGCCTGGGGCTTGCCAAGTACCTTTCATGGCCAGTTTGTATTTAAAGGAGAGGAAAATGTAAATTTATCAGACGACTCAAGCAGTTCTGTTTGGCAACTGGCGGAGAGGCTAGACGCAAAGGAGCAGGGTATTGCTTGTCGGCTCAAAGAATGAGGGAGCGCGTGCCAAATGGGCTCCTAATACAATTGACGTTGCTAGTTTGTACTGCAAATGAATTTCCTCTACCCTCAGACCAGGGGACCGAGAGCCAAATCTAGTATTCACCTCAGATCCCCTCTTGCTGCCTGTAAACACAGCAGAAACGCGCGGCCCAGAGCATCTTGAATCAAACAGCTCGTATGGAGCGGGAATTCTTCGCTTTCCAAACAACTTCCAGATCCTGGCAGAGAGGACAGGGGCTGTTCTAGGGGAGATTCACATTCTCTCTCCCACTGCCACTAAAAGCAAATTAGCAAATAAAACCTCTACTTTATTCCTTCCTTGGGAGCCAGTGTGATGCTGGATCTGGTGTCTGAGTTCGAATCCTGGCTGCACTGCTTACTAGCTGGAGGACTCGGGCAAGTTATTTAGCTCTTTAAGCATGGGTTTCCTCGTACATCACATGGGGTGGGTGGTAATAATACCAGCTACCTCATAGTTTATTTGTGAGGGTTGGGCGAGGTAGTGAAAGTAAGGTATGACTATGAGACAGTGAGGACCCCCAGGAACTGTGCAGTGCACAAGCTGTGTAACCAGCTGTGGCAGCCCTGGGGAAGGCAGCCCTGGGGAAGGCAGCCCTGGGGAAGGCAGGAATGAGCTAACCAGCCATTCAGTTCACTTTTAGTGGAGATAGTCCCTGGCCCTCCATGTGGGCTCCTACAGAACCTGAAAAAAAAGGCAATGGCTTGAAAGTTAGCCCCAGAAAGTCAGAGAAGGGGAGCAGCTATCATGCATGAGGCCAGGATGTGGGGTCGGGAGGCCAGTATGAACCACAGGGAAACTTGGTCTCTTGCTCAAATAAACCTATAGAATATTTAGACTCTCCAGACTAGCACTGCTAGAACTTTCTGACAGAGCTCTCTGTTATGATGAAAATGTTCCATACCTGTGCTATGCCATGATGGCCACTAGCCATGTGTGGCTACGGAGTAACTGAAACACGGCTAGAGTGACTGAGCAGCTAAATATGAGCTGTTATGTAATTTTAAGTAGCTCAACTTAAAATGGAAACAGCCACACTTGTAGAGTGGCTACCATCTTGGACAGTTCAGCTCTGGACTTGGTAGTATGATCCAGTGTTATCCCTGTAAACCAAGACAAAGAACCTTAATAATAATAGCTTTTTAAACATTTTAAAGTATTTCCTGGATGCCAAACTGGTGCTGCAGGCTTTCTCTTATTTTGACAACTCACAAAAAAGCTTTGTGAAAGAAACACTACACCCATTTTACAGATAAGCAAAGAAGTCTCAGGAGGCGAAGTGCTTGTCTATGGTTCCCAGTTCTTGGGTGGTGTTGCCTGACTGACTGCATAGGCCTGCGTTTCCCGCTGCCTCCAGACATCCCCAGGGCAGGCTGGTGGCAAAGGGCAGGGATTCCATCCCCAGGCGACTGGGGAGAAGTGCTAATTGTCGCAGCGTTAATCCAGTTCAGATGCTCCTGAGCTGTCCCAGGTGATAACTCAGGCTCAGTTCTGCGTGAGAAGCACTGTGGGGGCTTTGGAGGTGACTAGGGGAGTGGGCCATCTCTGTATGGGGACAGGGTCTGTGAGAGATGCATGCGCAGAGGCTGCAGCAGGAGAGGAAAGGGCTAGAAGGTGCTTTGTGATCAGTCACGCACTCAATGGTGGGTTTCGGCAGCTCAGCAGGAACGAGAGAGGAAAGGTGGCAGGGGAATCGATAAGGCACCCCGTTCATTACAGGATCACAGAGGGTGCCTGTAACAACCTTTCTGCCACTCGTGGTGGGCAGCTGGCTCTGCCTTTCTGGGCTCTGCTAAGGACACAGCATAGCTCTCGTGCACAATGCCTCCTCCGCAAGAAGTAGCCGCTTCCAGTTTCAGGGTTAAGTGTTTCCCAAGCACCCAGGGCTCCCTAGAGGAAGTCAGAAACATCATAGACCCATAGGATGTTAGCGGTGTGCCGCCTCTCAAGAGATACCCGACTGCAACCCACTTGTTTTATAGATGGGATCACTGGAGCCCAGAGAGGGGAAGGGCTCCAGTGGTCACACAGCAAGTTACCAGCAAAGTCAGATCTTCAAGTCTCAGACCTCCTCACCAAGTCATCACACAAGCCACGTTTTCTGCCTGCTCTTACTCCTGGGTTTACATGTTAACCATGTACCTAACTTAGAGGAAACAAATGCCCGTGAAGACATTGACTGGGAACAGAGGCTAATGAGTAACAGCAGCTGCAATTTATGGAGCAGTTTCTACATGCCTGTTGCTGGGCTAAGTGTTTGACGCAGACTATTTCATTTAAGGCGCACAGCACCTGGCATTGCTGTCCCATTTTGCAGATGAGGGAGCTGTGGTTCAGTGAGGTACAGTGGTTTTCCCCATGTTATACAGCTAGGAAGTGACAGACTGAGGTTTCTGTTAATAGGTCAGGCTGCCTGCAGAGCTAAACGCTTCATGTCCTGCACTGCACTTCTCGCTTCCACCTTGCCCTGATGCTGCCACATTTCTCTTTGTCATTGTTTTGTTCTTTTTCATTTCTGCTAAGCAGAAGTCTAACTCTCTGCCTCCTCGCATCTCCCCGTCCTGCCTCTCTTCTCCCCTCCATGGTGGTGAAGTCAGAGGCTTACAGTCAAGAGGTCTGGCTCCAGCATTGGCAACCTACTCGACTGGGCACATTACCTCCCCATTCTGGCTGCTGCCATTTCTAAAATGTGGGTGACGGTTTGGTTGATTGTGAAGTTCCCCTAGAGATGGCATAGCAGAGCAGTTAAAAGCCTGAGATACTTAGAAAGCCCAATGTGTGTGTGAAGCAATAAACGCTTCACATTAACTAACTCACTCCATCCTCATAATGACTCTTTAGTAGTGGATGCCATGCTCATTTAACAGTGGAGGAAACTGAGGCACAGAGAAGTAAAGGCACACGGATAGCATGTTGTAGAGATGGGACTGGAACCTAGGCAGTTTGGCTTATGTCCATACCCTTAACCATCACACTAGCTATCACCAACCATCTCAATACTTAATTTTCCTAGTTGAGCCTTAGTTCCCAAATCTGTAAAAGGGACATAATTTCTACTTGAACTGCATAGTTAAAGGGATTTTGAAAGGTGCAGAAAACACTTGGCACATAATAGGTATTCGATCATATAATTATCATAAGCCTTCAGCCTTTTGTGCACCTGTGCAGTTAAAGAGGGGTCAAGAGAGCCCAACGTGCTTTTTATGCAGATGGGTACACAAGCACAGAGAGGCAAAATATTTTGCTGAGGGATGTTCAGCCCTCTTGAGAGATTTTTCACCTTAGTGTGCAGAATTGTGTGTTCAGAGCCAAATACACCAGTGGGCTCCCTGCCCGTGGGCTCTGGCCTTCCCAGGCTGTATGCTCTGTGTCAGGTCTGTGGTCCAACTAGACTCAATATCCAGGATCTACCCTGAGGATCTGCACTCAGTGGTAGGCAAGCCCTGACTGCACCACGATCTAGTCCTAAAGGAGGATTTGAAAAGCCAGAGAGGTTCCAGAAAGTCTGCTATGCAGAGGCACAGCCAAAGTGTGAAGGTGGGAAGCAAGAGAAGCCTGCAGGAGAGACAAGGTGACCTCGAGACCAGAAGGAAGGACATATACATAGCACGAGACAGGGCTGGACATGTCGTCTGGGTTCCGGTGGGAGCCCTGGACTGCCAGCCTACGAGCATGCCTTGTTTGGAAGGCTATGGCGTCTTAGCAGAAGGAGTCTTTTTAAAGCAGATTTAGTCAACAGCAGAAGGTGCCAGATGAACTGGGCAGGAGGGAGAGAGACTGGAGGCAGCAAGACCAGAGCCCTTATGCTCCCACCTTTTATGGTGGAGCCTTCCCAGTTTGAAATTCCCCGAGCAGATTCCAGCAAGTTCTAATACATTCTCTGCTGCAAACCGAGCTCCCCAGCCAGCTCTGGCCCACGGAGTGCTGAGGTCTGCAGCCCTTCAGGGGCGGGAGGCCAAATGCATCATATGCTCAGGCCAAGGCTCCAGGAAATTGGGGTCAATTTCCTGCTCCCTTGAGGGCCCAGCAGAATCATGGGGCTTGGGGCCTGGGGCTCTGGGAGGGAGAGTCGGGGTTCTCTGAAGGCACATGAAGCTGCCTACACTTTCCCTGAGCTTACACAGAACCTCTCAGTGTGGACTCGGCAAGCCGTCCCGCAGCTGCACGCTCAGGATAGGCCACCCTTGTCCCATGGCCACAGAGGCTTCCACCGCAACTGGACCCTCCTCGCGCTGGCCCAGGAGAGGCCCAGAGAGGGGCCCCTTTCTTCTCTGAATCCTGTCTCTTTGCAGCTGTTTTCTCAGACAGGGGAGCTTCAGCCTGCATCAGCCCAAAAGAGTTTATCCATTTCCTCATGCATGCACTCATTCATTTATTCCCTCATTCACTTGTTTGTACATTGACACACTTCATTTTTTTCTGCATCCATGCATTCATTTATCTCCTTGTTTATTAAACAAGTGCATTCCGTAACTCTCTACCTAGCCACCGATCTTTTGTTAAACAAGCAGTTCTTGGATGCACACAAATATCTATTGAGGGATGAATGAATAGACCGCATGGCCGGGACCCATTAAACATGGTGGAAGTCCCTGAGGGCGTGGAGCTGATGAACAGGGTATCATCCTGGGCCTCGGGGAGCTCATCCTCTAGGTGGGAGCAGATGATAAAGAGGTGACATGTGTCAGACACCTTAAGGAAGAACGCTCTGCCTTGAGGCAGGATGGCTTGTGCCCGATAATGGGTTTGGGCAAGAAGTCAAAGGGAGGGAAGCAGAAAGAAGAAGCAATGAGAGAAGGAGCATGGCAGTGCGGGACAACCTATGGGGCATCGCAGAACACAGGCAATTGGAACTGAAGGTCAAGGCGGGCGGAGGTGCTGTAGGGAGCAATGAGCAGGAGGATCAGGCAGAGTTAAGGGTGCGGAGGGGGGGGCGCTCTGGAGACCAGAAAACAGGAATTTAATTTAAGAGGAAGCTGAGGGGCATGGGCGTCATTCCACACACTGTCGCACTAGTAGGGCATGGTCGGCGCCTCTGGCCTCATGTAATGTCTCCTCTTATAAGCCTGAAAGAGGGGGAGAATATACAGCTTGCTCTCACATAGGTGGACCCCCTGTGCAGAAACCATGCATGGTCCCCCATTTCCGAGGGGTAGAGTCCAAATGTAAGCTGACATTGAAGGCCCCATACCTTGCTGGCCTTAATAGCTCACCCTCTTGTCCTGTCACAAGATGAGAAGCATGTGATGCCTGTGTGTGGGAGGGCTCGCTGCTGCTCACTCTGCTTCTTTGCATTTGCACATGCCCTTTGGCCTTCTAGACATGTCCATCCCTGCCCTGTGCATCCTTGAAATCGCTTTTTGAGGTATCACCTCCTCTAAGAGGCCTTCTCTGCTTGCCCACTCACAGCCGGTGAGTCCCCGTGTACCCACAGCACTGTCACTAAGCGGTCATAGTGACATGGCTGACTGACAGCTCACATGACTGTCTTTCTGCCTGGCTCGCTGAGGCAGATGCTGGCTCGCTTTCCTTTTGGACCTCGCCGAGCTGGGCACAGAGTGAGCATAAGAAATGGTCTTTGAATTCAGGAGCAGTTCTGAAGTTTCTACAGAGCTGGACCTCCCATTAGAATCTTAGGCATTCAAAGGGGGGCTCTGAGAAAAGACCGTGTCTGCAAGCTGCATTTGCCCACCACTTGGCAGAAGACTGAGGAACTGTATGATGCCTATTTTTTAAAAATTGGAGGGAGGGCACAGATAGAAGTACCCCCATACCACCCTCTTGGTGCCATATTGCTGCAATGGAATGGAATGGAATGGGGTGGGGTGGGATGGAGTGGAGTGGAGTGGAGTGGAGTGGAGTGGAGTGGAGTGGAATGAATGGAATAGAATGGAATGGTGCTGAAGAAAGGAAGGACTGGGGAAGGAGAGGAAACAAGTGCCCTGAAAGAGAAAGCTCTCAGCTGGCCTGGATGCTTACTTAGCATATGACAGCGCCCTGACATGGGTTGCTTTCTCACTGGCTGAGAGGAAGCAAACTTTGGTGTGTACCTACCTCCTCAGGAACAGCTCCAGGACCCATGCTCTTACTGTGCCAGTTGGGGTGCATTTAGCCCCGACCTTGTTAAAAATAACAACCAACAAAACAAATCCCTCTGATTGATTGAACTCTTTGAAATAACATTTAGCTGGGACTTAGGAAACCTGGGAGTTAGGCTCTCTGGGAAGCTTTGAAGCCAGTTTCTTCCCACATCGAGGCCTTCCTCAGTTTCCACATCTATAAAATGGAGATATTAACCATGTCTCTATTTTAGGGTGATTGGGTTTCCACCATTGTTAAGAAATTGTTTGGGAACACTTTCAGACCCCAGGGGAGATGAGAAATGGGTTTTCTTTTATTTTGAGAGGCGTATTATGTTGAGGGTGGGGGTTTCTCTCTTGGTCCTGACTGTGTTTCTGTGGTATGCAGGGACGTGGGAGCAACGTCATCCACTGCCGAAAAGATGGCACCTGGAGTGGCTCCTTCCACGTCTGCCAGGAGATGAAAGGCGAGTGCTCAGCCCCGGACCAGCTCAACAGCAACCTCAAACTACAGTGCCCAGAAGGCTATGCCATAGGTATGACGGATGGGTGCACGGGGGTGAGCCGTGGGAGGGGACCTTCCGGAAACTCAGGCTAGTGCTTCGCTGGGTCGTTGGGTACCTCTACCTCACAGCCCTGTGTGAGGCACTGAGGAAGCAGATCAAGGAGAGCAGACCATGCTGTCCCAAAGAGAGCGAAGGCACAAAGGTGGGTGAAGCAATCGTAGGAGACTGTACATAGTCCCACTGGAGCGCAGAAAAGCTGGTTGGTACCTTGAGGGACACAGAAGGCTCTCAGAGGAAGGGACACTTAACAGATTTGAAAGAATTTGTTGGGTACGAAATGACATCCCAGACAATAGGAACCATGTGGCGAGGGAAGGCGATCGGAAAGCACGTGTCATGTTTAGGAAAGCAATAGTGGTTCAGGGTGGCCGCCTTTATTATTTACATTAACATGTGCGTAATACTAACCATTGATGAGTGCCTGCGATGGCTCAAGCCCTGCATCAGGCGCTTTAGAGGCATTATATCGTACCCTCTCAATAACCTTCAACAGCTGAGAAAATTGAGACTTGGAGGGCTAACAGAACATGCCCCGAAGCCTGAGATCGCTCGCACTCCAAAGCCTGAGTTCTTTCCATGGTGTCTCCGTGGCCTGCAAAATGAGGAGAAATAGCAGTTTCAGAATACTGTGTGGTGATAGGCCAGTCTGCAAAATACGCAATGGGGTTCAATTCCAGGGATTTGCCTGGTTGAAACCGGGCGTCTGGACAGATGCATTAATCACAGGCTCGGAGGCTTTCTGGGGAACTGGGCGTGCATCGAGTCTGACCTCCGTTGAGGACAGTTATGCTGACCTTTTGGGCTGATTCCCTAATTGACCATGATGAAAAGCCTGGGGAATTGAATGTCCTTTCTCATGGCCAGTGTGATTTATGGGACAATCACCAGGGATGTCTGGAGCAGAAGGCTTATCTGTGCACGCACTCACTCCCAGTCACACGGAGCCAACACGTTCTACGCCCAGCAAAACGAGAGTTATCACTTCATGTACAGAAGCGAGGCCTGTGGTTGGAGAATGGAGGTGGGGTGGGGCCTGACTACCTCCTTTTGAAGGAAACACATAGCTTCAGGCCACAGAGGTTCTTCACCTAAACTTAGAGTGGGAATCAGTGCTTGTTCCTCCTGCATTTTTTCCAGAGGACTTGCTCCTGCAAGGGTCAGAAAGCACCAAAGTTCATGGTGGCCCTCTCTGAAGATGTAGAAGGTACTTTAGGATTATATAGAGTCACCAACCCAAAGGACCCTGACAGGAGGGTTGCAGAGAGGTGGAATCTCGGAGGGCCTGCCGATATAGACATTCTAGAGGGTTGGGGCAACAGGTGTAGCAACTGTGAGTCGCATCAATTAATCCTTCCAAAGCAAGGCGTCTCTCCATCATTGCTGATGGGGGTACATGGCCCTGGACGCTTACATCTGTGATGGGGTCCCTACGCGCAACTCAGGATAGTCAAGTGAATATTCAGTCATGCTCACAACTGGAGTTAAGCAGGCCCGGGAGAAAAATACTCATTAAGTTACTTCTATTAAAAAAAACCCAAAACTGTACAAACAGACTTTCTTCATGTCTACATCCACATGCAAATATATTCACACATGCATAAATAAACACAACCACAAATGCTTACTAATGAAACATGGACGCAAACACACACATCATTCAGTATACTCATGCCTGGCATGAATGCATCAGCCAGATGCCACACAGCTCCATCACCGCCAACACACAGCTACACACAGCACACACACAAATGCGACTTCGAAGCACACATACGTCACAGGCACAAGCACATGCCCCCACACATATCAAACATGCAGAGATGCACAGAAGGCAAATAGCTCATGCACACAGATGCACACAAATACATCACGTGGCCACTTTGCATGTGTGTTCACAACCACACACAGAGGTGCCGTAATCCCCAGCGCTGGACTCGCCCTCAGTAGAGTCTGGAGGTGTGGCAGTAGCATTTCTCTACCCACTGAGCATTTTTGTGGTCAGAGCACAAAGGGAAAGACTCTGTATGACATTGGCATCTAATATCCTTCCCTTCCTGCACCCCAGGCTCCCCCTGCCATGCAGATGCCCCTGTTAAGAATATGGTCATCCAGGGTGTGTGGGGGCACGTGGGGGACACTGAGGGAGAAGGAAGAGGGGAGGCAGGTTTCCCGCAGGACTCGCAGCTCCCTCTCCCTTCTCGGATCCCCCTTCTGGGCGAGGCCCCTTCCTGGGGAGAGCCCACCTATCCAAGGAGAGAAACTTGATCAAAGGCCGTGCAACAGGGGTGAGGTATGTGTTGGCATGTGGTGGGCTGGGGGCTGGAGGGCCCACCTGGAGCCACCCAGAGCAGCTCCCGCTGGGCCCCTCCCCACGCAGCACAGGGAGGCTTGCGTGGCAGCTGGGAGCCTTCAAAAACTTGCTACTGCCACCAAGGCTGCCACCCTCCCCGCTCCTCTGGGGAAGGAGAGGCGGGAGCCTGGTGAGATCACCACTCTGTAATGATGCCAATTAGGGCTCATATATCACAACACAGCAGCCTGGTCCTGAAGCCCAGAGCTGCCCAGGAGTGGGGGAGGGGAGTGCAGGGGAGAGAGCCACAGGGAAAGAGACATTAAGACAGGACTGCTGCACAGGAGCGATGGCCTCCTGTGTCCACCAGAGTTTTCCTTTTTCGTCCAGCCTCTTGGGATAAAACAGCTTTTGTCTATTTCTCAGAGTCTGCACCTTCTTTTCTCAAAATAATTTTATCATTGCAGCCTTGCTTTATCCTTATTCCCTAAAGTCCCCTTCAGAGCCGATCTCAGGACACACACACAGCACTGAGCTTCTCCGACTGCTTAGCAATTTTTCTCCTTATTCTCATCACCCTTCATTTTCCCCATTTCTTTTCTCTCCTCTGGTCCTTTACCCACCTCTGTTACTTCCCACAGCTGCCTTCCCCTCTCTCCCTTCCTTCGCTGGGCTTGAAAGTCAGACAGACAGGGTTCTAAGTCCTAGCCCTCCACTCGCTAGCCCTGGGACCTGAGCTCTCTCACCTGTGAAGCAGGCGTGATGACACTTGTCTCACAGGGCTGGGTGTGCAGGAGACTGAGCAGTATATGAAAACCACCGGGCAGGGCAGGAATGTCCCCCTTCTGGGCACAGCGTCCCCATGTTTACAGTGAAGAGGCTCTAAATATTGTCCTGCACCTGCCACCCCATGCTCGCCCCCTCTTCAGTCCTGGTGAGTCTCTTGGACTGAAGAGGATGACAAGATGGTGACAAAAAGGGCATTAGATAGATAAACTAGATATGTACATATAAGTCCGTGTGTATGTGTACAAGTCCGTGTGTGTGTGTGCGCGTGTGTGTGCACATTGACACACATATATATTCACACACATTTGGAATGGAGCCATTAGAATGGCTAATAGAATGAAATACTTAAAAAAAGACTTGACTATCTCTTGTGAATCACTTACTGTTCAGGGGCGGTCTTGGCACTAAGATAGAGTAACGGCGTCTGCAGGGCCCTGGTCAGATTCTGCTCTCTGTTCTTTGCCCACATGAATGAGCAGCTTTTTGGAGTTCTGGGGACATCTCATGGAAGAGGCTTGATTTTCAGGAGACTTTAGAATGTGTGAGCTCAGGGCAGAGAATGAATTACATGAATTACAGCTAACTTGCCAACCCACAGCTTGAAAGTCCACTATCTTCACCCAGAAATCCCTGGCCCGAGGGCTTCTGTGGCCCTCCCCTGTCCCCATTAGTCATCCATGCCTTCATTGACTCATTATCTGATTCTTTTTTTTTTTTCATTTTTTTGTATTCTTTTCCATGTATTAATTCATTCATTCATTCATTCACTCATCCATTTACATACCCATTTACTTCTTTATAAGGGACCTAAACACCTATTCATAAGTCCTTCATTGTGCTATTCATTCATTCACTTGCTCACGCACTCACTCATTTCCTCCTCCATCTATTCATTATTCACTCATGGTCTCTTTCATTCATCTCAAAATACTTACTGAGTGCCTGCTATCTGCCATGCACAGTGCCAGGCTCTGGGCATAGACTGGGTGGCACCGAGTGTGCTGGTCTCATGGAATTTACAGTCCAGCAGGCAAGAGATATAACCATTGATATAACAAAACAGTCACCAAACCAATGGGAAGGGGTAACATGACAAATGCTGCAATGGATGTCTCTGTTAGGAAAACATGGAGGACTTCTCTGAGCAGGTGACCCTGGATTGAGGTGTGAAGGGTGATTAGTAATGCACTCCTTGAAGAAGAGTGAGAAGGGTCTTGAAGGCACGGGGGAGGGCGTGAATGTAAGCCTTGTGCAAGGAGAAAGTGTGGGGCGAAGAAGCTGGTGTGTATTCATGTGCTCACCATTCACCCAGCTGGTGCTTACGAAGCCATCCTTGCCTGTCAGGCACCAGGTTAGGCTTAGAGATGAATCTACCTCCTCCCTGTCCTCCCACGGTGTCAGTATAACCATGGAAAGGAGGCACAAGGGCGTAGGGCCAACACTGGAGTGAGACTCAGTCCCCAAACACTGCCTTCCCTCAGCTGCAGAAATCAGAGCAGACTTCTTGGAAGATTTGAACTGGGTCTTGAAGAACCGTTAGGATTTGACCTTTGAGAAGGCAGATGGTGGGATGTTAGGAGAAGGAGTGAATAGGAGCAGAAGGACAGAGGTGAGGAAGTGTGGGATCCAGATGGAAAACCAAGCACGGGCTGGTTAGACTCACCAAAGCGTGAAGGTTATTATTGGGAAATGAGACTGGCCAGACCTTGGGAGGCCATGGATGCCAGGAAAAGGGGATTGGATTTTGTCCTGGATGTCAGGAGCCTTGGAAAGGGTTCGGTCAGAGGGGGACAAGACCACACTGGGCTGAGGGCCTGTGAGTAAGGTGATGGGTGCCAGTTAGATTGGAGACAAGAGAACACACTCAGGGAAACCAGAGGCAGCCATGCTGGAGAGGTCACGCCATCCTACTGCCTTCAAGGGTGGGACAGCCCAGTCCCCTGGGGACCAGGAAGTGGCAGGGCCCACACTGTGTGAGAGCAGCCCACAGGCATCGGAAGACTGGGGGCTGAGCTGCCACCTCACACTCTGCTTCTTCTCAGGGTCGGAATGTGCCACCTCGTGCCTGGATCACAACAGTGAATCCATCATCCTGCCAGCAAACGTGACCGTACGCGACATCCCCCACTGGCTGAACCCCACACGGGTGGAGGTGAGTGACAGGGGCCTCCCACCTGCGGCTCAGGGAGGGAAATGACCTTGTTGAACACTGACTATGCCCTGGTCCTGCATTAGTCCCTTTCCATATGTTAAATCGTCATCAGATTGTCACACCTCCCTGTGGGGTGTGGACGTGTTCAGTCATTTCTCCGCTCCTTAAGTATTTGGTACTTCTCTTCTGTCAGGCTCTGTGCTAAAGATGTTTTATTTACTGTCCCACCGAATCCTGATGACAGACAGCCTACAAATAAGACGAGTAATGTTCCTAGAAACTGACACACCAAAAACACGGAAGTAGAAAGCACAGAATCAGGCCACACACACCTGTGTCTGTCTGATTAGAAAGCCTGTATTCATAAGGATGGTGCTATGGGGTTTCTCTAGTATAAGTTCTTGGAAGATCTACACGTTCCATAGCCTGGATTCCTGGTGTCTTTCTCCATGCTTGAGTGATTTGGTGAGAAGCATTCAATACGTGACATGGGGAACTGGTAACGCCTATTGTTTGTGAAGCACCTACCATGTCCGTAGGGCCCAGCGCTAGCACACAAGACAGCATTTGAACCTCAGAATGGTTATGTGGAGCGGGGTGCGGGCATTGTCTGCATTCTTGACTTGTGGACAGAGAGATCTCAGCAGTGAGTGATGGGCCCAGAGTGAGGGCTCGAACTGAAGCCTGAGCCCAAGTGTCACACTCTTCCCTTAGTGCCATGCTGGCTTGCCCAGGCTAGAAGACTATGGAGGCCTCACCCCTGGCAGCCAGCATCATTGCTGCATTCATTTGGGGGCTGGCCACTCCTGCTTTCCTTTGTGTCTCCTGATCAATCAGGGGTCCCCAGAACTGATGTCGGACCCCACTCTTGTCCTCCAGGGCAGCGTGCATCTCAGGCCTCATGTACCAGCTCTGGGCACTGGCTCCCCACCCTGAAGAAAGTGGGAGAAGGAGGCAGGGGGTGCAGGGTGAGGTTCAGCTGTGTCTCTCCACCTGCCTTTCTGCCTGGGGTGCTGGGAGGCCTCACAGTCTGCCCGCCTGCTGCAGATCACACCCTGGATAGCTGGGCAGAACCTGATACTAGGTGTACTGTTTCTTAAATGAGCTGAGGGCACAATTGTGAGGGCTTACTCAGCACTCTGGGCCTACGGACCTGGCGCTGGACCTGGCCAGCTCCCCTCTGCTCCCCCATGTCCCCCAGTGTTCTCCTTCCCTCACTTCTCCTCCCTGTATCTCTTCTTCGACTGCTGTCTGCCCCATCTCAACTTTATTTCCTTTTCCTGCCTCTATTTTCACTCTTTTTCTCTTCCGTCTCCCAACGCCTCTATCACCTTGCTCTGCCTCCTCTGCCCACTTTCCCCTCCATGTCCACTCTCTGTCTCCCTCTGTCTCTCTGCCTTTGACTCTCCCACGCATCCAGGAGACAGCCTGTTTCCCTAACTCCTGCTCCTGCATCAGTTTTCTCCACTTAGCCTGCCTTTCCCCATTTGTAACCCAGAGTCCCACGTAGATTCTCCCCGAACGCCCCAGTGAAGGCTGGTGTGCTGTACTTGCCCAGGACACGCACAGAGCCCACGTGTCAGAGTCCCAAGGAGGTTGGAGATCACCAACTAGCAGCCCCTCATTCGACAGATAAAGAAACTGAGGAGCAGAGAGGGAGGGGACGGGGCCAGGGTCACGCAGGAAGAAGTCAGGACCCTGACCGGCAACGCCTTCCTCGCCACGCTGCCCCTCTCTCTACCCTACCCTGACTCCCACATGCCCTAGGGTAGGGGAACACACCCCCGCACAAGACAGACCCAGGACACCACCCTCACCAGTACCGGAGGGCTTCTTCGCCTGATCCAACCATGTCCCCCCCTCCGCCCCCCCAGCTCCTGCTCAGGCCTTTTTTTCTGCTACCTCCCGCCCTGCCACCCCAGGTGAATTCCCACCCCTCCCTCTGCGAGCCCCGGGCACTAAAGAGTTCAGTTATAATTCACTGTGAAATAAATCCAGGGGTTTGAAAGCCTGCAAGCCCCCCTCCCCAGCCCCCACCCACTTCCCTGGTCTGCTGCCCTTTATTGATGCCGGCCCTACCGAGAGAGCGTAACGAGGTTCAGACCTCCACTGGTCTCGGGGGGCCTCATTATCCAGGAGGAAAAAAATGTGGTAGAAAACGGGAGGAGGGCGAAGGGCAGAGATTGATGATTTCCAGGAATACGGCAGAAAAGCTGGCCTCTGCTGCACCCTTGCCCCTTGTACGGTGAGAGCTACAGGAATGGAGTTGCTGGTGCAGGCGTCGCCAGGCCCACACGGGCCCTGGGCAGCTCCACCTCCGGAGGGTCTGCCTCCGAGTGCCAGTGTGAGGGAGACCGTCTGGGCAAGGCTCTGCTCCAACTCCTGTCACCTTTGTCCCCAGGGTAAAAAAGTGAGAGGCGAGAACTGACAGTTAATGGATACCTACTGTGAATGGGGCATTGGATCAGGCACTTTCCATCCTTTATTTACACCTCCATCCCCACCACACATGTGTACACACACACACACACACACACACACACACACACACACACTCAACACACTGAAAGAGAGAAGGGAACCACTTCCTTCGTAGGAGCTTTTGGATCCA
>NW_017731617.1:1362755-1464556 GCF_001890085.2 Hipposideros armiger
ACACACACACACACACACACACACACACACACACACACACACACATGAGGTGGGTGTTCCTCTCTTTGTTTGTCCAGTATAGGAAATGGAATCTCAGAGACTCCATCTCAGAGATGGAAGCCACTTGACTAATAGGAATTGAAGGGGGACCCAGGTCAGTCTAATGCTGCAGTTTTCTCCAGCCTCTGTTGAATGTACAATAATAATAATAATAATAATAATAATAATAATAATAATAATAAAGGCAAAACATGTACTGATCGCTTACCAGGGACGAGCTGGTAAATGGTTAACAATTCGCTCTCCACAAAAAGCGAACTCTGATGTGTAGCGTTTGCCAGTTACTGTGGTGTAAATAGTCCCACCTTGGCAGATGGCGAGTTCTCCAAGCTGCGTCACTGCACACAAAAGTTGGGGAGAGAGAGGCACTACCGCGTCTGCAGGCCATGCGAGCCGCCTGCAGCCCCCCACTGGCACTCACCCAGGATGGGCTCCATTTTAGGCACCGTACCCCTCCTGGCACGTATGGAGAGAATGATGACTACCGAGATGAGTGGACTATCTCCACTGAGTCCGGGTGTTATGACTGGTGGGCCAGAGCAGTGACCTTTGTGAAGGCAGGCCTGTGGTCATCTTATTCACCATGGTACATCCCTCAGCATCTAGCACACAGTAGACGCTCACTCAATATTTGTGGTTGCTGAGAATGGTGACCAAGGTTCTAGTTCAAGCCCAGGTACCTTCTTGCTGTATGTCGTTGGGCAAATCTCATCACTTTTTAAGGCTGTAGTGTCCCCATCTGTGAAATGAGAGACAGGCCTAGATCAAGAGTCACAAACTTAGATACCTACAGGAACCAGGACTGAGTAGTGAAGCAGACCAAATACATCATTTTTTTTAATATTAAATACCTAGGTATATTACTCATAGGAGCAGTAATAGTAGTAGTAGTAGTAGTAGTAGTAGTAGTAGTAGTAGTAGTAGTAGTAGTATTTACTATAAATATTTTGGAAAAACTTAAAGAAAATATAACCAACACTCATGTACACTCTATCCAACTGAACAAATAAGACTTTGCAAACACAGTTGGGGTTCCTTCATTTTTATTGAAATACAACATGTTAATCTTAAGCATAAGGCTTGATACATGTTTGTGTTGTGTCCACTCATGAAACCAGTGCCCAAGTTGCAGTGGCGATATTTCCAACTCCCCAGCGAGTCCTCCCCAACACGTGCCAGGCAATGCCCCCACCACCAAGGTAACCTTTCCTGGTTTTGCTTATTTTGTTTTTTTAAATTAATGTATAATGGACATATAAGGTCACATTAGTGTTGGGTATACTAAAACATTTTAGTTTTCCTTTCATTAAGAAAAAAACACTCTGTCCCTTTATTTTTTTTAAGTATTCCCCCTTTGAGGCTCCCCACCCACCCCACGCACACACAAGCTCCTCCGAAGGTGATAAGGGTACAGAGGAATCATCCTCCAATCTAATAAATGACACAATACAAACTCAAGGATGCATTGAAACGCCCCTCGGGCTCAAACCGGGAGAGATGGCAGGGATGGGTGGGGGCTGTGGTCAACTGCGGACAGCACGTGCTGTTTCCAAAGGGGCCGGTTCTAGCCGAGTGTGGTAAGGTGGGCATAGGGTGGCCAGCTTTTCCATTTTCTCTTGAGTACAAAAATACGGAGTCTTTGAAATATGAAGTCTCTCTCTCTCTCTCTTTTTAATATTGGCAAATGAGTTTGACTTCTGTTGAGGACTTGGTGTGCCAAACCAAACATTTCTGTGGGTTGTGTAGCCTGGAAGCTGCTAGTTTGCAACCTTTGAATGAGACAGGCTCTCCTGGCCCTGGGCACCTAGAATTCAAGGTGCAGCCTCTGTCCCGCCAGGTCCTCAGGAGTTCTTCAATCTGCCCTGCACTGCCACTTGCTCAGAGGTGCTGGGGGAGTTTCCCAATAGGAAATGCAGCTCCCAGCCTCAGAGGCTTATAATCCCTCTAGGTAAGTGGGACCTTGGATTTTATAATGGCTTCTAGAAAAGGGATGGAAGGAGGAAAGAGAGAAAAAGAAGTGAGAAAAGGAGAGAGGGAAGGAGGGATAGAATGAAGGAAAGAAAAGGGAAAGCACCATTTATTATCTATAATATGTAGGCACTGTTTGTTAGGTAATTCCATCTCTGCCACCTCATTTTGACTCCAGCGCACTTCAATGAGATAAATATTATCACCATTTTAGAGGAAGAATCTGAGGTTCTGAGAGGTTGTCACTGCCCAATTCACATAACAAATGTGATTGAAACAGAATTTGAACCCAGAGCTAATTTTCCTGCATCCATCCTGCAAAGCAACCACCTTACATTATAAATCATAAACATATACAACACTTACAAAGGAAAAATCCTGCCAAGTGTCTAACAGTCAGAGGTGGAATGGTTTAGAGTGAATATTTGAAGTATAGAAAGAGATATTGTGCGCCCTGGTGGGGAAAACCCACAGATGGAGAGATGTGTCCAGAACCCAACGATTTCTCCTTCACTCATGGACACACCCATACATTCATGCATGTGCTCATTTGCTCACTCACTCATTCAAAAACATTGATTGTGCACTGCCACTGAAATGGCAGGTATTCTTCAAACACAAGGGATGTAGGGTGGAAAATGCCTAGATTTTCAAGAAATGTACCCAGGAGAAAGCCAAAACCTCAGTAATTGATAACAAAAGGCACAAAGGGTCCTATAAATCACGGAAAAAAATCACGGAGAAAAGACTGCTCATCTTAGAAAATATCAGGAGGGGTGTCAGGCCTGAGCCTCAGGATGAGGGGGTTCTCTTCAGGTGCTTTCTCACATGTCTAGCTCTGGCTGGGGCTCATCTTTTCTGGGATTTATCTTTTAGACACTCTGCCCCCTCCTATATTTGTCTCAAAGCCTGTCCACCTTTCTGAAGCTTGGCCTTTTCCATCCGTCAAAAGAGTAAGCTATTTTATACTTACAGCTCCAGGGGCTAGGGGAATTTGAAGGAGAGTGTAGCGTTCAAAGTACAGACCTAGAGATCAGACAGACGTCAGTTTAATTCCTGACCATCATGGCCTATGTGTGTGATTTGGGGCAGGCTGTTTAACTGCTCTGTGCTTCAGTCTCCTCAACCCAGAGTCAAAAATAGTACTTATCTCACAGTTATGGTAAGAATTAAATAGATGAAAGTTTCGAGCACAGGGCTTGGACCATAATATTTGCTTAACAGAGGATTTTGTGTTGAAAAGGATATGGACAATGATGATGGGGTTGGTGATGATGGGGTTGGTGATGATGAAGATGATGGTGGTGGTAGTGCTGGTGTTTTAGGTCAGGGTGGTGGAGCTGGTGGTGCTGGTGGTGTTATTGCTGGTGGTGGTGGGGTGATGGTGATAGTGCTGGTGTTGTCAACAGTAATGATGGTGGTGGTGGTGTTGATGCTGATGGTCATTGTAGCCAAGAAGAAAAGACAGTGTATTCTCCCTGTGCACCTCGGCAGGGAACAAAAGCCGTCTTACAAAACCTGGTCTGAAAGGGCTGTGACTGGGCTAGAGGTCTCACTGGCTTCAAGAGGAACAACCCTGACATTGGAGGGGCCCCATCTGGGATCACACAGCTTTTGGTGTAAACAGCCTAGCCTTTCCTTCAGTCCTGCTGCTTGTCCCTTTTCTCACTTCTCCTCACATACAGAGGGGCCCTGTAGTGAGACAGGTGGGGCGTGCAGCCCTGAGGAATAGTGGAAAATCCAAACGCCTTGGAAAGATAAATAGACTCATGCCGATAGTATAAAAGTTCCTTTTCTGAACTCACGTCAGGTAAACCTCAACTGACAGAAACATTTACAACCACACCAAGACACTCCTACAGACGGATTAAATTAGCTCTCAAATAAACAGGGGGAGGGATGGGCATCAAATCTCTAGCGGATCCTAACCCTGCTGTTTTCTACTATTTGAACTGTTACCAAGTGCCCCTCCAACATCCCTGAATTTGGGCTGGAAACAGACTCTCAGACCCAGAGATGAACGTCTAGTTAAAGTATTCCAGAAAATGAAAGCAGGTGATTCTCTCCACTTTTGGCCCCACGGCTGGGAAGCAGGGGACAAAAAAGTGGCTGAGCTGGGAGGAACCGTGGAAGTACTCACGTTCCTTCATTTGGTCAACATGCACGTGTTGGCCGTGCTCCATGCCTGGTCCTGGAGGGAGACAGAGACATCTACCAGGGGTTGGTCCCGGTTAACTATTTCCACAACCCATATCTCAGTGCATTACCATGACAAACCTGTGACATTTTCAGTACCCATTTCACAGATGGGAGAAGCAAGCCCCAGCATGCAAATTTACAAAGCAATTTCAAGTCAGAATTGCAACCACACCTGTTGTACCGCAGTGCCCCAAGTCTTTCCCATATATCACATTGTGCTACGTGTCTTGGAAGAAGGTAGACAGTGTCAACAGAGGCAGTAGGAGGGCTAGATAGTAGATTTCACATTACAGGACTGGTTGGCAGATCTTTAAGGCAGGTGGTTTGTCCAAGCTTTTCAATGTAATCCGGGCTACACTCAGCTGGCCCTCTCCACTAGACACCGTGCTAGGCATTGTAACTGTCTGAGACTCCAGGGGAAAGGAAGACAAGAAAATATTGCCCATTGATAAAATCCTCTCTATTTTGAGATGGATCCATTCATTCATGTACAACATAAATATTTACTGGGCCTCCTCCGTGTGCCTGGCACCATTCTGGGCATGGAAGATCCAAGGCTGAACCAGAGACGGGCAGAGAAGAAAGTCACCCAGCCCAGTCTTAGCCAGATCTTGGAGTCACGTGATTCCCTTTGTTCTAAGCTCACCAAGACACCTAATTCCATTTTGGGTCCCATATAGGTCTGTCTTCAGGGGCAGAATGGCTGGTCACATGGATTTTCCACATTCTGGCCCATGTGACTGTTCACTTCTTAATTAAAATAAATCAACTGGCACTCAGCCAGGAGAGTAAGCCCTGACTGATCGTACAGACTTCCGTGGCTGGTCTCTGACACAGTTACTTCTCACTGCAAATCTAAGCATTTGCCTCCAGGTCATTTTTATTTTAGTTTTTAAAATTTTTAAAGAAATTATTGTAATCTGACATGAAAATCAAAGTATCTATGGTAGAATGGAGCTTCTCTAGGGTGGCTATGTTAGCCCCATTCCTGATGCTATTTTAGCTTCCTAGTTTTATCTTTCTTTTTTCCACCTACTTTAAAAATTATCATGTTGGATGTTATGTTATGAGCTGCCTTCAGTCATTTCCAAAACAACTGCTTGGTTTCAAATCCTGGTTTCACTACTGCACAGCTGTGGAGCTTGGCGAATTTGTTGTCCTTGTGACCAGGGATGAATGCCCACCTCACGTCATGGTGGTGAAAAATAAGATAATACATAAAGTATTTGGTGGTCGGAAAAGTCATGACGTATTTTTTTCTGTGTTTTTCGTTGCAAAAATGCGTCATGACTTTTCTGACAACCCAATAATGAGCACCACCAATGCACTGAATACATTTTAGTTGTCGTTATCAGAACAATACTTATTATTATTAAAGGAGGCTTTAAATAAGCATGCATATGCACACCCATAAGATATGCCTGGCACCACAGAGGAAGCAAGTCTTGAGCATAAATTTAAAAGATAACTAAAGATTCTCCAGGTGACAAGATGGGGAAGACCATTTCAGTGAAGGAGAGCAGCAAGAACAAAGTCACAGGGATAGGACAGGAAAGCGTGAGCAGCCTCAAGTGATTGTGATCAGGCCCATACGGCACAGCGGCAGGCGGAGGCAGGAAGGGTTCTCTGCGTGCCCAAGGGTTCCGAACCAAAGGTTAGTTCATTCATCCTCCAGCCCACTGCTCTCAAACTGCAGTGTGTATCAGAATCACCTGGGCGGCTTGTTTTTAAAATGTAGAGGCCCCGATCTCACAGATTTGGATTCATTAAATCCACAGCAGCACCAAAGGATGTGCCTTTTTAATATGTTCCCGTAATGATCCTGAGAAAGTGGTCCTCATTGTTCTCCCTGCTCCACGCCATTCTCCCATCTTCCTGCTGCACTGACACACACACACTCTCTCTCTCTCTCTCTCTCTCTCTCTCTCTCTCTCTCTCTCTCTCTCTCTCTCTCTCCCTCCCTCCCCCTCCCCTTCTCCCTTCCTCCCACCTTATCCCCAACTCCATCCATGAGTCAAACATCAGCTACGGATTTTTGTGAAGGGCCTTTCTGATTCTGTCTCCATCCCCTAGTTCTGCTTCTCTTCGGCCCTTATTTCTGCCAAGGAAATACAGAATCATGGCATCTACAGCAAACACAAATGTTATTGTAATCTTATGGCTCCTGTTATTGCAAGTACCTGGGCAAATTTATCCATGTAAATGCCAAGGTGAGGTCAGGACTTGGAAGATCCAAGAAGAGGTGGGGTGGTTGAACGTGATGCCAATGGAGAGACGGTGCCTTCCCTGCCCCAAGCCCTTCTGACCTCTCTCTCCTTCTTTCTGCAGAGAGTTGTGTGCACAGCAGGTCTCAAGTGGTATCCTCATCCTGCTCTGATTCACTGTGTCAAAGGCTGTGAGGTGAGTTCCTAAAAAGGATTCTACAGTCATTGGTTTTTATTGTGATTGCCATATTAATCACGGCTACCACTTACTGTACCTACTAAGTGTTGTAAATATTCCTTTCACTGACTTCTTGGACAGGAATCAGCAATCTCATTGAACAGATGGTGGATTGAGACATAGAGATATCAATAAACATACTCAAAAATATGTTTACTGGGTAACAAGAGTCGGGATTCCAAGCCAGTTTTTTCTGCCTCCGAAGCCCGTGTTGGGCATATTGCATCTGCAAGGGAGGGTGGAGAGACGCCATATTGATTTGGCTTCTATAATATGCCAGGCATATTACCAAGATTATCCGATTTAACCTTTAATGAACCACACAAGGCAGGTTTTTTTTCCCCCAATTCCTTTACTGATGTGTCTTACGTATCACTTCCTTCTGCTATATGTTTGTCATTCACTCGCTCTTCAACCCCAAAAGTAATATGGACGCCTGAGACCCAAGCATTGAGCTGAAAGTGAATATGTCCTCTGACCCTTCAGCTCTGTGGCATCGCAGTTTAGCCATGCCCTGGAACTTGGCATTACGGAGATCTGTTTCTGTTATCAGTGACAAGCGTCGGGAGGGACAGGGGCAGGGTACTTGGGATGTCTTCTATGTCCTCAAGGGGGCGCTGCTCATGCAGCTAACAGACATTTCTGTGCACCTCTTTGCTCCTGTGGTTCTCAGCCCCAAATCCCACCTAGGTGGATGTCCAAATCTCGGTGGTCCCCCCAGGGCCCACTCAGGAAAATGCAGGTGAAAAGAAATAGATTGTGCTCCAGAAAATGTTGTATTTGATGAAATTCTTAGAATGTCAGAACCAGAAATGCTCTTGTAGATGATCTAACCTGGCCTTTTATTTTAAAGATGGGGAAACTGGGAGCTAGACAGTGATTGGTCTAAAATTTGATGGAATGCCAAAACTGGAAGGGTGCTTAGTGTGATCTAACCCTATTCATTTGTTGTATAAACTGAAAGTTGATGGCCAGAGAGGGGACGGACTGGCCCAAGGTTGCACAGTATAATAGACACACAGCCAAAGCATGAACCCAGGTCTCCTGACTTCCAGGCGGGTGCCTTTCCTTCTCCACTAGGCTACTTCCTGCCCATGAACCATCCTCTGACCTATAAGTGTCACAGACAGTCCCTGGGTCACAAGTGTTTTTCTGTGTATTGGTTAGGGACCTCCTGCAGCATCTCCTCCAGGCACTTAGCACTGGAGCCTTGAAGGGCCCCCATTCTCCCAAGAGTCAGCCAGGAATGGCAAGGCCAAGGCCAAGGCCATTGTGGCTGTTGCTTCCTCCCATTTCTCTGGATCAGCCCAGCATTTCAAGAAAAGGAAGCTTGGGTTACCTGGGCACTCATTCTGCTGAGTCGGCGATCTGGGCAACCAGTGTGACAGCAGAATTCGATCCCTCCTTTGACTCAGCACTGGGGCCTAAGAGACCCTCACCTGTCAGGCTCTGAGCCCTGCCAATGATGCTTATCACCTTTGCTCTTGCAGGTGCCCCCTTGTCTTCCTTAGCTTAGAACTAATAGTTTGTCTCTTGTCTGGGGCTGAAAAGTATGCTTAGAAGATTATACAAATGCTGGGTCCAGGGAGGAGCCATTAAGCTGGAATGTGTAGAGGTAGCCAAGATGGAGAAAGAGTTTTGGGACCCCTGAGCCGCCATCCCTCTACCCCAAGCTATATCCAAAGTGGTCATTCACTCACTCATACATCAAAGCTTCACTGAGTGCCTGTTCTGCCCCTGACACTGCTCTAGGGTCTGACAATAAAATCATCTCAGTCAAGTGAAAACAGTAATTATGCTCTCTCTGTGTCATCTGTGGTAGCTTCGTGCCCCCTACCTCCATCCATCCATGAATCCATGTATGCAGCCACCATTTTACTAAATAAACATTTAAGGAATATCTATTTGATAAAGTTTTGCTCAAATTGCCAGGCATTTTGCTAGGAAATCTAGGATATAAAAGTGGATGACACGTATTCCTCTCCGTAAGGAACTCACGGTACAGGAAAGGAAATAGACACCATAGAGAGCATTCTAAAATATGCTATAACCACACAAGTTCAGGAAGCTGTAGAAGCACTGAACATTTGGGGGTATTAGAGAAGGCATTTTAGAGGGGCAATGTGTGAGCTAGATCTTGAAGGATGAATTGCTTACATGAACACATTAGTAGTAAAAGTAGCAGCACGAGAAATACCGAAGACAAGAGAAATCTCTAAATAACAGATCTTTCCCCACACTATTCCCTTTCTCTAGAAAGTCTTCCGTCTCCACCCCTATCTAATTAACGCCGACTCATCTCATGATCTCAGATGAAACGTCCTTTCCTTGAGGACACCTTCACAAAGCTCCTTGATTAGGTCAAATCCTTCTGCTCTTTCCTCAAACAGCATCATGCACCTTTCTTCCATAGCTCTTATTAGAGTTGTAATTGGCCAATTAGATGTGTGCTTATTTGATTAAAGTCTCTCTCCTCACTAAAGTGTAAGGTCTAGAGGATTAGGGGCTCTATCTATATTGACTCACTAGTATGTATTTTTCTTTAGCACATGTGTAGTAGGCATTCAGTGAATAGGGTTGAATAGCAGATGGATGGATAGACAGATGGGTAGATGGATGGATAGATGGATGAATGGATGGATAGATGGACGAATGGATGGATGGATGTGGCTGCAGGAAAAGGCACATAGAGTAGCTCATGATGAGACAACATTTTTTCAGGGGCCAAATTTTTTTAAAAGTTCATTTATTTATTTTATTTTCTTCTCTCTTCTTCCTGAGCTACTCCTTTAGCAAGCCAGTTCCTTTCATTCTAGGGAAAGGACGTTGGTCTTCCTTCATTAGTCTGCTTATATATGATAGGAGCAAAAACATAAAGAACAAAGCCCACGGGCCAATCTCTGAAGACACAGAGAAAAGCAAAGGGCTTATCCTTTGTTTGTTGTTTGTGCCTCTCTGCTTTAATATAAATGTAATCATGTGTTTATTACGGCAGTCACAATTGTGCTCACAACCATGTACAACATGTATCCCCCCACACACACACACACACATACACACACCTGAGCAATCTCTTGCCTGTTCTTGGCTGTCTTGCTAAGATCTTTTTTTTAGACACTATAGGGCAGTGATGAAATGGAATCTGCCATCATGATTTGGGGGCACAGAGACTCCATAAACTTGGAGCAGAGATGCAAAAGCCAGGGATGCCATATAGGATGAACTTGGACTCCTTGTGAGCTTGGGATGGGATGGGGAAGTCAGGATGGGAAAGAGACCACTGGATCACAGGGGTTGTGCTGGCATGCAGTGGCCTCAGCGAACTGAAGATGATGTCTTCTTTCCCTTCAATGAGTCACTGAGCATTAGACACCCCAACCCGAACTTTAATCAGAGGGATTTTGCTTCATCTGCTTTCTATATATTACAGTGTTACACAATATTGCCTTTGATGGGAGAAAGGGTATGTTCGCTTTTTTGAGAAATCAGTGGACTAACCCTGCCTCTTTATTTCACTACTGAGAGCCCTGAGACCCAGAGAACATAAGCTGCCTAGCCAGCACCACCAAGTAACCATGCAGTTGGCTGAGATTTGGAAAACTAGAACCCAGATTTTGACAACTGCCTTTACACTATGCCAGTACAATTGCATTCCATTTCAAAAACATCTTTAAGAGCCAAAGTTGTGCCCAGTGTCAAACTAGGTGATTGGGAGACAACGTGAATTGGAGGTTGTCCTAGCCTTTGAACAGCTCACTGTCTCGCACCAGCTACAGGAACATCAACAGACCACAGAAGACAGTGTGCCAAGTGCTCGGGTGGGAAGATACAGGTGCTAGGGCATTGCAAGGACTCCTGATGTTCCCCTAAGATGGTGCTGGGTTCTGATCAGTAATGACTTAACCCCATCATCTTCTCCTTATCTTCAGAGCATCACAGAGTTGGAGGAACACAGGGAAAAATAAATGAACCAATACGTGCTAGAGAGAGCCTAGAATGATAAAACACTGTGGAGCCAAGTCTGCCTCTGCCGGTGCGATCTTGGCTGAGTCCTTTTTTTGCTCTGAGCCTCAGGGTCTTCCTCTGTAAAGTGAGAATAGCAATGCCTACCTCACATGGTGTTCAGAAAATAAAAGAAGAAAACAAAGTTGTAAAGCATGTGATATCAAGTACATCTGTACTCCTGTGTTAGAGGAGAAGGAACCCATAATCATACACAGACCACGGTGCCAAATTCCTGAGTTCTTACCTTTGATCTTTACAATTCCTGGGCAGTTTGCACTCAGCTTCCTAATATAGTTGCATATATTTTATTAGACACTATGTTTTTAATTACCTGCTACCAGGAAAAGTGGGGGAAGGGGCTCAAATTTTCTTATCATTTCTTCAAGTTAAATGAGCCCCCAACTTTAAGAAAACGAAAGTGGTCTACCCCCCCGTGGCTTTGCATTCCCCAGCATACAGGAGTGTGTCTCCCAGGGTAACCATGCTTTAGCTGGGAAAAACTTGGCTAGAGAAGACTCTTTATAAATGGTAGAAGTGTGAACTTGTTCAAGGGGGTGCTGGGATGTGAAGCCAGGGAGAGGTTTATGAGAAGATGAGAGATAGCTAACTGATTACAGAGGCCATCCTGCACTCACTCCAGGATGCTAACAAGTCACCTCTCCTTCCTGCCTCTATTCCCCTATCTAGCCCTTCATGGGAGACAATTACTGTGATGCCATCAACAACAGAGCCTTCTGCAACTACGACGGTGGGGACTGCTGTGCATCCACGGTGAAGACCAAAAAGGTAGGCAGTGCCCCCGCTCCCCCAGCAGCCCCCTCCTACAGGCCTTCCCGGTTTCCTGGGCCAAGATCACCCCTCCATGTTGGACAACCCATTGTCCTGGTTGTGTCAGTACTTGCCTACAGGCCGTATTGTATTATATTGTTTGTATTGCATTGTATTGTTGTATCGTATCATACTTTGTATTCTTCTAGTCAGTAGTTGAGCTAATATTATGTGCTGGGCCCTGAGCAAGGCATGCGGGCTCATGGATAACTTTTGCAGATGTGGTCCCTTACCATCACAACTTAGAGTCAAATACGAAAGTGGACAAATAAAAATGCAACCCATACTTTTAAGAGGGAAGGACAGAGTATGGTGGGGCTCAGACATGGGGTTGGAGAAGGCGCTGCAGAGGGATCGGCATTCAAGGCTGAAACTTGAGGAATGAGGGGAAGGAGTGGGGAGGTGGCCAGGAGACGAACGTCGGGGCCAGGACATTTACTGGCATGTGAAATCCTAGAGAGAGCTTGCATTTCTAAGGGGTGGGGCTAACGTCTCCTGGGGGAGAGAGAGGACGGGGCATGCCCAACAAGGTCAGTCACGGCATTTGAGCGTTTTATAATCTTTTTTGTTGGTCACACCTGTAGAATTAGGGGGTGTGGTCTTGGTTGTGGCTTTCTGCCTTTGTGTATTAGGATGCAACGGGAGTGAATTAGTTTCCTATAGGTAGAGTGAAACAAAACATTCCACTGAGATTCACATCAGCCACTCGGAGCAGTGACCACCTCCACTTTCCTCCTGGCCAGAGCTGGGACCCAAGCTTGGGGCCCCAGCCAAGAGCTAGGACAGAGGTGGTCAACCTAGAAGCCTGAGTTGAGAGGTATTGTTGTGATGAATGAGTGAATAGGAAACTATTTCTCTTTTTGTACTCATCTACAATCTGAGCTGAAAGATTTCAAATATCACTTAAATACTCTCTCATGTTAAAGAAGGGGAACTGCATTCCCGAGACAAGAAAGGCAAAGAATCATAGTGAGTCTTAGTGGAAGAGCCCTCTGTGATGACCTGGTCTAAACTTTTCATTTCATTAATGGGCACCTTGAGGCCCATAAAGAAGGAATGGTTTGTCCAAGGTAGCAGAGTGAGTGATAGAAACAGAGCAAGGCTCCTGGCCTCCCAGCCATGTTTCTTTATATTGCAACATCCTTAAGAGAATTAGTTCCTTCAAGAAAGATGATCTGATGCTAAAAGGCAGCATGGAGAGGGCAAGGCCCAAGAGACACCCTCAAATTGGAGGGACACCCTCAAATCGGAGGACTGTTACTGTATCTTTTGGTGGGTGAGTAAGGATGCTGAGGTTCTCTGGGATCAGTCAGCCCTGTACAGGCAACACTTTTCAGCATGGCTACCCCCTCCTTTATTTTTTATGTTGTATGTTTCTGGCTAAAACAATGAAGGTGTACACTTTCTGTTCCACTATAGGAGCATAACATTCATTTTCTATTAACAAATTTTATTATTTTTCCCAATTGTGAAACAATATATATTCCACTTTGTGGAAAATCCAGAAAGTAGAAGATAACAAAATAATCCACTGACTATCTTACAACCCAAAGATAAACAGCTACTTTCCTTGGGTAGATTTTATTCTGTGTAAAAGCATGTGGCTATTTGTGTCTATGCATATATCTGCGTATCCAATTTGGATGCTTGATTGGCTCTGTTTTGTTTACTAAGCACATAAGAATTACCTGATCTTAGATTAAGCTTCTCAGCTGTATGTTGCTGTATTATTATTTATTTATCATACGCACGGTTGTGACGCACGATGATTTTACGTAAGCATTTACCTGCGACTTTTATTTTTAACTTTTGGGTTATTTCAGTTTCTCACAATGATAAGTAATAATTCTAATGAATATTTTTACTCATAAATGTTATTATAACTCTGTTCATCCCTTTACCATTGAATCTTAGAATCGAAATAGCTAGGATCAAAGGTGTGAGCATTTTTAAGGCTTTCGATACCTGTTGCCAAACGAATACAGTGTACAACAGTGTCTATTTCACTCCACTGGAATCAGCCCTTTTTGAAAGTGAATGGACAAGGAAGTTTGTGTCTTAAATAGAAGTTTGTGTACAAACTTATGACACGTGATTCATCTGACACCATCAGTTGGTGAAAGAGCAGCTCAGGTGAAAAGAAGTTTACTACCAACTGCGTATAACTCACATACTAAAACATACAAAATAAAACTAACTTATTTTTAATGGGATGCTTCCTGAAAGGGATTGCTGTTTCTAGAGTGTTTGGTAGGGACATGAAGTCCTGAGATTGAGGTTCAGGTGCAGATTCCAATTTATTATAGTCGCTTGAATGTGTACACACACACACACACACACACACACACACACACACACACACATGGCCATTTGACTTTCTTTTTCTAGACTGGGCTCAGTTGCAGCAATTTCAGGCTGCATGGCCCTGAGATGAGTGTTTCCTCTTCACTAAGGGACCAGAGTCAGTTCTTTGCTAGCTCTGAGTATGATTCTGAGTCCTCTTTTTTCTCTTCTCCACCCGCGTTATACATGTTGGCTTTTTGTGTTAAAAGGATTCCCTTCCTCCACCTTAACTTGTCCTTCCGGTCAGCGAAGGCTGCATAATGCAGTTGGCCAAGCTTCCTTCACGGAACAAGATGAACGTTCACTGAGCATGTCCATGAAACCCAGCACTGGCCCAGGCCGGACGCTCATGGCGGGCATGGTGCCCGCCTTTGGGAAGCTCGTGGCTTCCTGAGGGAACCAGACATTCAGCAGCGAGGTATGCACCTACGTATGTAATTACCTTCGTGGAAGGGGCAGTGCAGGAGAGGTGATCTTACAGCTTCCCCGCGGAAGTGACGTTCATATTGAGACCTGAGCCGTGAGTAGGAGTTTTCTTGGTGAAGGTGAATGGTGGTTCGAGCAGAATGGAGAGAGCTGCTAGAAGCATGGACTAGAACACATGGACTACAGCCTAATGGCCTCTTTATGGGGCAGATGGCTTGGCCGTAGATATTAGCTGTGAAGAAGTGTTTGGGGCTTTCTTCAGATTTGAGATTCCAGGAAATTTGACTTCTGGAGAAGAAAGGAGTCTCAAATTCAAATCATTCTCCCTACAATTTACATTTCCCAGCCTAACTTCTACATAAACTCCAGCTTCTTCAAACTATTCTACTTCCCCTCGTACACAACCACCTACTCCATGGAGTGGGCTGGTTTATAAAGACAGCAGGTGGAGAAACTACATAGGGATATAAAATATCCCTAAGTCAGCTGCCGTGTATGTCGACACTTGTCCTTCAGTACCTCCTTGAATCCTCATCTCAACCCCGACAGGTTGCTGTTGTCTGCACTGCACAGGTGAATGGATTGTGGCTCAGAGTGCTCACAGGACTTGCTTGAGCTCACGTGCTTGTGACAGCTGAGGCCCCAGCTGCAACCCGGCTCTGTCTGATTCCCAAGCCCGGCTCTTTCTCCTGCACGGGGCTGAGTCTGAGAAGTGGAAGGCAGGTGGGGGTAGGACCTTGTCCTCAGAGTACCTGGGCATGACCTTCCCAGTTCCGGCTGGAGACATTTCACTGTGAACCCAGACTGCCAGGGAAGCTTGGGTGTGGGACCCCTCCCCTTGGCAAAGGTGAAAGAAAGCAGCTTTCCCAGCAGCACAGGCAGGGTGGGGAGTAACCGAGGCTCCCAGCCTTGCCAGCTAGCCCTGAAGTCCCAGACAGGTGTTTCCCCTGAGCGGAAACATGCCTTGTCTCCAGTTTCCACAGCGGGCAGCCTCTCAGAGCAGGAGAGGGGCCAGATTCCTTTCTCTCACCCCCAGCCCTCACCTGCTGGTCACACCTGTACTCTTGACCCCAGACACATATCAGGGGAGGTTCCCTAACCATAAGCCCCCGGCCTGGCACTCAGAAACTCATGGATAAGGCAGACTTGCTGCGTGTACCTCCCTCATCAGAGGAATTCCGTGACTTGAGCACATACTATGTACTTGGCTATGGGCTGGAATCTCTGTGTAATATCTCATCTGGACTCTGAAACCACCCACCAGGGAAGACAACGGAGGCTCAGAGAGGTGGAATCATTTGTCCCAGGCGACAGAGCTGTGTGTAAAATTTAGCCTCTCCTGATTCCAAACAAATAATAGTAGCTGCTATGCATCAAGAGCTTCCTATGTGCCAAGCACAGGGCTAACTGCTTTTCCACGTGCCATTTCATCAGCACAGTAGCCCTGTCACAGGTGTTTTATTCTCGTTTTATAGATGATGCAGCAGAGGCTTACAAGGTCACCAGCCAGGGAGTGGTAGAGATGAGATGCAAACCCAGTGAGTCGCGCCTGCACAGCAGCTGCCTCTGACCCCTGCTCTGAACACCTTGTTGCACTGGGGTTGCATTTTGCCCTTCCCCTGGCAGCTTCTCGCTTCAGAGTCCTCCTGGACAGGAGTCCAGGGTATGACCTCCAGGTCTGGGGTGAAACTGCCAGCATCTTCTCCCAGACTTCCTTTCTCGCCAACTCTCCACTTAAACCTCTTCCCAGTCCCCAGGGCTGGGGCCTCCCCGGTCACTTGGCCCAGAATGATGTCTGCCTGATCCCTCCATCCTTCCTCCCCTTGTTTGTCTCTGCAGACACCAGCTGTCTCCCACATCTGCCTTGTGGGGTGACTGCGGCCCGGCTGACAGACAAGAGCAAGACAGTGCAGGAAATTCCGTCTGACAGGGGTGACCAGCGTCCCACCCAGACACCTGTCTGCAGCACGAGGCAGACAGGAAGGGCAGGGCTCAGCCTCTCCGCAGTGTTATTCTGCTAGTGGAGCCTTGAGGAGTCTCGAATACAGAGCAGATTTCCAGAATGGTTGCTTTAACACTTTCCCCTCATAACAACAACGAGAAGTATTCCTTTATAATTGGAATAATTCTAAGGAAGCACGTGTTGGGGGTTGTAACAGAGAAAGGGGAAGCCACCTTAACACATTCAGCATACCGAAGCTCTCTAAAGTGCGGTGGCCTGGAACAGTAATTATGGTCCGTGTTTCGGGCAGCTGCTAAGAGGCTGATTCTGGAAGATGTCTGGGGAGGTGTAGTTCCAGCTCTCTGACTTAGCTCTGCGACCTTGGGCAGGCCAGGTTCACCTGAGGCTTTTATTTCTTGATATTTGGATTAGATTCGTGTCTCAGGACCCTCCACCTGGCTTCCTGCATGAGGGGGTTGCTGAGCAAGAACGTGAAAGCCAGTCAGAGCTGAGACCAGTAGAGAGGAAGAAGTCGTCAGCCCTAGAAACATGTCTTAGCGCAGATGGCACGCCCAACTGATGACATTAAGTGGAGGGTTGCCGTATTTACTTGCTAAGTCTAAGTGAAAACATGTTTTCTTAGGAAAAGATGTTAAAACCAAATGTAGCCCACTGGTTTAAGAAGGCTAGTGACTCTATAGGCTATGGGAAGGTGATCAAAACCATTAGATGGAGAGCAGCCTCCTTAGCCGAGTGGCCGTGAGAAAGGGTTGGATGTTGGGCATCAGAGTTAGGGATATACATCAGTGGCTCTTACATCTCGACTGAGCAACCAGACCAGTCCTTTTCAAACCTATCAAATGGTGTCACACCTCTGTGCCAAGCCTTGCAGTGTCTCTCCCATTTAATGCAGAGTAAAACCAGTTTTCCCAATGGCTATCTGGCTAGACATGCTCTGCCTACCCCCATTACCTCCCTGACCTCACCCCCTCACTACTGGGGCCCCCATTCACTTGACTCCAACCCTCTGCACTCCTTGACGTCCCTTGCACAGGCCAGGCATTCTCCCACCTTACAGCGTCTGTCACTGGCTGTTCCTTTAGATGAGAACCTTCTCCATCCATCCTCACCCATCATCCCTCACCTCCTCCAGGTCTTTACCCAAAGTGTCATGTTCTCAGCGAGCCTCACCCCAACCGCCCACCTTCCAGCCCCCTTTGCACTCCCACACCCATGTACCTTGGCTTCACTCTTTGTGCCTTCCATAGCACTTGTCACTTTGGCACGTACTATCAAATGTACTTACTACTTCCACCTAGCAATCCTTACCCCTCTTGCTGCTAGAATGAAAATTTCACGAGGGCAAGAACATGCATCTATTCCGTCCACTGATGTGTTTCAGGCTCTGATGTTACGGGAGAGACACTGTGCTAGGCCCCGAGCCAGAAGGACCTGGCTGCAGCCATGCTGGGTTATGTCTTGTGGACTAATGGTCGGGCACTGAGAGTGTAGGAAGAGCCAATGGAAGCACAGCAAGTTAGGAGAGCTGAGGAAGGCAACACCAGACGTGAGATGTGAAAGGTGTAGTAGATCTTACCCGGGTGACAGGGGTGGGGCGATGACTAGACATAAGCATAAGAGAGGAAAGAGTTTTCTGGCCTAGGGTACAGCCTGGGTGAAGACCCAGCCATAAGGGAGAATGTGAAGGAAATGATACAATTCCCTGAGTGTGGCTAGAGCACGGTGCAAGAGGGGCAGAGGTAAGAGTAGAGCCTAGAGGCATGGGCAAGGCTTTTATAAGCCAAACCAGGATATCTGTTATCCAGAGAGCAATGGGGAAGGTCAATGATTTTCAAGCACTGCACCAGCCTAGAAGATCCTAGAAGGCTTCCTGGAAGAGGTGATAGGTGTGCTTAACTTGGAAGATTAGTAAGAGATAACGGGTGAATGGCGAAGCAGATTAGACTAATTCCTCCTTGTCCAAAATCACCGGCTTCTGGAGTGTCCTGAGATCCTCATTTGGGGGGTAGCTTTGACTTTTCACGTGGATAAATTAGACACTTATTTTAGCTTGTTGCTAAGAAGGAATCAGACTCTTCCATTCCCAAAAGTTATCATTACCATAACTGTTGTCGCTACCATCACCACCATTATCACATCAGCATCACTACCACCAATACCAGCATCACCAAGATCACTATTGCTATCACCACAACCACCATCATTAACTGAGCACATATTGTATGCCACGCACTGTGCTAAGCACTTTACTTGACCTTTACATGTTATCCAAAATACTGCTGTGCAGCTGGATTGTTATTACCTCCGGTTTTACAGATGAGAAACGGAAGCCCCCAAAGGGGTGTAACTTGTTGGATCGCAAACAGTCAATAAGAGGGCAAGAAGGCAAACCCTGGTCTTCTTCTAGACTGGTGCTTCTCCCCACTTTACTGGCATGCCCCCCTCCATTTTAGCTTCCACTTGTTCTCACTGAAACCATCCTCTGTACTCACTGACTGTTCCCTGCCTTCTGCGAGGCACGGATCCACCCTACCCCCAAAGGAGCTTACAGGGGAGTCCTCCTACTCATCACACCTTGATCTACTTGGGCTCATTCAATTGTCCCATCAACCCTCTGAGCACCCTGAGGCTCAGAATGGCCAAATGGTGCTTGCTGAAGGTCCCCTGGTGAGAGGGCGCAGGCAAGGCTTCCTGACCTTTGGCACAGGATGCTCCTTGCTCCCCGCAGGGCGCATTCTCTGCTTGGGACCTCCCTGCTGATTCTGAGTTGGAATCCAGCCCCTGCCTGTCACCCAGCCTCGGGTGAGACCCGCAGCCAGGGCCTGTGGTGCATGGGCCTGGGCTGCATTGCTGAGCCCGCTTACACACGTGGATGGAGGTGTCAGCTTGGGCAGGAGGAAGGAAAGGCCTGGAGCCGAGCCACTTCTGCAGCCCAGAGGGAAAAAGGAGAGAATCCTGGCCTTTAGTCATTGACCTGGGCTTGCTGACAGCATCCCAGGGTGGGTGGCCAAGCCATTTATGGGACAGCCTAGCCACATGGCGCTGGGAATTCCACATGTAAACTGGCCACCTCAGGCGTTTGTGCTGCGGGTGGCAGGTTTTCTTGGGAGGCCATCTGTGGGAGAATGTGGGGAGCTGCCTGGGGGAGTCTGGGGATCTGGGAGTCCTGCAAGAGCAGACTTTATCAGGATGTGACCCTTCTCTCCAGGCCTCAGTTTCTTTCTCTGTGAAAAGGGGACCTTGACTCCCGCTCTGCCTGCCATTTGGGGGACAGTGTGGAGGAATGGTTACGAACAGGGATGCAGATGCCAGGCCACCTGCTAGCCCAGTGACTCACCTCTTTGCATCTTAGTTTCCTCGGAGATGGAAGGCAGGGATAGGAAGACTAGCTGGCTCATCGGGGTTGTTGGGAAGAGTGAGATAATGCACCTTGAGTTACTCAGGGCCCGGCACATAAGAGACAAAAGGCTGTTGCATTAGACAAAGCAGCAGGCAGCCTGGCCAGGCTGTCAGGAAGGTGCATTCCCTTTACTCCTGCTTGCTGAGAACTCAGTTTGGAGTGGGGTTTAGAATCCTGCATCCTCTACTTACTGACAGGTAGTGAGGCTCAGGGCAAGTTTGTTTTGTTACAACATTGTGAAGCCTCTGTTTTCTCATCTGCAAGATGGGTAGCTAATAATGATAGCCTCACGAGGTTGTACAGAGTCAACAAGCTAGCCTGTGGAAACCATCTGACACGTGGCAGACCCATGGGAAATGCTGTGCACGCGTGTGTGCATGTGTGTGCTTGCGTGTGTGTGTGCGTGTGTGAAGTGGTGTTCACTGCTGTGAACCCACATAAACAGGCTTCCCCGGTCTCTTCCAGGTCAGACCTAGGTATACCTGGAAGGGTGGATGGAGCAAGCTGTATCCACCCTGCTCTTACCAGTTGTAGGCCCGTGGTCAGCAGGACGCTTGTGGCAAGAGGAGACCCCAGGACAGGCTCTGAACAGGCAGTTCCCCAAGAGGAGTGAGGAGGGGTCTGGGGAGGGGACAAGATGCCATGCCTTTGTCCGCACTGGACACTGTGGGAGCTGGTTTGGAGACAGTGTTATTTCGGGGACTCCTTCCCAGAGCCCCATGAGGCCTTTATGAAGACCCTTGTCTTAGAGATGGGGACATGCGGTCCACTGGGTGCCGAGGACTTGCCAAAAGCCACGCAGCGCCGTATGGAGCCCACCCTGAACCCAGGCTTGTCTGTTCCCAAGCTCTTCGCCAGGGCACAGGAAATGCAGCTGCATTTTCAGCATGTGGTGAAGACAGAGGTTCCAGATCTGCCTCCTGAGAGCAAACCGTCTGGGCTTTGCTGTATTCTGATTGGGGTTCCTTCCCTTAGGCGCCAGACACATTTCTTTGGGGAAATGCCGAAGCGGTCTGGGCCAACCTGGAGGAAGGAGGTTGGCCACTTGTTGTCTGCAGAGCCAGAGTGGCCGGACCGGCCTGAGAGACTAATGGGAGGCTGGGCCCTGGAAGCTGATGACTGGGAGAAGCTGATGGAATGGAGGTGGCAGGAAGGGGAACATGCAAGGCAGGGGTTGCAGAGAATGTGCATTTCTAGGTCCTTCCTGGCCAGACTGAGAAGGATTGTCAGACAGATGGGAAGGTAGAGATCATTAAATCAACTCTTAACACAGAGATAGAGAAACCAAAGCTCAGAGAAGTGAAGGAACTTGTACAAAGTCACCCAGCAAGTGAGTGCCAAAGAAGGGACTCCCTGACTGTATTCTGCCTGTCTATTCGTGTATCCATGTGTCCCCCATTCACGGGTTCATCGGATACTTGTCCTGTGGGAGAAAGGCTGAGTTCAACGGCAGACACGGTCCCTACCCAGACTGAGCTGGCATACAGATGTGGAAGTGACTCAGTGCGAGGAGGGCATAGAAATAGGATGCTGAGATACGGGATGAAGGCAATGGCGTCATTGGTCAGGCCAATGAGGGCGGAGATAAGACCTGAAGAAGGAAGAGGCGTTGGCCAGGAAAACGCAGCAGGACGGAGGATCATCAATAGCTAAAGACTTAAAAGTAGGAAAGCACTCGGCGTATTTGAGAAACCAGTAAATCAGTCAATACGCCACTGAGTGAGGGGAAGAAAGGAGCCAGCTGAGGTCTAAGAAGCGTGTGGAGATCAGATCCTATCAGGCTTTGAACTTGGGCTAAGGACTCTGGGTCTTATGTTGAGAGATAGAATCTGTTGAGTTTTTGCTGTGTGAGGTACAGCAGGAAGCATGAGAGATAAATCAGGTGTGAAGCTGTCCCTAATGGGTCATAGAGCCCAATGGGAAAGCGTTACAGAGGGAATTGTGCAGGAGGCATTAGACAGAACTGGGTCATTCTAATGTTAAAAGTGTGGGCAAGGGCAGCAGAAGGGGACAGATAAAGGAATAGGTGAGTTCAGGACAAAGAGACTGCCCAAGTCTGGGAGGTGGGAGAGAGGGGACGGTAGGCAGGAAAGGTGTCACAGATGGTGAAACAGGAGCTGGTAGGAAATTTGAGTCAGCACACGTGTATTTAGCATTAAGCATCTCCTGAGGGTTTGGCCATGTGCTAGGGCTTTTGCATATTTCTTCTTGTTGGATCCTGAAGACCATATGAAATACGGCATATATGTATTTTTTATCACTCTTTTATAGATATAGAAACTCAGGCTTATGGCAGTGAAGGGGTTTTCCCAAAATGGTTCAACAAGTATGAGCCCAGCAAGGGTGCCAACCCCAGCCTTTTGGCTCCCACGGTGATACTCTCCCCACTCTGCCTCAGTCGTTCCGTTTGGACTTGGCTCTGCCCACAGTTTCCCCACTTGGACTGGAGGGTTTTCTCTCCGTCTTCTGGAATTCTAACCTTCTGTGCTCTTGGAGGTGAAGAGGTTGCAAAATAATCTTTTAGAGAAGGCAGGGCGGCTGGGAAGATAAACCTCTAAAAAGGGGAACAGCAAGGAGCTGTATGCAGCATGGCAGGCGCTGCCTAGAAGAAGCAGCTGGGAGAACGCTTACCCAGCATCACGCCCCCGTGCACTGAGATGCGCTGGACGTGAGCGCAAGGGAAGAGTCACAGAGAAGGAGAAACGAACAGGCATGTGTTCATTCTGTGACTGGGCCTGGGAACATAAGAACGCACGAGACAGACACATACATGATTGAGCTCTGAGCACAGGCCAAGCACTGTGTGCTCGGTGCTTTTTGTCACTTTGTTTACAACCTCAGGGAGGCGTGCGCGTTCACTCTTCCCATTTAATGAATGAGGTAACTAAGGCTCAGAGAAATTGTCACGTGCTCCCCGGTCACACCTCAGTTAGGTGACAGAGCTGCTGGGGCTTATACTTCCCATCTTCCTGTCCGTTGCTACATTTGAAATTGCTGTAAATGTCAGCAATTTCAGGAGGGGGAAGAGAGGTTGGGAGGGAGGGCAAAGAGACAGAGATGAGGTAGATATAGAGAAAGAGCCCACAGGCTAGAGAGACAAAGATGCTCTCTGAGGCTGTGTGAGCACTTGGCTACTCTGCCCCGGCAGGAGGCGAATGAGGTCATTAAATCCATGTGCGCAGATGGGGGACCCTCTGGGGAAAGTTATATGCAAATGTCATGATGCAAGGAGGTGAAATCTGCTTGCGTTAGCCCAGGCTGGGCTCACGCAGGGAAACACAGGTCACCCCCTGCATGGGGAAGACATTTGCTCGGCTAGGCTCTTTTCTAGGAAGGAGACCCTGCCCAAGGTCACAGAGCATGTGGAGGGACGGAGTGGGAACTGAAACTCAGGCCTCTCACTTTTTCTTGCTTGTTTCTTTAATTTAAAAAAATACTTTAATTTTTATTACTTATTTCCCCCAGCTTTTGTAATCTATACATATAGCAGAGCTCCACATTGTATGCCTCTTGCTTTTGCTTATGCTCAGATCTGCTTCCTAGATCCTTCAGCCAATTGTTATGCAAACATCGCTATGTGAAATGTTCCCCACCAGGAGGATTTCAGGCCCCCTAGGAGGTGGTCTCAGCTTGCTGAAACATGCTTTTGTCATTTTCATCATTGCCTCCCAAACACAAAATTCCAATATGTGCAGAGAGTTAATGTTTTCTTGAAAGACACTTACACATCCTTTACTTGACTTGATCAATACAACAGTCCTGTAAGTTTGCTGTTCCATTGTACAATTCTATGAACCGACTCTGGGGCGGTGCATTGAGATTTTTCACCCATGATTTCATTCAAGCCCTTAGAGTTCACAGTGCAAGGGTGGGGGTCTTATCATAGTTCGACAGTGAGGAACCAGAGGCTCAGAGAGAGGTAACTTGTCCTACTTTAAATACCATATTTGTCACTTACTATTATGGGCAAATTGCCCCTTTCTGAGCCTCAGTTTCCCCATCTGTAAAAGGGTAATTGCTTTAGTACCTATCTTAGGTACTAAACTCTTACAGAGTTGTCAAAGGGCTCGGTGTTTCCCTATTGGGAATGTGTTTAGCACATTGCCTGACCCATGATAAATGCCCCCGAAAATGGAAGATGCTATGATAATGACCACAGTGATGTTCATGGCTAGGGAGAAGCACAGCCATGACTTGACCTTGAATCTGCTGCCCCACCCAATCCAACGATTGTCCCTCGTCCTGCAATGCCTCTCTGAAAATTGGCACTTCAGCCACAACCACCTGATTCACGTCTTCTCTTTCTCTTGGCAGGTCACCCCCTTCCCTATGTCCTGTGACCTACAAGGAGACTGTGCTTGTCGGGACCCTCAGGCCCAAGAACACAGCCGGAAAGACCTCCGGGGATACAGCCATGGCTAAGGAAGGACAAGGAGTTGTCAAAGAATTCCCAGCGCCAGGACCCACATCCCTTTGGTATTGATTTCACAGTCAGCTGCTCGACGGAATGGCCTCTCCACACCAGGGATCCTTAGCCCCCAACCGGTCTGCCTTTAATGTCACCCAGGAAGGACTCACAGTGGGGACGCATGAGCCAAGTCTCGCCATGTTGAATAATGGAATGGAATCCCATCCCAAAGTCTTAGATGGATTACACATGCAGCGTGCAGTCCCAGAGCCTCCTAAATTCTAACCATTTGTCACATGGCCACAGCAAGAAACATGTCCTGTACCTAGGAGTGTGCACATCTGTGGCTAGTACACATGCATGCACACGCACCCATACAAACATCCGTCTGAGGGCAGTTTTGGAGACTGAGCCGAACTAGACTGGAACAAAGTGAATCTTTCCTTTCCCAAGCTTCTAGCCAACACTGTCCTTGGGAGAAAGAGAGTTGCCGAAACCGCTAAGACCAAGCGTTGAGATGCCATGATAGCCGGACCCTGAGGCTGGAATATGTAGGGTGCGCACAGCGGTGTGGTCCTCTGGGATTAGAAATAAAATGATCACCTACCTTCTAGGGAAATAGGACCCAGGATGAGGTAAAGAATCCAAGGTATACAAAGCCCCCCAACTTTTCCGCAGCCATGGGGGATTTACCCCAACGCCAGGGTTTGAGGCCAAGCTGGAAATGGCTTAGGGTTGCAGTGTCAACGTATTATAACAGCCCCCTGCTTGAGGCTTGAGGCCGTAATATCCTTCGAGAACCTACCCATTCCCCACATCTTGCCTTGGGACCACATTTGCTGCTACTTTCCCTGCTGCTCTATCCTATACATTGAGTACCCCAAGATGGTAGGACTGGGTTAGGAAAAACCCCACACAACCAAACAGTCTGCCTTAAAAGCGACCCGCATTGTCCCACAGCTCCTCACTTCCTAGCACTTCTGCAAGAGAACAACCCTCCTTGGTCCACCTGGTGAGAAGGTAAGTCCCCCATGGTTGGGCTTCTCTTCCTGGAAGGGAGTTTGGGACTTAAGATGCTGGAGTCCTCACTGAGCGTCCGGAATGTCTAAGCCAGTGTTAGATTTTATAATCAAGTGGAATAGTGTTCAAGTTCTGTGATGTTGGGGCCACCCAGAAACTGTTAGAATTCTAGGAAGTCTTGAGTTATTATCGTTAACCAAGCCTTCCTGCCTCTCCAGGCTGGAGCAGGCTTTGGTCCAGAGGACCCCACTGTGGCTACACTTCTAGAACAGAGAATCATCTCAGATGTGGCCAATCTAGACTGTTCCAGAGGGCCATCAGAGGGAAGCCCAAGAGTTTGCAGCCTCAGTCCCCAAACACCCAACATGGTCACCATGTTTTCCACAGTCTTCCATCTGCCAGTACTCCCATCCACACCTGTGGCTGGGTAAGCCTTTCCTCTCTGTTATGTTCAGCCTCTGAAAGTTTCAGAGTAAATTAGTCAAACACACGTGGAAGCCTCCACCTCTCTGGGGTCCTCTTTGCCTCTTTCCAGCCAGTCACCTGTCCACTTCTTTTCATTAATATGGGAAGAGATTAATACAGAAGGAGGTGGAGAAAATGGGTACGTTTGACATCATTTCTGAGATGTCATTTCGGGGGCATCATTCCAGAATTGAGAAAGGGAGACGATGGTAGGGTCTAAACTGGATGTATCACGTAAAGATTGCAACCAATCAAATCGTTTCAGGCCTAGAGAAGACAACCAATGAAAACAACGTCGGGCATAGGAATGGGAAAAACCAGGCACGCGCGCTGACCCTTTTCATTCCTGCATCTGAGGCAGGCATTGTTCATCATTTAGAGCCCTTTTTCCTATGGGGACCAAAAATAATTTCAGAAAGCTTCTTACTATATCATTCCCAACAGCAATTACCAGCCGATCAAAAACACCTGACGAGACATTTCCTGGCCATCTGTGGTCTGTTACATTAAAAAATATATCAAGGTGCTTTATGCACAGGTGCCCACAAATAAGGATGCCGTGCTTAGAGTGTTTTGTGTGGCTTGTACTGTATTACCAACTGAGACTGAATGCCAGCATGGAGAGGCTGCCACCATTGTTAAGGCCAGGCTCAAATCCTGTATGTTTTCCTCCTTACAAACTCATGTCTCATTTATATTCGGGACATTTTTTTTCTGTAGTTACCAGGACTGATCATTAGCAAAGTAATAATAATAATGATAATAGAAGAATTGATCCCATTGTGTACCCCTCTCCAGTATCTTAGAACTCTTGCCACCTCTAAAGCCCCTCTCTTGCCGGAGCTGAGTTATCATCCTGTGTGGTGTTAGAAGATACGAACTAAGAACGGTTCCTTTATTACACCAGTAAGTAGTGCAAAAAGCCTTGGAGGCCCAAACACAACATGACTAACAGTAGGGTTGCAGGAGCCACAGAAGAACCTTACCAGCTTCCTTTAATTTGACCCTTGTCCTCTTTCTTCCTTCACTCACACCCTTGTCCATCCCCACACTCTCCGGCTGAGCAAAGTTTCCTGGAGGCTGACTTCTATCTTAGAGTCACAGATTGAGTTGAGCCCTTCAGAGCAAAGATCCACCCACAGTTTCCCTACCATCACTCAAACCCGTTATTCACCAATTCATATTTGCCAAGGCTACTAGGCAAGAGAGGCTCCTTGATTGACAGCCAGCGTCGTGCCCACATGAAAGGCATAATTAATAGGCCCTTGTGAGGCCTTAATGGAGGAGGGTCTGCTCTATTTGTGCAATGCACTGATCCCCAGTTTCATTTTCTTTCTGGGAATATATTCATTGTCTCATCCCTTCGATCAGCTCCTGTTTAGGACAATGGACTAGTCACAAGAAAGCACTTAGAAGCAACAGTGTCTGTCAGCAGCTGAGGGGCCCTGAAGCACTTGGGGATTCTGGGTCTGAAGAAGTATTAGCCTGGTAGCAGCAAGGAAGAAAAGATGGCGTAGACAGTCCTCTCAGCCCTCTCTAGGGAAGCCTTTTCAAGCCACGACCCTAACTGCCCCCAGATTCTGTGCCAACCGCCTCTTAACGGAAGACAGGCCTTGGGAAGTCCATTTTGGTGGCTGAATTGGGTGTCATGGAAGAGAGAGATCAATGGTCACAAATAGTAGGGCTTTGAAGGTGGAGGGCATCGGCCGCTATTCCTGGTTTCGGCATGTTGAGACACTGACTAGACGGGTCTCGTGGTCTTATTCCCACCTTGGCCAATGCTTAAGTGCTATTTGTTGAAAATAATTCTTTGAGACAGATTTCAGCTACCTCTCTTCCAGGTTTGATTTAACTTGGTTGTAACTGTCAATTTGTTATAGGTCTTACCTGTGTTAGAAAGGAAGGAAGAAAGAAAGGAAGGAAGGGAGGGAGGGAGGGGAAAAGAAGGAAGGAGAGGAGAAAGGAAACCATACATTCAAGTTAACAGTTTTGAGGCTTTATGTTTTGGTTTTGTTTTGTTTTCTGGAACTACTTCAAGTGGGAAAACTAAAAGAAATTGATGGTGACAAAACTGTACAGATAGCAATTAATAGGAGAGAAGGAGATGAAAAGGAAATAAAAATGCATGATTAAAAATAAGAATTAAAGAAACTATTTTTGTGCTTCCTGAAGGAAATTGTTTCTTCTACAGATGGAGCAGGTAGACACAAGCATAAAGATTTCCGTACCAGGAGACACAGAGCAGGATGTTATCACGCTGTTATTTTACGGGCATTGTGGTAGGTGCAGGAAGTAAGGCATCTCCCCCCTTGATATGTAGCTGTTGTTGGGGGAGCGGCTTGTCTGGTGGCAATCAGCCATAGCAGGGAGTGGGCGGGCTTGAAATAGGTTTTACCAAATATTAAGGGAGCATATTGTGTTATGCTTTTCACATAAATGTTTTCATTGACCAGTAGAGCACTGGGCTTTTTAAAGACTGCACTTAGAACCACGCTGCACAGTCCACTTTCCTAAAAAGCTGCTACATGACCAGCCAGGTCATTCCCATGGTTCTTGAGAAACAAAATAAACCAAACAAATAGCCAACAGAAGAACTAAATAGCAAATGAATATAAAGATCCTATTCTTTTTCAATTCAAGTTTTGCCAAATTCCTACCAATTGTTTGACCTTTGAAAGAAACGTTTAACAGCCAAGACAGGAATTATGTCCCTAGAGTAAGAAGCTACGAGTCCTGACTCCAGACAGCCGTTTGCTCAGTGATCTTGAACAAGTCATCAAATTGCCTCTCCATTTGCCTCAGTTGCTCCAGCTGTAAAATGGAGACACTACTACTTACCTACCTCACAGTGGGAGGCCAGGGGATTGTGAGGCCTGAGGTTGTAAATGGGCTGTGGCCATCTGTGACAGCCAAGGCTGGACACAAGAGTCCATGGGTTACTTTTCAAGAACGCGCAGGCCCATCGGCCTTTTAACAAAGACAGGGAGTGCTCATTGGATGTTTCAAGGAACAAAGCTGGAGCTGCTGGGCCATGACCCATGTTAAGAGAGAGGCTTGCATGTGGGGATATTTCATTTTTAGGTAAATTGGACTTTTCCTCCCTTATCCTGGCCTTCACCAGTTCTATAATTTGATTAAAAGCCAATTCCATCCTACAGTGTACAAGTCACTTTACTGTTGTCTATTCAATACTTCCAGGCCATTTCCAACTCTATAGAGGAAGGGAGTCCCTAAACTCTCTTCTTCCCAGACTGAAAATCTCACATCGAGTGTTTCATTCAAAGACGATTTGGCTTTCTGAGTGCAAATAACTCGGGGCTTCTTAAACTATACACCAGCAGCCAGTGAGAGGATTTTGAACAATTATTGAGTTGCTTTCTTGGGTCTCTATAATCAATAACCTGTCCGCAGATATCTATCTATATAAAGATATTATATATAAATATAAATTTACATATATATGCACATGTATATATAGTTGTACATATATGTGTGTATATATATACTTAAATGTAATATTTACAAAATAAAACTGTGATCTCGTCTAGAGAAAATGTATTCATATTACAAACTGCTCTTCCATATTTATGTATCATATTATACTTTTTTATTATTGTTATAATTATTATGGGTATTTCTAATTATTATGATGTTGAAATCTGTTTGGCATCTTCTGGAAACTACCAAAAATGACTCTTCATTGAAGTGCTTAAAATCTGTTCTCATGAGAATTCTACTGGCCTACTATGAAAAAGGAAAAAAAAAATCTAAATACCAAAAATAAAACACAATTCCAATCCTTTTTCTGTACCTCACGCGCATAAATTTGCTGCTCCTATTTTGGGTTTTATTATTATTTTTCCTGTTTATGTGTTTTTATGGATCTAAGTTAAGTCTTTCAGCAATATATAAAAATGTAAATAGTAAACTTTATTTATTAAGAATGTCATCTTTTTTAATTTATATTTACACAATTGTTCATCTAATTTATTTTTTCTATACGATTTTAAATACTCAGACATATTTTGCGGTTCATGATATTTTTATCCTGTTCTCATGGATTTGTTATTCCATACTGTTTTCTCTGGTCTCAATTACAGGTTGGATCTCACAAAAAAAACTAATGTCAAAGACAGAAATATTTTGCCACTGTTGATTACTATACCTTAAAGTTCTATATTATGAAAATATATAATAGCTTGTATGCTTCAATACGTATGCTGTGTTTTTTTTGTCTGTTGTGGAAAAATCTAGTGGACGCTCATATATACACATTAATATGGAAGAGAACCCCAGGGCCTAGATTTAGATCAATGAATGGCAGCATGAGGTTGAATCCAATATGTACCCAGTCTTCTGCCTAAATAATTCCTGGAAAGCATCTACATTTTGCAAATGCAAACACTGAAAAACATTCTTACATGCTATAAGACAGGTCAGTTTTCTGGGAGCAAAAATGAATATCCCCACCAGCTATATCTAGTCTTTTGGATGCTATCGTCGACAATATACTTTCAGCATATTCATTATTTTCATTTTTTTCCTTCATAATTGAATACTCAGTTATCCAATTTGTCAAGTGAACCTGCAGCTGAGAATGAAGTTCTGCTGTTTTTGATCTGCCTATTGGATCTCATTTTTAAAATCTTATCACTATTTAGTAGCTATGTGATCATTGGAAAGTTATCTAACTGCCATAAGAATTAGTTTCCCCTATCTGTAAAATGGAAATATTAAAAGTACCCACGTCGTGACCTTGTTGCTAGAATAAGATAAATATGCAAAGTTACTTGAACTGCAACAGATGTTAACTCTTGTTATGATTATTAGGCAGCTTATGATAAGTATTAATAATATATTAATTTTCTAATACCTGCTTATTTTTTATTAGTTTCAGGTGCACTAAACAACATAGTGAATAGAAATTTATATACATCACAGAGTAACAACTCCATAAGTCTACTACCTATCTGCATCGTACAGTTATTACAATATTATTGACTATATTCCCAATGCTGTACTTTATATCCCCTTGACTATTTTTTTAATTATAGTTGACATTCCATATGACTGTATATTAGTTTCAGGTGTGCAGTGCAGTGGTTAGACATATCTGCTTATTTTTTATAAGAATAAAATCCAGATGCACTAAAGTTCTCACTTGCCCAGGCGCTGCCATGGAGTAAAGGTACTAACACTGTGCACCGAGCCGTTAGTGAGCGGAACCACCATAGGACAGGCCAAAATACGGGATATGTGAAATGTGGACTTTTGCACCAAAGGGCAGTTTGGGACTATCAAAGTGAATTCCTTCAAAGGGCAAGGGTAAGGAAGTCAAGAACTACCCATTGGACTCTTTACAAACACAACCCATTGAGAGACACGTGGGGAGGGTACCAAATAACAGAATAAAATAAAATGATGGTCATCGCTAACTTCTGCCAGATAACTGGTTATTTCCAAAGTAAGATAAATGATTAAAAATAATGTTTTAATTCTACTGAATTCACTATGAAGACCGAAACAAATTTAAAGAAAAGGTTCACACAAAGAGGCAAATATTGCCCCCATAGAAAAAAATTAAGAGAGAAAGCCTGAATATGACTTTTCGTACTCCTTGGTTTTATCTGCAGAGAAAGTCATGGGGCAGAGATTTATCTTGGAAGATAAGAGATATTAGTTCTAGTGTCTTTTACACACACACACACACACACACACACACAATGGAAACATTCACTGGACCTTTGTGGCTTAATCTATTAAATGGGAAAATTGTTTATTCCTCACTTTAAAACAGGCAGAAACATACAGCATATAGATCTCTTTGTATTTGTCATCCAAGGTTTAGAGTTTGTCTAACCAAGGAAAATGGTTTTAAAGGTTTTTTTTTTTTAGTAAAATAAAAGGGGCGGCATTCTAGCGTGCTATGCTGGCATTGGTAAATCCATCCAGTTTAACCTTTACTGTCAGCAATAAGAACCTAGGACAAATGCATAGCCTCTGTAGCCTGCAGTCCTGGAGAAGCCTTGCTTCCTTGGGAGACCGTTTTGGACTCTCTAAAGGAATGAGGCTTGAGGTAGAAAATAGCAGTGCTGTACAAAAGCATGAATTAGGAATCGGGGGAGCCAGATTCAAGTGACATCTGCCCCTTGTGACCCAGGTTAAGCCACTTATCTTTTTTAAGATAGGAGGGATCAACAATGAGAAAAAGGCAGGTGATACGTTCAAGCAAATGGAACCAGCGGATGCAGCCTATTAAGTAAGAAAAAACACGGCACTCTCAAGAAACTGAATAAAAGGCCAATACACTTAGAAAACATAAAGAGAGGGTAACAGTGGACCAATGAGAGGACGGAGCAGTTATCCTGAACCACACTGAGGATTTCAGGTAGTATCTCAACAACAATGAGGAGCTGTTGAATGCTTTTTTCAGAAAGAGCCTTACGTGATCAGATGTTTAGCTGAGAAAGATCCCTTAGATGGCTGTGTGAAGAGCACAGGAAGGTAGGAGAAGAGGTAGGGAGTTAGAGGATGGTGTGTCGTCCAGGGAAGAAATGACTATTTGGACAAAAGTGATATTAGTGGGTGGGCAGAGGATTTTTTTCCATCTATAAAATGGTGAAACTGGACACAATGATCGTTAGTGTGTAACATTCTGTGATCCTAGAAACTCATTGTATACCACTGCCAGTGACTGATTTTAGATTTTTAAAAATTAATAGGACTTATTTTTAGAGAAGTTTTGGGCTTACAGAAAAATTGAGCAGATGGTAGTGTCCCTATCATATTTCCCTTTAATTAATAACATACAGGGATGGGGAAATATAGCTATTTTCTAAGATCAGTTATCAGGAAAATATAAAACCACGTGATAAGGTGTGTAGGTTTGGAAATGCAAGTAATGTTCCTGCTGACCCCTCTGTAGTTTTGTCATGAGGAGGCCTTACTTTGAGAGAGAAAGGCTTTGGGGAAGAGGTCAGAATGAAGTCAGATGGGTTCTAGGAGCATAGCTATTTCTATGCTGTGTTATCCTGGGCAGCTCTCTACTTGTTTGAATTTCACTAGCCTCATCTATAGAAAGGGATTTATCATTTCTGTCCTAAATGGGCCAAATTTATTATTACTTAAATACCCCAGGGATGGCAATTATTTCAACTTAATCTCAACACAGATTGGCTGGTAGTAATCGCAGTGCTGAGTTGAGAAAGGTGTTTATAATGCATCCAGGCTCCACTGAAAAGGGTAATGTGACTTGGGAAAGTTATCTCTGAGCTGATTTCCTATCCATAGCTGCCTATCATGGAAATGGAAAGGGCAGTGGCAGTATAAACGCCGTATCAGCTTTTCAGTGTTTAGTATAATTTCTTAAGTTGCCAAGTGATAAATTGAAGACTGTTGGTGAGGAGATTCTCCAGGGCTACACATCATGCTAGCCACAGAACCCCACTTCTGCTTCCCTCACCAGGACTCACTTTCCTTGACTAAGATGCCTCTTGTCTACCTTGATTAGAGGTATAATCATTTGTACTCTCCTGATTCCCTTGAACAAGCTACCAATTGGTACCATGATGGCGCTAAGTGAGGGTTTTTGCCAAAAGTTGCCTTCCAAGGCTAGCAGAGTCTTGGTTCTCGGAATGGCACTAGTCTTGTCAAAAACCCAGGTCACGTTCACTTCCCTAACTACCTTATCTTCTACTGAGCAGTTAGGGTGGGTAAGACAACCCTTATAATCTAAAAAAAGTTCTTAGGGTTAGCAATTCTGTGATGGATAGTCTGTAGTTCTGGATATACAGATAGAGTCTACCTGAGGTAAGGGGAGGGAGGTGTTTAAACCATCCAGTTCACCTGTAGGGCTGCTGGCGTTGAGAGCATCTTTCATGCCATCTTTGGAGAATAAAGAAGCATAGTCCTCAGTGAGGGGAACTTTTGGGCTGCTAACTAAAGCACTTAATAGGGACACGTTGGGTTCATTTCTAGCTCACTCAGTTTCTACATATCTACCTTTTCCATTGCTTTACTTCCCATATTCAATAAAAATAGTTAGGGTACCTACCCATAAAGAGAAGTTTAAAAGAACTCTTAGTTTTTTCCTCATTAAAAACATGCTACTACTGTATCTAATGATGAAGATAAGCATGCCCTAAGACCCAGCAATTCCACTTCTAGAAGTACACTGAACAGAAATGCATGCAATGTTCACCAAAAGACAGATTCTAGAATGTTTACAGCAGCACTATTCATGACAGTCCAAAGTTGGAAACGCCTCCAGTGCCCACTAACAGTATGATGGGCAAATAAGTAGTACATGTTAGTGCATCAAAGTGCTATAACAGCAATAAGAACAAATGATCTACAACTTTACGCAACAATATGAATGAACCCCACAAAAATGATGTTAAGCAAAAAGCAAGACACAAAAAATACATACTATTAATACATGATTTCAATTTTATGAAGTATAAAAATAAGCAAAGCACATTAATGGTGCTGGGATAACTGGATTTCCACATGCCAAAGAATGAAGTTGGCCCCCTACCTCACCCTATATGCGCAGATTAACTCAAAATGGATCAATGACCTAAATATAAAAGCTAAAACCATAAAATTTTTAGGAAAAAAACAAAGGATTAAATCTTTATAACCTAGAATTTGGCAATGAATTCTGAGATATGATACCATAAGAATAAGCATTGAAACGAAAAAAAATATCAAAATTAAAACTTCCATGCATCAAAGGATATTAACAAGAAATTGAAGGAAGTATTTCCAAATTATTTATCAAAAATATGTAAAGAACTACTACAAAAGTGCAAATAATTCAATTAAAAATAGTTCAGCCACGGTGGAAAATAGTAAGTTGGCTCCTCAGAAAGTTAAACATAAAATTATCATATGACTCCATAATTCCACTCCAAGATATATACCCCCCAAAATTGAAAACAGATATTCAAACAAGTACATGTACACATATTTATAGCAGCACTATTCAAAATAGCCAAAAGTTGAAACGGCCCAAATGTCCATCAACAGATGAATGGATAAACAAATTGTGCTATACACAAAGGGATATTATTTGGCCATAAAAAAGAATGAAGTGCTGATATATACTGCAAAGTGGATGAACCTCCAAAACATTATGGTAAGTGAAAGAAGCCAGGCATCAAAGGTTACATATCACATGAGTCCATTTATATGAAATATCCAGAGTAGATAAATTCATATAAACAGAACACAGACTGATGTTTGCCAGGGACATGGGGAGGGGCAAACGGGGAGAAGCTGATTACCGGGTAACGATTTTTCCTATGGTGTGATGGGATTGTTTGCAAACTAGATAAAGGCGGTGTTTGCACAAAATCTTGAATATATTAAATGACACTGAATTGCTCACTTTAAAGTGGTTAATTTTGTTATGTGAATTTCACCCAAATCATTGTTTTATAAAAGACTGGAAGAAGCCCAAACATGAATAGCAGAATAAGAATAAGGAGAAGGAGAAGGTGAAGGAGAAGGACAAGGGTAAGAGAAAGAGGAAGGAGGAGGAAGAGGAGGAAGAGGGGGAGGAGAAGTTGTGTTGTTCTGCTTTATAGCACTGTGACCACGGACGAGCCACTTCACGTCTGAGCCTAACGATTCCTGGGCACTGGGCATCATGATGACCAGGTTGAGATGAAACGAGCTGAGCTGGGTCTCTTGCTCTCAAGTTGAATACCATGATGGAGCTGTTAAGAAATGCCATGAAGAAGTAGGTGAAGAAGAAGCCAAAAGAACGGGGTTCATGCCTTGGGAACCTCATCCAACCCTAAATAGACCTAGAACAGTTTTTACTCTGCTTTACCCAAGGGGCCTCCATGCAGTAATAATGCCCATTTTGATGCCTGCCTTTTTCTTCCCTGGGCTTCGTATTTCTAGGAGGCCATCCCGGATGTCATCAGGTCAGTCAAAGATTCTCAAACACTTTGGCCATGTAATCCATTCTTCAAGTACCATATTACATAAAAATGCCAATTAAATCTAATCAAAGGGGGGATGAGGGACCCTCCTAGTCAGCCCATCTCTATCTTTTCTAACAACCGAGAATCATCCCAGCAACAACGACCCAGAGCTTTGCGGTTCCAAAGAGCATGATGTAAAAGCAACTGATCTCATCTCTTCTACAGATGGGAGAAATTGACAGAAGCTCTGTCTGAACTTGAACTTGTTATTTGCCCAGAGCCCCTGAGTAGAGGAGAGAGTGGCACTGCTGACTGACTTGTCTTACTGCTACCTGGTATCTGTGCTCTCCTGACAGGGGGTCTTGATGGGAGGTGGTGATCTGTGAGGTCTTAGAAGCCTGGGATAAAATGGTGGGGGGGGGCAGGATTTGGAGGCAGCCAAGGCCCATAATTTTTTGATATTCTCTGTTTTCCCTTTTTTTGACATGTAACCCAGCCATGGTTCACCCCTGGGAGTGAATTTTTATCCATTTAGAGTGCTTATGGCCTAGCACAGTAGGTGTGTGAGTACATAGATCGTTGTACTTAATCCCATATTGCTGTGAGGCTGCACCATTCATAGGCCAGTCTGGGCTACCTGTCTAGTTGATGGCTTTCATTTCCCTCTTTGACCCATGGCTCTCTAAGCCAAGCTTAAGTCCTCCCAAAGGCGACAGAGACAGTGACCATATCCCTTGGGCAATGTGTGGGTGTCAGCTTGCTGAAATCATTGTGCAAATAGTTCCTTCCATCTACATACCACTTCAATACTTCACAAAATACATTTATGAACTTTTAATTATATTCATTTACTCAATTATATGTTGAACAATTGTTTGTTGAGTAATTCTACGTGCACTGTATTGGAATAAGCACTGATAAGCATGGGGTAGAAACAGGCAGTCACAGTCCCTGCCCTCACAGAGTTTACCATCCAAATATAGACAGAGAAACAAGCAATTGGCTGACTGGACTGCAGTGTTGTAAGTGGGGGAAGCCATCCCAGAGGGAAAATTATAAATGGCACAGGTAACAGTGTGCAAAAGGACCGAGGGGCTGAAACATGGCATGGCTTATTTGGGGCAAGGCAAGTGTTCAGGCCCCTGGGATCTACATTGGGAATGAGGATAATTTAGAACCCACACTGGGGACAACAAGCGCCAGCCAATTCCAGAGAGTTATACAAGCATAGTTACCAATGCACCAAGAGCTTTGTAACTGTGTGTCTTAGTTTGGGTTCCTTCCAAAGCAAAACCCGAGGCAAGGATTCAAGTGCCAGCAGATTACCTAGATGACGATCCCAATAGCTACCGGCAGAGGAGAAGGCATGTGAAATAAGGATGAAAAGGTAGCCCAAAGTGGATGTGTCATCAAATATGTCACTACCGTGAACACCTGCAGCTTACTCCCCCGGGGACTCTGAGCCAGTGGGGAACACACTCTTAGTGTTACTCCACCTGAGAGGCTAGGGAGCTGGGGTCTTTCCCTAGTCACTCCCATGGGGAATTTTCCTGGGCCATTAATCTTCCAGCACATTTATATCTCCTGCTGACAGGAAGAGAGGCGCAGACCACCAGAAAAGGCTTTTAAGCACAAAAATGTGGGTGCTGACTATGGGAAGTCAACCAGCATACTGTAGGGTGGCAAGGCTAAAGGATACGGGTAGGGGTTCACGGGGTCTTCTAGAGCACTAAAATGTGCAGGCTTTATTCTGAGGGTGATGGACAGGCATGGGTATTTATAGAGAAAGCAACGTTGGGAACACATTCTCATTTTTAGGTAGGGTCCTTCGTGTGGAACAACGGTGGCATGGGAGAACTAGGATGCACTGAGGCAAAATGGGAGGTTGGGGCAGTGGCCCAGGTGAGAAAGGACCGGGTGGCCAGGGGCAATGATGGAGAAAAGCACTTGGGATGTAGAGAGTTGTAGGAAGTAGTAGGGTGTCATCAGTGATTAATGTGATACTGAGGGCTGGGGGAAACGAGTTGGTACGATTTACGTAGAATTCACATACTTGCCATGGGTAACTGAATAGTCCAGAGTGTTTAGGGCCCAAAAAGTAGCCATAAAAGGTAAAAAAGGCCATGGAGGGGGTTGGTTAGGTCAAAACCATAGCATTTTTCACAGAAAAGGGGAACAGAGGGCTGGGGAGCTGAGTCGTGACAGCCAAGGGCAAGTGTATGAGTTCGTTTAACAGTTTAAATCCACAGTTTAAATCCAGAAAGCTTCCTAACAGAGTAGAAAACTTTTTGTCCATAGCTCATGAGGGCCCTGAGCCCTTTTATAGCTAGCGTCAGGAGATCCCCTTAGGAACTAGGGCTGTCTCATTATAGCTGTCCGACACCTTCTTCTGGGCCAGTGGTGTTCAAGCTTTAGCATGCATCCCCTGAAAGGCTTGTGAAGACTTTTTTGGCCCTACTCCCAAAGTTTCTGATTCAATAGTTTTGGGGTAAGGACGGAGAATTTGCATTTCTAAGAACTTTCCAGGAGTTATGGTTGCTACTGATCCGAGGGCCACACTTGGAGAACCACAGATCTGTTCCTCAACAATCCATGTGCTCACTCACCTACTGTGCTAGGCCATAGGTATTCTAAATGGATAAAAATAGATACCACAGGGTCCCTGTCCCCAGGGAGTTTCCTGTCTATTGGCGACCACAGGACAGAGTGAACGCATATTTAAATTCTAATGTCACAGGCCAGCCTGAGAGGGACTCAGGCTTGAGGATAAGAATGTGATGATCAGATGGAACTTTGAACGTGAGTAGGAGTCAGCCAGATCAAGAAGGGAGAGAGGTAACAGTCCAGGTAAGAGAATAGTGATGGGAGAACTCACAGTGATGAATTTAGAGCATTGCAAGTAGCTAGTTTTTGTCAGAACAAGAACATTATCTACACGTAGACAATCACAGGATGTGGGTGGGCCTGGGGGACCCAGAAGGCTTCTTAGAGGAGGTAGCACTCGAGATGAGTCTTGGAGAATAAGTTGGCTTTAGAAAAGAGAAGGAAGGGTAGCTGACTGAGAAGACCTCAGGTCCAGATGACTTCAAGGACTCCATCCTGTCTCCCTCGTTCCTTCTTCCTCCTCCTCTGCATGTAGGATGGAGCACACAGCGGGTGTCCTTGGACAAGAGTTGATCTAGAACATGGGGTCCTCCCCTGTGGCTCCTACAACGAGCCTGTCTGGGCTTTGCATGGAAGAGACGCAGCTCATTCTCCTGGATACCACTGCACCGTGCAGAACACGTCCCTCTCCAGGATTCAAAACACAGCAAGGTAACACAGACCACATGGAGGAAGAGAAGTGACCACATGTCCCATTTTCTCCAGTCCCTGAAACACAGACACAATGCATCTATCCATCCATTCATCTGTGTACACACGTGCATGTGCACACACACGTATACACACACACACACACACACACACACACCCACTACCAGCACAGACCAGGGAGGCGATATTCCCAAGGACTGATTTCAAACTCTCTTTCCAAGGATCCAAAGAGAGAACTTAGTTTCCAGGCATTTAGTGCACCGTCCAAGACCTAAACCCAAACCTTGATATTTCTCTTCCGCTAGGGGAATGGCTTTCCATCAAGTTGTTACAAATTTTTCTCTGTGTTGATATTTTTAAAATATTTTCCACGAAGCTCCCTGCCAAACGCTTTCATCTCAAACATCTGCAGTTCTCCTGTAATTCATATTAACACAGACAAAGCATCAGCTGTTGGGACTCCATTCACCTGTAAATTTGTCTTCAGAGCCTGAGATTTGTAAACAAGCTCAGTTCTCAAGAACACAGCTGCCCCAAGTTTTAGCTCACCTAAACCTGTCACGTAGATTCCGCTTACCTTGCTAGGCTTGCCTTTCGCTACCATCCCCACCACCACCTACCTGCCCCTCACTGTATGCTCCAGCCAAACTGGACTTCCTTTAGTTACCATCGCAGTCCACGTTCAATTGGTTTGGAGCTTTGAACAGTCTCCCTTAACGACACATAGCTCATCCTGTTCCCTCTGTAGGTCTCAGCTTTGATAAGCAGATGAACGATTCTTATTATAGCTTACACTGATGGTAGGCTCACTACATTCCTAACTCGAAATGAAGTCCTTTCCACACACTTACTTAATATACACACTAGCCACTTGAAACAGATATAATTATCAATATTCTCATTTTATAAATGAGGAAACTGAGGCAAGACCTTTTAAGTAACTTTCCCAAGGTCATATGACTAGTAATGGGTGAAATCTGAACTGGAGCCCAGATTCTGAACCTCTGAATTTCGCCTAATGATGCTCCTCAAAGCCTTCTCTAGGCTCAGCCATGCCTGGCAGGATTGTGGGTCCCAACCAGCCTATTTCCTCTAAAATAGCCTTAACCATACTACACTAATTGTCTGTTTACTTCATTCATTCCTCAAAAACACACAGAAGCTGCTTTTCATTCAGTATGCTTTTCATCGTATCTGTGGGCTCACAGTAGGTCTTCTGTGATTGTTTGAAGAAGATATGAGTAAATTTGGACAGAGTCTGAGTTAAGTACTATTCATGAAGAAAACACATGCTGATACAATCAGTGATACAAACTCCAGACTGTAACTAAAGCAATTAAGAAGACAGAAATTTTAGGCATTTTGGTCAAGTCTGCTAACATAAAAATCTTATGTCAGTTACCAATCTTTTTCACTTGTTCATTAAAGAAGGTGCCCCAAAGACCCCCTCATTGCTAAAGCTTAACCAAGATGAGCATGTGGTTAGAGATAGAAAATCTAACTTTTAAAACAAATCAGTAATTCCAACCCTCAGCACATCCCATTTGCCTATGTTTCGATAAACCAAGTCAAGTATGGATGAGGGTTCGGCTAATTGAGTAGAAAGCTGTGTTTAAAATTTTGATGCCAAGTGGAGAACTGGGCAAACAGAAAGATATCTGAGCACTTGACAAGGGGTTGGTGTAACCATGGCCAGCTCCCCGACCCAGGAGGTCTAGTGAGTTGCAGTTGGAAAATGGGTCTCAGCCTTCATAGGCTCAGAGGTGAGGAAGTGCCAAATTCCTCTGCCTCAGGCTGGGATGGGTGAGTTCTATTGGGTTTTTAGAAAAGTCATGACACATTTTTGCAACAAGTTAGTTCACAGAGCTGATCATCAATGGGACTCTCAGGCTTAGACTTTCTCATTGTACAACCAGGATCACCCCGACATCTGACCTCTCGACCATCTTCTACGTCAGTTAGAAATTTGGTTCCACCATTTTCAATGTGCACAAGTTTTCTGGTAGAGACACAAACCCCCCTCTTCCCCATTCAAAGTTGGCCATTCTCCCTTCTTTGCTTCTGCGTTTTGCTTTTCTTTTTTGAGCTTCCTTCCCCAAGGCAATTGGCCAGAACAAAGCCATAAACTTGAAGATAACAGGCTATTCTGCTACCAGAATGATACATGAAAATGCCATTGCACTGATGCTACAGCCCAGACTCCATGCATGGCCCATATGGCTCTGAGTGACCTAGCCTGGCACTGGCCCACGTACGGTAGTAGCCACTGGTCACACGTAGTCACTGAGCACTTGAAACATGTCCTGAATTGAGATGTGCTACAAGTGAAAATACATACTAGATTTTAAAGACTTTGTACCAAAGAAATAAAGTGAAATTTCATTAACAATGGATCACATGTTGAAAAGATAATGTGTTAGATATTTGCGGTTAAGTACAATATATTATTCAATATAATTTCATTTGTTTCTTTTAAAATTTTTAAATGTGGCTATTAGAAGATTCAAAATTATACATGGAACCCACACTTGATTTCTATGGGGCGGCACTGATCTAATGGATGCTTAACATTCAGCCTCGAGTCCTGCCTCTCTTCCTATCATAGCCAGTGCTCCAGGTACACAGAATTCCTTGTAGGCCTTTGAACTTGGCAAGTCCTCCATCATACCCCAGCCTTTATTTATCTGGAACATTTTTTCGTGTCATTTCCTCTTATTCATCCTTTGGGCCAGAGTTCAGATATTACTTCCTTGGAGTACTATAGTGTGTGCTCAGCTTCCAAATTTAGGTTAAGGGCCCCTGTCTGTGACCGCATGGCTTCCCTCTGTTTCCATCCATCGCAGGACTTGTCAGGCCCTTATGATTGACTCTTTCTGCCTCTATAGCAACAAGAGCGAATTGCTACTATACATGGTACATAGTAGGTGTCCGACAAATACTTAGGAAAGGTGGAAGGAAGGAAGGAAGGAAGGAAGGAAAGAAGGAAGGAAGGAAGGAAGGAAGGAAGGAAGGAAGGAAGGAAGGAAGGAAAGAAGGAAGGAAGGAAGGAAGGAAGGAAGGAAGGAAGGAAGGAAGGAAGGAAATCTAATCTGATCACACTGCACCATGGCACCCAACATCCTATAAGAGGAATGAACACACCATACAGCCCATAGGCCGAATCTGGCCTACTGCCTATTTTCATAAATACAGTTCTCTTGGAACACAGCTATGCTCCTTCATTTACATACCATCTGTGGCTGTTTTTGTGAAGCAGAGGTGCGTAATTACGACAGACACTGTATGGACTACAAAGCCTAAAATACTTACTATGTGACCCTTTGAAGAGAATTTGCTGACTCCTGTCCTATAAGACCCAGCTCTTCACGACACATCAGCACTTTACCCGTCCAGCCTTATCTGATGCTAGTCCACCTACAGTGCGTCTCCGTCTCAGGAGTATTGAATACTGGCAGTGCCAGGAAATCTCCCACAGTCATGCTCATCCATTCCATCTCCAGACCACACCACAGCTCTCAACACTTGCTAATAAACGTGATTATAATTATATAATACGTAGTAGAGTGAACACATATCCACTTACACATATACCCACTCTCGTGTAAGTCTTTCTCCTGCAGGCTGTGCCCTGCTCTTGAGCAGGGCAACACTTTCATTCAACACTTACCTAGTCAGTGCCCCACATGTGCCACACACTGTTGCAGGAGCTGGAGACAGAAGGTCACAGTGCCCAATGGGATGGGGCGGTAAGGCTGATCTCCCTCAGCTGCGTCCCACCCAGTGCCAGGCACGTGGGAGTTAGTCACGCAGCACACGTCTGAGTGAATGAATGAATGTCCCCTACCAGGATCACACCTTTGTCTTTACACAACGCGGTAAGCAGTGCAGTGAAATGAGGAGTCAGGCCTGTTCCTATTCCCAGCTTTGAGGGGCAGGCAGGCAGGCACGACAGAACAGTAAAGAACTTAGAATTTGGAGGCAGACTGCCTGGGCTTGGATCCTGGCTTTGCCACAGGCTCTCTGTGTGATCCTGGGCACAGCGCTAGACCCTTGTGTGACTCGCTCTTCTTGTTTGCAAAGTGGGGATTAAAACACCCATCTTGTAGAAATGCCATGTAGAGTCAACCACCGATATTATACACATGCAAAATGCACAGACCCATGCCTGGCCCATAGCAAGTGCTTTATAAGCGTCAGCGATCATTATTACCAGTCATTGCTACTGTTATCACTGCCTGAGCAAGGGCATGCGACAACGTTAGGAGCCTAATTGGTCCAATGGGGACAGTGATATCTGTCCTGCCCACTTTGCTGTGGGAATCAGATTAGACACATCAGTGAGAGAACTTCATAACCTGTCAAGTACTCTCCAGATGTGAGCCATGGTGATGATTATCTCCCAGATGTGCGGGCCAAGGCATCGCAGACACATCTGCAAGGAGCAAACATCTGGAGGCCTGGCATCCCACCATCTCAACCTCTGCCGCCCTTTCCCCTCCTGCTCTAGTGCCTTTCTTCACACAGCCTCTTCCCCGACCCGGGGGCGGCTTGCCAGCTCCAGGGCTGGAGCAAGAAGAATAACATCCTTCTGTTCTCTGTCCAGGGTGGAAATTCCATCTCTTTGCAATTTCCATCATGTCAGAGTTGCACTGAGGGTCCATTAAGGCTCCTTATGGGAAGAGAGAAGGGCGTGGAGAGAGGGTGGGAATGGGAATCCCTTTCACTGGGGTTTTTCCTAGCACCCCTAGATGAGATCTTTCCATTCAGTCATAGGAGCCTCAGTGGGACATGGCTACTGCTAGAATGCGATTTCTAAAAAATAGGCCAACAGCCAAAGAATGCTTCACTGAATTGAAACACACATCCATTGCGATTTTTCCCCCCAACCATTTTTTTCCTGTCTGCTTTCCCAAACACAACGCTGTCTGGGTTAGTTCTCAAAGCGGTTTTAGATTTAAGGCCTAGACTGCTTTGTAGGGGGTCCCCAAAAGTAAGTCGGTTCAGTTCAATACACACGTATTTAGCATCAAAGACATGCCGGGGGCCGTGCTGGGCACTGGAATCCCTGAGGTGAATGGAGAAGACGTCGGCGGTGGCAGAGCGTCTGGGGGAGACCATCACAGAACCCCGAGCTTTCTGACAGGCTATGGTAGGGTTAGCACAGAACTGACCCCTGGTGCCTGGGGATCTTAGAGGAGGGGGCAGGTGCCCAGTCTGTGCGTTGCCTGACTCCAGCACAGGACCAAGCACATGGTCGGTCCTCCTATGGGAATAACATGAATGAAGAAATGAGCTCTACATCTGAGAGTTCAAGAAAGGCTTCCAAAAAAGAACCCCCGAACACTCATGGATCATGGTTGACTATTTATGCCAGGGTTCATAGGTTGCAAGCAGCAGCCATGTCATTTGGCAGAAAACAAACTTATTGCACACATTTGGGGGAGCTGGACCCTTTCAGGGGATCAGCAGCAAGAAGAGTTGAAACATCTCCTCCTGGCCCCACAGCTAAACAAACCCCAGCTGCCCCATGACTGCATCACTCCGCTTAAGACTCAGAGGCCTGGGAGAGAGACTCCAGGGGGCGCATGAGAGTCAAACGCCTGGGTAACAAGACGACTGCCGTGGTAGAATATAACACTTGGATTTCAGTTCCACCAACACATACCCAGTGGGTTCTCCACCCTCTCCTTCCAAGAAATTAGGGTGTTGCTGAGAGGGAGTAACTATTGTTGAACAGCCAAAAAAAAAAAAAAAGACATTGTAGCTGCCTGAGAGTGTTAGGCAGAAGAGAAAAGATAGTGAGAGTAGGCACGCTCATGGGAGCAGGGTGAACTAAGTTATAGAGGTCTAGAAAAATCAGCAATTTCAAGCAACACGGTATTATTTGGCTATAAGGTTAAGCCAAAAAGGGACCGGGTATGGACAGGGCACAGCATGGTGAGGCTTAAACTTGAAATTGCACCAGTGCAGTGATGGGGATAATGACAGAGGCTATGGAACCCAGGGCCACCCTTGCCTGTGTCACTACTGCTTGGAAATTGTGGGCTGTTTGTGCCCAGCGTCAAAGGCTGCAGCGTGTTCCGTGACTGTTACATCCCACTGACACTGGGACAAATAGATTAAACAAATCCAAATACCATTAACCCAATTACAGATGTGCAGAGAGGGCTCGAGGCTTGGCCCATCCCCAACTGGAAGCTTCACTTGAAGACTTAAAAGGAACAAGGGCAAAAAAATATCATCTGTGGCCCATGCCCCATACCCCCAGCCAACCACCGAACCCTCTACTGCCCAATAATCATCCTTCGTTCTGTTTTTGCTTGTTGATTGTTTTTAGCACAAGCCCGGTGTCTTATGTAACAGAACATATGGTTGGGTAAGGAACTCTTTCTCCCTGAAACTAGGTTTTCCTGGAACTCATAGTGATGCCAAAGGACTGGACAAGTAAAAACCTAAGAAAAAGCAAGCCACAAGCACCTACTGTGTGCCAGGCGCTATGCCAGGCCTTTTCTTATTTATTTATAAGGCCTTCTCTACAATGTCCCAGCGATGTAGAAGAATCTGGTAATTCCTATTTTTCTGGTGGGAAAATTGAATTCCAGGTTGGTCAAGTTCCCATGTTTGGGGAAGCTAGGATTTAAATCCAAGTTTGTCTGGCTCCAAAGACCAATATCCATTCCTCAGAATGACTCTATCCTTTAACAGTTCTTTCTGTAGTTAGTTTGCTCCTTGCCACAGGGACCTGAGCCTCAGCTTGGTTGGCTCTCATTGTATTCCTCTCTAGTGATGGAAAGCTCCCCACGGTACACATACATAACGCTCTTGATATGGAGACCAAACTGGCCTCCCTGGACCTACCTCTCGTCTCCACTCTATTCTCTAGAACCCCAACAAAGGTTTCCACTCCTTCGGCTGCATGCCTACTATTAAAGTATCTGAACTTGACATTGGGCCTTGGTGTGTTCGCCACGTAAACTCACAAAGTGTGCTTTGGCTGGAAAGGTTCTCAGCTATCATCTAGATCTGTGATTCTTAAACACGGCATGTGTGAAAGCACCCCTGGGAAATTTGCAATCATACCCATTCTCAGGTCTCTCCCAAGACACCAGAATCTCAAGGGGGAGGAGGGAGCTAAAAATCTATATTTGCCCCAAGCTCCCAAGTCATTGGGATGTTTCAGTCCAGTTCTCCAAATTTTATTACATGGGAGATCAGGATCCAAAGAGGAGAATAAATTTGCCAAGGCCACACAGCCAACAGGTCATGTTTTCATTTTTCTGATGAGGCAAGGCCAGCCTTGCTGATCCCTGAAGACGGCCCCTCTGAACACATGCCTCTTTCTTGCTCTGCCCCAGGAAGGCTGCTCGTTGACTGTGCAGCTGAATAGCTTACAAGTGAGTGAAGCAACGACGTCATCCCTGATCATAAAACCGAGTGAACCACAACCAGGCTGGTATTTGTACTACAGAAACGCCTGGGGAGGCTGGCCTGACTTGGCCCTGGCCTTGCTTCCTGAGCAGAGGTAAGGCTTTCTTCCCTGCCCTCCTTACCTACCCAGATGTGAGAAAAAGAGGATGGGCCTGGGGTCACTGAGGGGTCAGGAAAGCACTGGAGATAACAGCAGGATACTCCACTCTTGCTTCTGCCGGCCACATGACCTCAGACAGGTCCGTTTCCTTCTGGCCCTCAGTTTTCCCATTTCTAACATGGGAGCACGGGCCCCTGGCAGAGTGTAGAGTCGCCGTGTCTAAAGTTGGAACTGTAACCCAGCTCCCACTGCCAGGGTGACTCCAGGCACATCACTTAACCTCCCTGCACCTTGGGACTTGTTCTGTAAAATGGAGATGTCGACAGTTACATCATGGGGTACGAGTGACAACTAAATGAGATACTGCAACTAGTGCCCTTGGCGCAGACCATGGCCATGGAAAGAGTTCAACGCATGGTAATTATTGCTCTTGCTCTTACCCAAATTTTCTAATCTGAATCCCCAAGAGACCTGCATTTCTGGCTCAGGGAGAGAGTGCTAAGGACTTACATTTGGATAGATTTTTCCAGTTCAGGTTTTTCCTGTACAGATGGCCTTCTGATCCCCCAGCAGCCCCTTGGCAATCCCATGAATGGACCTTTTGGCATACCCCGAAGGGGACTGCTCTGTGGGTCAGAAGAAAGAAGCCCAAGGGCCTGTGTTGGCCTGGGGACCCTGGGTGAACACACATTCAGTCTCAGTTTCCTTGTCTACAAAGTACAGACCATGAGCTCTGTCCTAGAAGACTCAAATAACAACGGCCTTGAGACTATGGAGAACTGTCTCAGCACGTTCTCTGACCACCTGCCGTATGTTTGGCTTGCCTTGTGCACATTGACCATGGCTCTACTCAGGAGTTTATATCTTAGGGGAAAACAGGCACCTAAAGGGACAATGGGAACTCAGTGGGTAAGTGGTAGCATCACAAAAAATGGGGATTGTGAGAACCAGAGGCAGGAGTCCTTCACCTGAATTTGGGGATATGATCAGAGCAGCTTTCTGGGAATACATAACGCTTCTCCACTGGGAGTCTGCTTTGTAAATCTCAATGTTCTCTACAAATGTATAGACTTCTTGACTCCCTCCACTTCTAGTTGTGGGCCCCAAGGGCTTGAAATCCTGCACTATTAGAGCTGAAGGATTCTTCAGTGCGGCTCTAGTCCCACCGATCGGTTTATGGAAAGACATTAAGGACAAGAGCAGGGAGAAACTGCCTCAGGGTCCTGCAGCCCGTGTCAGAGCTGGGCCTGGAATCTGAATTCTTAACCTCCCATTTGGGGAGCTCTCTCTCTCACACACGCACACACGCACGCCTGCTTGTACATCAGGGCACACCTGTGGCCCTTTGCCCTCCCCTGCTGCCAACTCCTGTAAAACAGGAAAACAGAGCAGCTTGGCTTCGGCTGTAACGTGTACAAACACATGGAGCAAAGTTTCCAAAGGGAGGCAGACAGTGAGCGCCTTTCAGGGTCTGGCAGTTTTACGGGCAGAGGCCAATTAAAAAGCACCCCCCACACAAAGCCTGTGCGTGCTGTTTGGCTGGGGCCTCCTCTCCAGACCCCTCGTATGTGGTACTGATGGCACACGCTGGAAGGGCCGCTCTGCTCAAGGGATTCTGGGCCTCCGTGTGCTTCCTCGGGATCCTCCCTCGGGGTCCACTCATTCTAGACATCAAGTTCAATTTTACTGAATGAGCTAATTTTACTATAAGCCAAGTCCAGTGAAAGGTTCCAAGGTACAGAGACAATCCTACCCAGTCCATGCCCTTTCATTGCCCATTGTCTTCTTGGGATCAATGACACTGAGTGAGGAAAATGCTGGAATGGAGGCAAGGAGTCCCATGATAAGACCCTAGAGAAGAAAGTTACCAGCTTCTTCTGGGAGGGACTAAATGTCTCAGGGACCCAGCGAACTGCACTTCAGCTGGAACTGCCCAAGCTGGAAGAGCGTTCCCAGTGAAGGGAGGAACACATGTAAAGGCTGAGCGGGAAGGCGTGAGAGAGCATTTTCGGAGATTTTTCACTGTAGTTACAGAGTAGGGTGCTGGGGACAGGAATGACAGCAACTAATACTTACACAGTACTTATTACATGCCAGGTGCTGTTTTAAGTATCTGACATATGTTAATCCATTGAATTTTCACTAAAGCCTTATGAGGATGCTATTATTTCCCCCAACTGGCAGAGGGAACAATCAAGGCGTGGAGAGGTTGTCACTTGCCCAAGGCTGTTGACCATGAGCAGGACCGGGATTGTTTCTAGGGCAAAAGAGTTGGCTGGAGATCCGTGCTCTGCTCCAGCCTTGCTGGGACCTTAACCCTCTCTAGACTGGCCAAATGGAGCCATTCATTTTGCTATTGTCAACTTCAAAGGGAGGTAGTGAAGATAAAAGGGAGGGAGAGGTGAAAAATGGTCTTTGTACATGACTCATTATCTAATATAATCCCTCAAGTCCATGGCATATACATCTTTCCCAGGGTGCAGGGGGCACAAGGGGAACCCAAGGCCCACAGAAGGTGAATGGCTTGCTCAAGGTCATCTAGCCACTCTATTAGAGAGGCAAAGCCAGAACCCAGAGTTCCCACCTCAGGAGGCAATAGCATGTCGGAATTAAATGTCTGGGGTCAGATGACACCTGGGTTGAAATTTTGGCTCTGACACTTACTAGCTGCCTGAGACCAGGAAGTTTCTTAAACCTTCTGGGATTCAATTCCCTCATCTATAAAATGGGGATGATATTTATATAGCAGAGTTATTGTGAGGAGCATATAAAATATTATGTATGTAAAGAACCTGGCATATGGCAAGCAATCAATAAATAAAATGATAATGTGAGTGAGGATGATGATGGAGGAGGAGGAGAAGGTGGGGGAGGGGAAGATGGAGGGGGAGATGGTGATGATGATAAAGAATCCAGTACTCTTTCCACAAGTCTAGTACTTCACTCTTCCACTAGATTCTGCACTGGCTTTCCACAGTCCTTCATTATGGTTCCCATACCTGCATCTGGAGTCATAACACACTTGTGCAGAGTTACACACAGGCCCAGGCGTGATTTCCACAGAAAGCTACATTATATTCTTGGCTCTCTTATGTTCCAATTACTGTGCCTGCATGATGTAAATCACGCCTCATCCATGCACTGTCCATTGAGCCCATGTGATGTATCATCCACTTCATGCCCCAACGAGTTCTGCCCAGTCTGACATTCAGACTCCAGAAGGGAAAGGGAAGGCCCAAGACCCTGGGCCTCTTAGCAAGTCCTGCTGATCAACCTCCTTAATACCACTCAGATCCAGCCTCACCATTGCAACGGCCCTGGCTCTGGCATCCTCATCTCCCTCTTAAACAACACTTTTCTAGCCTCGTAGCCTCTCCCCTCCCCTCCCCTCCCCTCTCCTCTCCATTCTATCCTATCCTAGCCTATCCTATCCTATCCTATCCTATCGTCTCCACACCACTGGCTCTCTCTCTCTTTTCTCCACTCCCCTACTCTGCACTGAGGGGACTCTTTTCAAAATGCTTACCTGACCAGGAATCATCCCTGCATTCAATTCAGTGCTTTCTAACGGCCAATGTGGTCTGGCTCTGCCAACCTCTCCAAACACAGCCTTCAATTCTCAGCCCACACCAGTTGCTCACCATCCATCAAACATGGTCCTCTTTCACTGCATGTTGGTCTTTCTGCTCATAATGCCCTTTGCCTATTGCTCTGCTTACTGAAGTCTTATACATCCTTTGACTGGGAAGGCTTTCCTGATGACTGTCTTCCAATGGCAGAGTTCATTGTACCCATCCTTTCTCGTGTAAATAAGCCATTGCAATAACTACTTATTGAGAGCCATTGTTTTCAAGTACCCAATGACTATGTATACCTTACCTAATTTAATCTTTCCAACAGTCCTCTGAGGTAGTGTATTTATCCCCTTTATAGGTGAAGGAAGTGAGGCTTGGAGACCTTAAGTTAATGTCAGCTAAAGCAAGCCTCTTAATTAGCAAGACCTGCTGAGTTTGCCTTATAAATTTCTCAGAATCCAGCCCTCCTCACTATAAATTGCCCAGCGAATATTTAAACCCAGGTTGGCTCGACTCCAAAATGTCTGATTTCACACTGCATTTAGTTAGCTAACTTCTGGGGGTTCCTTAAGGGCAAGATCTGGGTCCTGTTATCTCAGTACCCCAAACCTAGAAATTAGTGCTCAGGTATTGGTTGGAAGTTACAGGCACTTAGTTTTTGACTTACGATGAAGAAGGGGGGCCATTATACCCACTTGCCCTAGGAGGTAGTAAGCACCGTTCTTACCAGTTTGAAATACTTAGTCTGCCCAAGTTTACATCTCAGTATCTCAACAGCATCGCTTACTAGCAATAGGATTTGGAACAGGTTATTCAAACTGCCTAAACCTCAGTTTCTTTCATTGTAAAATGGTAGTCCTAACAACACGTGACTGTTTTGTACATGGTGGAATGAGGTACGCATGTAGAGTCATTGATACGATGAGGACTTCCTAAATGGTAATTACCAGCATTTGTCTGTGCAGTCCATTCTTTGTAGCTTAACGCCTGCCCAGAGAAAACACTTTTGACCATACAGAAGTTGGGAGTCATCTAGGGGCAATTTCCTGTGCACCCTTAGCACACACCTCTGTTTGTTCACAGCTTCTTTATTCAATGGCGGAGACCACATGAAAAGTCCCATCTTTGCCAGCACAGTGGGGCATGACCTCCCCTGGCATTTTCCATGGCAGCGCATGTATCCGTCTGGCCATGCCGAGGCCAGGGTGCTGGACCCAGAAGCCTCATTTGCACTTCAAGAATTTTTCTTTTCCCAGTGAAACATCTTAGCAGATACTGGTCTCACGTCCTTTTCTGTCATGGCAGGGCAAACACGCACACATACCTGCCTAGTCAGGCTTCTGGAATCTCACTCTGGAGAGCCTCATGGTGGCTGGGAAGGGCCACAGGCTCCAGAGTGCCAGGAAAAGGGGGGTGAAGCCAGAGAGGGCTGTGGACAGAAGTACAAGTGGGGGACAGCCTGATGGCAGATATTCTCAGGGGCCAGCTAACTTTGGCCAACTGGGCAGCTATCCAGGGGCCTCAGCAATCTGTGAGCACCTCAGAGAACTCCTTGGGGTTTTTACTGTTGCATTAAGTTCCGCCATCACGGCGCTTCTCTTTGAGTTACAATTTTGATATTATTTAAGATGCATATATCTCACAGGCTCTTAGTTATTCATTCTATCTCTTAATGAGACTTCTCTAGACCTTTCTCAACCAAAGTTTCCTAGTCAGCTCGCCAAGATTCATGGCATTATGTATATTGTATCTATTAGGAGGGAAAAAAACCCCAAAAAACTACTATATACTTGTGCTGGATGCATTATTGTTAGTATCTCACTCAGGCCTTACAACAACCCCATCAGGTGGGACGATCATTGACTCCATTTTTTTTTTTTATAACAAAACTGAGGTTCAGACATTACATTACTCACCCAAAGTAATAGCTGGTGAATGGCGGCAGTCAGATTCAGACTTAATCGGGTTCAGACCACAGCCCCAGCACACTGGGAAGTTTAATTTTCTGCATTTGTTGAGCTAAATTTTTCTTCAGGTTGGGTCAAGACAATGGAAAGCTACGGCAATGAGGTGACTCAGCAAAGGCCTGGGACCTAGGGTTCAAGAAAGGGTATATATGAGAGGAATTTAGAACAGGGCTTGGCATGTGGCAATGCTATAGACTGAAAGTTTGTGTCCCCCTCCCCCCAAAATTTATATGTTGAATCCTAATCCCCAATGTGAGGGTATTTGGAGGCGGGGCCTTTGGGAGGTGATTTGGTCATGAGGGTGGAGCCCTCATGACTGGGATTAGTGCTCTTACAAAGAATACCTCAGAGAGTTCCCTCACCCCTTTCACCATGTGAGGACACAGGGAGAAGACTACCATCTATGAACTAAGAAGAGGGCTCTCACCAGACACCAAATCTGCTGACGCCTTGATCTTGGATTTGCCAACTTCCAGAACTGTGAGAAACAAAATTACGTTTTTTATAAGTCACCTAATCTATGGTATTATTTTATACTATAACTGACTAGAACACGCAGTTGACACAAATAGGCAAGCACTCAATGAATAGCAACTGTTACTTTTCGTTTTTCCTTTTGTAAGATGCTGGTTCTTCTCTGAATATACTGTCCCTGGGAGGAGAAGACTCATCAACACTGTAGGGAATTTACTCAGCTGAACTCCACCTGGGTGCTTGCAGAAACATACATCCAATAATAATATAATTCCTTGAAAGAGCTCCTCTGAGCTGAGATTGTTGGAAACTGAGCAGATCTCTAGGCACTTGAGTCCTTTGGAAGAATGTCCTGCTTTGTTTCCCATGAGGATTGAAGTCCTGGACGGGGAAAGAAGAACCTTAGTATGGAGAGTTTTAGGAAGGGGGATGTTGACCTCATCAGCACTCATCGATATTGAGAAGCAGGCACATTTTAACTGCCTAAATTTACTGCTATTCAGTATCTTTTCTCTCTCTCAATCTCCACAGTACCCTACTCTCTTCTCTTTAAGAGGTGTCATCCTTGTATCATAAAATACCTGCCCTACATCCCACCTCCTCTACTCAGCTAGCTTCTCTGATATGAGGGATATTAGGGATCTATAATGCCTCCTTGTACTCATCACCCTCCCAGGTAACACACTGGAAGCTGTTCAACTGTCATTTAAAAGGTTTCAGAGACAGACTGTCTCCCCCATGACCGCGGAATCCAAACTACCATTACCTCTTGCCTGGAAAATGACAATAGTCACCCTTGCTTTGGGCTTTCTCCATCCTATAGCTGGAATAGTTTTTCATAAAGAGCAAGTTGACTATTTCACTCTTCTGTTAACATTCTGCAGTGGCTCTCAGCTCCTTCAAATGCTGTCAAACTTTTTGTCCAAGGCTTCCCAAGTGCCTAGCTCCCAGCCGTACCTTTTGCTACTTCCTACTTCAATCTCTATTCTCAATGAAAGTGCTTTCAGTCCTTCAATGAATTATGTTTCCTGTTCTCTCTGGGCTTTTGCTCATGTTGTCCTGTCTGCCTGGAGCAAATCTCATCCTTCTGAATTCACTCTGTCTGCCTTATTCCTCCCCATCCTTTGTGCTTAGGTATCACTTTTTCAAGAAAGCATTTCAGGACCCTTCCAGCTTGTCTAATGACCCAACAATGAGTCCAGAGAATCCCCCTTCTCCCCTACCACAGCCTGAAATCACCAGATTGCTTCTCTATAACGCCATCAGCTGGTAAGTCCCCAGAGAGTAGGGAGCTTCTCTGTCTTTAGTTCCATGCCCAGTGCCTAGCATATAATAGATAATGAATAAATGTTTGTTGAGTGAATAAACAGAGGTCCCCCATTGGTAAGAAACACTACCCAAGCAGAAAGAGAGACAATAGGAATTTTTAATGCATGGAAAGTCCTGCAGGGACTCTGGGCAGACCCACAGGCAGCAGGAAGACGCAGGGGTCCTGCAAACTCAATAACATCTGGGAAAAAAAAAGTCCTAAAGACCCAAGCTTCCTCACTGCAACAATGCTAGGGGCCTCCTTTCTGATGCTGAAGAGGTCCAATTGTCTCTCCACTGGTCTCCTCCAGAGGTCCATGGCAGGAAGGACGCCGAGTGTGGCAGCAGGGAGGAAGAAGAGGAAAGGCCGCTTGGTCTCCACCTGAAAGTTCCTGCCTTAGAATTGACCACCATCCATAAGAAAACGTTTAAAAAGGAGAGACGTTGATAGAGTCAAATAATATCTTAGAAAAAATAAAAGACAGAGAAAAATGGATAATTCCAGTGGTTACAAAGTTCTCTGTTGGCTATCCACAAGAGAAAGAGTTTGCTTTGGCCTTGCTGGCAAGCCTCGTTTTGCCAAGCCCATCCTCAGCTGTCCCCCAGCCCCCCCAGGACCCAGGATCCAGGAGCGCTGCTCCCCCTCCCACGTAGTCTCTGTGCTCATGGAAGGCGGTGCCCTCCCTCACCGGCCCTTGGACTCGCCATACGTGTTTCGGGCCATGGACACCATCTTCTCCTCGCACGTGATTTTGGTGTCCTTGAGGATGCTGTACCACACCATACCCGCAGGTCGGACCTCCTCACTGCGGCAGAAAAGGTAGGGCATGGTGTCCACGCGGCTCTGGATGTAGGTGCTGCGCAGGAGGCTGGAGCAGTGGCTGCTCACCCTCTCCAGACGCCTCAGGATCAGGTGGGCCTTCCTGAAAGGTGGGAAGAGACAGTGATGAAGGAAGAAGCCCAGATCAAGGCGCCAGCCTTTGAGTGGTGGGGAAAGGTCAACTGACAAGTGAGAACTTCCTGTCCCAATAATCTCCTATCCATTCCAGATCTGACGAGGACCCCTGCCTCTCCCTATTCAAAATACCTGTTCAAAAATCACCTTAGAACCTATCCTCTTCAACGGTGCAATGTGTGAAAAATGAAAAAGAGGTATACCCTCTGACCCAGCATTTTTACTTCTAAGATAGGAGAGTCCCAGGATTGATCACATCACCAGCTTGGGGACTCTGACCAAGTAGAAATTCTTACAATAATGATGAACAACAATAACAAGTAATAACTCAAATTTGTTGACACTTAACAAATTTGCTAGAAATTGGGTAAGTGTTTTACATACATTTAAAAAATTTTATTTAATCTTTACAACAGCCCAAACACATCATTCTTTCCACTCACACTTAATAAGTGCAAAGCCCAAGGATGGGAGAAATGATATTACCTGACCAAGGTAAAACATCAAGTTGGCCATTAGAATTGGTCATTTGGACCTAGACCTGAATACCCACAAGACTGCTTTTGCGCTTCTCTAATTCTCTCATACTCTTTTCTCACCACCAGGCAATTTGGAAATCTTATGTCAAAGCCTTAGCACATATGTGCCCAAAGCAGAACTTCCCTGTATCTCATTTTTCTCATCTCTAAAATGGGGGTGGTCTTACCTTCCTCCATTGGTTGGGTTGGGAGATTAACTATGAGAAATGCCCAAAGCCTGGCACGGAGGAAGCCCCCAAGAAATAACAGCTACTGTTATAATAAGGAATTGTTACAACCATGTCTCAGGATCAAGGTCACACTGAACATGAGTCTCAGCAAGAATCTCTGTGTACTGTGGTAATCATTAGTAACTTAGCTAGAGCCTTTTATGCAGCACCACTGAGAAGATCCTTGAGGTGAGCTATGACTGCAGAGAAAATGAAAGTTAGCAAGGGTCTTGAAGATCACTGAGTCCGGGGTTTCTTCAAAGCAGGGTTATTGCATTTGGGCCAGATAATTCTTTGGTGTGGGCGCTATCTTGTAGGAGGTTCAGCAGTGTCCCTGGGCCTCTGCCCACCAGATGCCAATAGCACACCCCACCCCAGCCATGACAATAAAATTGTCTCCAGACATTGCTAAATGTCCTCTGGGGAGCAAAATCAGCCCAGTGGAGAACCAATAACCTAGTCTGATCTACTCCCATTAAAGATGTGGAAACAAGCTTCAAGAGAGAAAGGAGTGTCCCTTTCCTGGGTCATACCGCACCGTCAGTGTGGGCGTCACCGTCAGTGTGTCTGTCTCCATGTAGAATCTACTCTTCTCTCCATCTTAGCGTCTTCAAACTGCCTAGGACTCCTGAGAGGCCAAACGACAGGCTCTCTCCTGCTGTCCTCCCCGTGCCCCTCTGAGACCCCAGGAGGTAGGGCATTTTATGACGACAGACCCCACAAATGGGAGACTGTGTTAGGCACCTGCGTGGCGGCTGGAAAAGGGCTGGGCTTATGTGTGTATACGTTTTGTGGGCATGATTTATGAGGTACCTTTCAAAAAGTCCTCTTTGTATAGTTCACCACTTGGGTGGAATATTTCCTGAGGCACCAAGAATTTCCCAGCTTCATAATCACATTCGAGTTGAGTTGTCGCTCTACCCACAGTCCTCTCTCCCCCTGGGCAGGCCCCTCCCCCAGAGGAGCCTGAGGAGTTTATTTCTCACCCCTCCTCATCTGAGTTCTCATCTGTTCCTTAACAGCTCCATGTCCTTGGGAAACTTACTTAACGTCTCGAATGTCACCTGGAAAATTGGGCTGCTGTGACGTTAAAGGGGATAAAGTCATTAATGCTCATTTACTGAGCATGTATTATATGGCTGAGTTCCCCACCCAGTGGGTAAAGACAGACAATTAAGTGACAACACAGGTGGCAAGAGCAATGATAAAAGGCGGCCTAAGACCTGTGGGCAAGCAGGAAGGTGCCCGGGTAACATTGGGGATATCCCAAAAAAAAATCCTAGGGGAAGGGGAGCTTGTGTTGAGTGTCATAAATGAGTAGGAGTCAGGTAATGAAGAGGGAGAAGACGTAACAGGAGGCATAAGTCAAAGCACAGAGATAAGGGACTGCATAGACCAGCAGTTCTCAACCTTCCTAATGCCGTGACCCCTTAATACAGTTCCTCATGTTGTGGTGACCCCCAACCAGAAAATGATTTTCGTTGCTACTCTATAACTGTAATTTTGCTACTGTTATGAATCGCAATGTAAATATCTTTTTGTTTTCCGATGGTCTTAGGCAACCCCTGTGAAAAGGTCGTTCGACCCCCAAAGGGGTCGCGACCCACAGGTTGAGAACCGCTGGCATAGACGTTCTGAGAACATATGGCTGGAATCCAGTGTGTAAGTGGGAACCTAGTGGGGAAAGAGAGGTGGCAGGGACCAGGCCGTTGAAGCTTAGAAACTGGGTATATAAGGTAACAGTGCATCATACAGGCTCTAGAGCCTGACTAATTTGGTTCAAATCCTGGCTTGGCCACTTACGAGTTCTGTGATTGTGACAGAATTATTTAACCAGTTGTGCCTCAGTTTCCTTATCCATAAAATGGGAATAATACCTGTACTGTATCTACCACAAATGGTGGTTTTCCAAATCAAAAAAGCACTAATAAATCTATAACAAGCCCTCCATAAAAGTTATCTATGATTATCATTATTGTCTCGAGGGTACATAGGATAGTTATTGGAGGGTGTTAAGCAGCAAAGTAACAGGTTCAGAGCTGGAGTGTTCAAAAGCATTTCTTGGCTACCTTGAGGAGACTCGAACTGGGGGAAGGCAAGACTGGCAGCAAGAAACCAGGCAGAGAACACATCCAGGTGATAAGTGTTTCCGGTCATCATTCTTAGGGGTGCTGGTTTGCATTTTCTCTCTGGGCTTTCAAAAAGCTACTTAGTCTTTGTGTTTCCTCATTTATAAAAAGGGAACAACATTTGCCCACCTAATAGGCTTATAGTGAGGATTACATAAGTTAATACATGTAAAACTCTTAGGAAGGTGTTTGGCACATAGTAGGCATCTCATCATCACCCCCACTGCCACTACCATCATCATTTGTTACTGATTTCAGTCTTGAGCATCTTTGTTAGTCAATGGCTAACAGATTGGAGACAAAGGAGACAGACAGACAAGAAATAGCCTCTAATTTAGGGGCAGAGTGCTGAGTTGAAGAACATGCTAGGTGTTATGGGAATATATAAAGTGGACACCTAATCATTCATTTAGGGGCACAGGAAAATCTTAAGGATGTAACTAACATCTAAGCTAGGTCTTCAATGATTAAACACATTTTGAGGTAGATAGGGAGGCAGAGGGAATAGCTCCTCCAAAGTTAGACTGGAGACAGCATAAGCCATCAATTGTTTGAAATGGTCAATGCAAAGGATGGATAAGAGACCAGCTGGTTTGGCAGAGATGAGACCATCCAGAATCATCTAAACCACGGTGAAGTATTTTCTCTGTGGGGCAATGGCTCGTCATTGGCGGATCCAGTCACAAAAGTAAGCCCCAAACACAAATTAGGAAAGGGCAATTTCTCCAACACGTCCAAATGTTTGGTCTTCACACGCCCAGCCACTTCCTCCAAGAGAATCCTGGAATGCAACTGGACCAAGCCTACTTTTGTATGGATGGGGAAACTAAGATTTGGAAGCAAGAAAACTGTTTGTGTAAAGGATAGGCTTAAGTTAGTTACCAAGGCAAAGCTAGAACGAGGGGTCCTCATTGTATAGAGATGAGATGGAATATTTGGCTCTGAAGCCCCAGATTCAAATCTTAGCTCTATGACTCAGTGCCTATGTGGATGATGAGCGAGTTCTTCAATGCCACTCTTAGCTACCACACCAGTAAAATGGGAACAGTAACAGTGGTTGGGGGGGAAGATCAGATGACCTGGGTAATTTGCTTAGTTCTCACTAAATGTTGGCATAGCATATTATAATAGAGAGCACACAGGCACCAGAGCCCATTAGGGCAAGTCATTTCTCCTCTATGACCCTCAATTTCCTCATTTGTAAAGAGGAACAGAGATGCTTATCTTGTAGGGCTGTTACTAGGCTGAAATGAAATGACTGCCATAGGAATCCAGCACAGGAATACGTACATAATAGGCACTACACTAATGTCAGTTTGCTTAACTGCCCCAGGCTTTTTGCACCATCTACAATGCCTCAACACTTTGGTTTGCATTTAGACAACAAACAGGAGAATTCAGAGGGTAAAGCCATGGAGAGCGAAGGACTGGAGATGCTCAAAGGCTGGAGAGGAGGAGGGGGAGTGAGAGACCAAAGGCGGGAGTGCTGGGTAATAAATTGTAAGTGGTAGCGATCCATAAATCTAAGGCTGGGCATGCTCCAAGCGTTCCCTGGAGGGAGAGATCGGAGGTCAGAGTGACCACTTGTCTCAAAAACCGGAAATGAAATCTTCCTCATTGCAGGCAGAGCTCAAGCCTGCTGGGATATGAAGCAAGAGAGAAAGGAGGGACAGCACGTATTAATTTATGGTGGTATTCGCAGGCGAGATTGAGACTGGGATGGCTTGTGAAGGAGTCGGGGGCCGGGATCAAATGTTACTTCGCAGGGAATTGTAGAACCTTTGACCAATATTCTATTCCCAGCACTATACCCAATCAGCTGTTGACACAGTTATCGGACAGAGACCTACTCTCCGAGGGGCCCTTGGAATGGGGAGAAAAAGAAGAGACAATAAGGAAACGTCCCTACTGGACTCTCTCCTTCGTCCCTGCCTCCTTGCGTTGAGCTTAAATGTTCTCTGTGCTAGTTGACCTCAAGTTCCACGGAAAGCCAAGGACATGACGTGGTTACAGAAAAACTGGACTACAGCCCCCAGAAGTGGAGAGGGCAGGTGAAGGGAAGGAAGAACTTGATGCATGCTGGCCTGGTCAAGCCGCATCTGGAGAACCCCGGTCACTTCTGGTAAGAGCGACATATGCAAACTGCAGCCAGGTCATGGTGCTGTAGGTCATCTCAAAAGGAAGTCTTCTGAGGAAGTGCTGAAAGCATGAATGGAGTGTTCACTGAAGGGGGGATTCAAGGCAAATGGTTCTGTTGTTCTAGTAACCGAACACAGGAGGTGGGAGAAACGGAGGGTCAGGGGTGACAATGACTATAATTGGTTACCTGCTGTGTGCCAGAAACCCTGTGCAGCATCATCTTACATATAACTCTCACCACCACAATTCTAAAGTGGGTACTTCATGCCCAGTCTTCAGACGGTAAAGGTGAGCCTGAGGCTGGTCGTTTGATTCAACCAGGGTCAACAGAGTGAGAGAAGAGGATCTCACATCTCTGCTGCAAGGCTCCCAAGGGTTATTGATCAAGCCAAACTGACAGAAGGTACATTTTGAATCAATAAAAAATTTAACATCAGAGTCCTGTAAAAGTAGAATGAGTCTTTCCATATTTCCTCCCGTGGGTTCCGCCTCACTAGAGATGATCAAATCAGGAGGTCTGTCTTAGTCTATTCGGGCTGCTATAACAAAATACCACCCAGATGGGGTGGCTTAAAAGCAAGAAAAAAATATTTTCTTACAGCTCTGGAGGCTGAGAAACCCAAGATCATTGCACCAGCAGGTACAGTGTGGTGGTTGGTGAGGGCCCACTTCCTGGTTCAGAGATGGCACTTTCTCACTGTGTCCTTACATGATAAAAGGGGCAAAGGATCTCTGCGGCCTCATTTTTAAGAGCACTAATGCCATCTGTGAGAGCTCCACCCTCAGACCTAATCACCTCCCAAAGGCCCCACCTCCTAAGACCATCACATTGGGGATTCAGCTTTAACATGCAAATTTTGGGGGGGGGGACACAAACATTTAGGACATAGCAGAGTCTAAGGGTAGTAGGAGTTGGAGTAGGTTTTTGTTGTTTTTGTTTATGTGCTTTTTATCTAAAAGGAATCAGGGGTTTGATTCACAGAGAAATACCATCTGTGGAGCATCTGATGAGCACTTCAAAACAGAACCTGGTGTGACACAATTGCCAAAACACTGAGATGAGAAAAGCACATTCATTGAAGTCTATTCGTGCTTCACAGTCATGCTAAAATTTCATCTTCAGGAGGTCTTTCGGATCTTCCCAGCTATCATAAGTCACGTTTTTCCCTTTGTTGCTGAAGCATTTTGTCTACTTCTCTGTTGAGACTCATAGTACATTCTCCCTTGGTTGTACACATATATTGGGGGGAAACATATTATAATGCACAGGACACTGGTTTGCAATCAGAAGATGATGCTTTGCATTTGGGCTCTGACACTTATTAGCTGTGTAACCTTGAACAACTTACTTAGCTTCACTGACTCTGTTGCTTAAACTTCAAAATCAATTGTTCAGATGAAATGACATATAAATGATCGGGCCCATAACAGGTGCTCAATTAATATTTCCCACCTGATTCTTAAACAGTGTACAATTCCTTTGGTGTCTAGCTCCTGATTGCACAAGAAGCGGGAGTTGATTGGAACTGAGGAAATTCTTAGTCTTTAGCTTTCAAAACATAGCAATTCTCTAGCAGGGGTGGATAAAGGGAATTAAAGGTCATAAGAGCATCATGTGGACCTTAGAAAATAACCAGGCAAGTGGGCAAAATGTTTATGCAGATTTGTTGATAATAGCAAAGAAGCTGGAAGAAACCTAGTTGGTCTTTAACAGAGGACTAAATTCATATAATTGCATGGTAAAGGGATCTTCAAAAACACAATATATTTACATATATGCATCCATGGGAAAAGGCTTGTATTGTTAAGTGTCAACAGTCAGATAATAGAACCTAGTGTATATACTTGATAAACAAGCAGAATTGACAGAAATGGAGCTGAGCTTTTAGATGTGGACATATGAGTATCCTTAAGCCTACCACTTTCCCCGTTCATATACATATCTGTGCCACATCCATATCTAAATCTGGAAAGGTATGTGCACACTGTTAACGATTTTGTCTCTGGGCTGGGATGATAAGGCTCAGAGGTGCAAACTTTACATTTTCAATTTTATATTACACTCATCATTTGAATGTTAGAGAATGAGCAAGAATTACTTTAAGAACAAAATACAATCAAGGTATTTACACTTGAAAACATGTTTCCATACATTATTTTGAAGCTGGTGATATGGATTTGTGCAATAAAACCATGGTTTTATGGCTTCCCAGTAGTTCACTGGGGTTATTTTTCAGAATAAATCCACATCAAATTTAACCTCAGACCATCCCCACTAAACAGATAACCAGAAGGCCAGGGACTGCCCCTGTGCATATATCCTCACTACTACGTTTGAAATGTGACAGCATTTACATTTGGCTTTGTCTTCTCCTCATTCTCTTATAAGAAACCACGAGACTTTCCCAAGATTCCATTCCTAAACTGATGGTAAGAATGCCTTGCATCTCAACGAACTCAAAACGATTTCAGTTTGGAACTGATAGAGACTTCGAGCTAATCACCCATTTTGCTATATAATCAGTGTGGAAATGGATCTATGGGACACCTATTCAAAAGTCACAGTGTGTGCCATTTGTATTTACCCATTCTAAAACAGCTTCAATGATAAGAGATACCACTGATTTAAAAACAACTCATCCAGAAGAAAGAGTACAACACTCAATGTGCACATCCACTGTGCGTCATCCATCCTGATTTCAGAAGTATCAAAATATGCTGGAAAAATTTAAAAGTGTATCTGATATTATATAAGAATAGAGCTCTGGAGGCCTAAGTTTGCTCTTCTCCCCAATGTGCTAGAAATTCCAAGAGATTTTAATCCCAGTTTTCTAAGGAAGAAGCTCAGATAATCTTGGACCGAAAGAATGCACACAAAAAAAAGAATGCACAGTAACATCCCAGGCTTGATTATTTTCACTAAGGACACAGCAACTGTGCCCATAGAATGTGCCAGCTACTCAGATGAGCAAAGCTTCCTCTTCCTGTCTGGTGATGTTAAGAAAGATGCCAGGCTGAACCAAGCCTGTGATGATTTCTGATGTAGTAGCAATGTCTGCCATGGGAACAAGAGGGGTTGGCATCATAAATACACCCTTCCTAGTCTAGACAGATCAATTCCACTGAAACAAAATCTCTTCAAGTGCATACTCTCTTCTCCCTACGCTACCATTTTAGTCAAATATAACAGAGAATTGAGATGCCCGAGAATGGTCAAGGATGTTCTGACGAGAGAAAATTCTGGTTCCTGGCTACCTATGAGCTCAGCTTTTCAAGTATCCTAATAGGAACCACATGGCTGGGACAGCTGGGTGCCAGCGGGTCTTCTCTGAGCAGCTGTTTGAAGTAACCTGTGGTTGCCACAGGAACCAGGCTCTGGAGGACATTGGCCTGATAGATTTATTAGGCAGAGGTAAGAGATGCTCTTTTGTCACTAAATGTTATGGCGGTATGTGACCACAGATCCGGAGATTTGGTGACAACAGACCAAGAGGATCCTACTAAAGCTCATCCCATGATATGAGCCCTCAGGATGCTCCTGGGAAGTGCTCTTATCACCCTAGCCACCGTAGGTCCCCGAGAAACAGGACCTGCTGGGCTGGAGGTGAAAGGATGTTCATGGTATGCCTGTTCTCCAGTCTCCATGACCTTCAGGGCTTGATGGTTCCTTGGCTTCCCAGCTGGAAGGGACTTTGGGATCCAGTCTTTTAATGTAATAAATGAGGCCCAGAATGGGATGGAATTTGTGCCAGCTCACACAGTGTGTGGATCCAAAGCTAGGACATGAACCCGAGGCTCCTGACCCCAGAGCAGTCGTACTCTCTCTCCTTTACACTAAGGTTCTACACACTAGCTAACCTTTGAGAGGCATGGCACATATGCCCAAATTGTTCCTCTGTTTAAAATCTTTACCCAGCTGCTGGGAGAAAGAAGAAACTCCAGACAGGGCTCATAAGAGCCACTGTGATGTGGCCCCTGCTGAACTCTCCAGCCTTGTTTTTTAACATTTCCTTCTCACCTTGAACTCTCTGCCGCAGTGAGATCTGTACATCTTGACTGAAGTATGTTCTCTTGCCAAGCCCTCTGCTGTCTTTGCAGTGGTTGCTCCTTCTGATGAGACGCTCTCTATCTTCAACCTGCAAGACTCCTATTCATCCTTTAATTCTAAGCATGCACTTCACTTTCTTCTCCAGAAATTCTTCTTTGCATTCCGGGCCTGGATGAGCTGTGCCAGCTCTCAGCATCCAGGACCTTGTCATTCAAAGTGTGCTTTTGGACCCGAAGCTTTGGCACCACCCAAGAGCTTGCTAGAAATGCAGACTCTCAGGCCCACCCCAGCCCACTGAGTGAATCTGAATTTTAATAAGCCCCCCCAGGTGATTCTCATGCACATTACAAAGTTTGAGAAGCACTGCTCTGAAACACACTTCCCACCCTCTTTTTATAGCATGCTTCTTGTTACACTGCAACTACCTATTGAACGGTTTTTTTCTCACTAGATACTGAGTCTTGTAAAGGCAGGAGCTGTCTTCACTCAGGTATTTCCAGCCCAAAGCACAGCATTAAATGCATTGATGAATCAATAATTTAATGAAGTGAGGTCTCCTCAAGTTTCTTACTATTTGCAAGGAAAATGCGTTTTTTAGAATGCTGTTTTTGTGTGTGTGTGTGTGTGTTTTTAATAGCTACAAAGACCTTAGAGTTCATGGAATTCAGTTGTTTCCAGCTGTGATCTATAGATCCTTGACAGCTCAGAGAGACCAATGGGACCCCTGGTATTGGAGGGGAGTTGAAGAGGAAACCTGGCAGGTATGACTCCAAACCACCCACTCTAGCTTCTACCAGAGTGACTCTGTAGTCACCTGGTCCACACATTCACTCATCTCATTCCCCAATTATTCAACAAGTAATAATTCAGCGCCTACTAACAAGAGTGAATAGGACATAAAGGATCAGTAGCTATACATAAACTGACATTGTAGTGGGGAAGGGAGATAACACATAAGTAAGACATATGCAATATAGAATACTAAAATTATCAATAGTAGAGACAATGCAGAGGATTAAAACATGAGGGTGTGATAGAGTGAATGAGTAGAAATATTAAAGCTATTCCAAGGAGATGACATTCTAGCTAAGACCTGGGTTCTATGTAAGATTTGTTTAGAAAACAAATGGTTCACAGCCTATATATATATATAGATATCTATCTATCTATCTATCTATATATATGTATATATATATATGTATATATAGATATGTATATTTACTGTGCTAGCTCAACCTGACCACTTTATAGGAGACTGAGGGCCAGAGAGAACCAGCACTCAAGATTGCTCAGTGAGTTTATCAGCAGAGCCAGGATGAATTAGGATGCATCTGCCTGGATTCCTGCTGACATGCCAGGGTGGGATGTTGGAGGAATGTCAGATGCCCTCCAGAGGCTGGAAAGACCAAAGGCGGAGGAAGCTGTGGTGGGGACGGGCAGACAGTGGCTGGTGTCTAGTTGGCCAGAGGTTAGCGGGTTATCACAGTCCATTACTGAGTGGGCTGTGCTGCCTCTGTGGGCGGCCGGGCAGCCTTTCCAGAAGATTTATGTCCTGGAGGGTCATAAAGGACCCCTGAAGATTATAAGGACAAAGTCGGGAGTGGAGTTCTGGTCTGGCTTCCACACACACTCCCTGGGCCCTGTGGGACAGCTCGGCACAGTGGAAGGCCTTTCCCTGTCCACGGGCAAGATGGCAGCTTTCATCTGGGGCTCTGTGCTTCTGCTTGTCTGTCTGCCCTCTTTAATCTTTTATCTAAAGAACCTTCCTTTCATGTTAAAGGAAGAAAGTTACAGTCCAGGACCTAACAGAACAGATAAGGCCCAACCCAGGAGGCTACCCCTGTATCCTTTGACCAAGCCCTCATGTCTCTCCTGGAGGGCCTCAAATTCTTGGAGGGTTATTACAAGTGTTATAAGGGCTCAGAGTTAGAGCTCAGGGCAAAGCCAGGCTCTACACATAAAAAAACAACAACACTGTGCCACCCTGGGCAGCTCATTTACTCCCCCGTGGGGCCTCCGATCCCTTATCATTTATAAAATGGGGAGGATACCCTACTTTGTCCAGCTTACAGGGACATTTTAAAGCTCTCTAAAGCACAACGTGTTGTCCACTAAGTATTGCAGGAACTCATGCAATCCTCTCCAACGAAACTGATACTATCCCGGCCTAGAACCACACAGGAGAGACCACACTGTCTCTCCTGGTTATCACAACAGCCTCTAGGGCCTCAGGCCTCCCTCCTGTGTGGAGTCAGCCAATGTTTCCCTCTTAAAGATCTGATAATATCGCCCCCCCCCCCTGTGAAAAACACTTGAAAAGCTTCCAGTTACCCTAGGGAGATAATCCAAACTCTTTAACCCTACTTAGCTGGCATTCAGGCCTGGCCCCTGCTGACCTGCCCTTCTTATCTTTTACGCTCCTGCTGTCACACACTTTGCTCCAACTACATGGGAATTCTTTCAGCTCCTCTGCAGTGTTTACCAAAGTGGAGGGGTTCCCCTGGGGCAGAGGGAAAGAGTTTAGGGGGTACACAAGATGATCATAGACCCAATATTCAACAACAGTGACTCACACTGGGAAAAGCAGCTAGAGTCCCTTTTTCATTCTCTTCGCTTCCACCAGATTACTTACAAAAAAAAAAGTTTTGGTTCGGGGCTATGTCTTTAGTACTTCTCTGACACTTGCGAATCTCCCTTTTTAAAGGGTGAGCCTTGGGTTCTGCAGCAATGGAACTATTTTATTTTATTATTTTATTTTACTGTATTGTTTTGCATTGTGTTGAACGTTTAGGTTTCATTTTCTATTGAAGTTAGTTGGTGCCACATTTCTCTTCACAAGACAATACAGTGCTTTCTTTTCAAAGACATTCTCAATAAAAAAAAATGAATCTCAGAAAGAACTATCAGATGGATTAAGTACATATAGTATGGTGATATTGCAAAAATCATAAACGTCGCAGGCAAATCATCAAAATTTGAGAGAGTTTAAAACCCTGGTCTAATGTAATGTTATCACCTCTGGCATTTGCCCTGGCGAGTCCCTCTGCTCAAAACCCTCCAATCTTCCGCTCCCTCCATTGGCCTGACCCCTGCTCACCTTTTACGTCTCAGTCTCAGCTCTCGGGGAAGCCTTCACTGGGTTACCTACACTAGGTGCCTATGCTTTGCCTCCACAAAGAGCCCTAGTCTTCTGCTATCAAGACACTTGTTATTCCTATTCTTTGCAATTGCTTGTTTAATTACCGGCAACACTAAACTATGCTGAGGTAGGGGCAACTTCTACCTTTTTACTACTGCATGGTCAACCACCAACATGTAAGAGGCGCTGCTAAGTTTGTGCTGAATAAGTAAGTAAATGAACAAATATTGTTAGGTGCAAGGCATGAGATACAGCCACCTTTTCATGTACTACTTTACTAAGCTTCAGATGATGTCATCTCTTAGTGATGTTTGAATCCTCCGTGGCACCTAGAACAACGGCTGCATAGTTAACTGATGGCGACAAAAAGCATGCCTAAATACGTGTTGCATCTATGAATGTATCTAGTCATCATCACTATTGGCCTTCATTCCAGAAAAACTCAGACTTCTATGGAAGAGTGGGATGAGCCCTGGGTTAGGGGCCATGTCCCTCCCACTGTGCCCCCTCTGTGATCTTGGTTAGGACACATCCCCTCAAGGAGCCTAAGGTTTCCATCTCTAAAATTGGAAGTGGAAGTTGAGCAAGAGAGTGATCACAAGAGCACTGATATGTCTCTGTTATCTGACATTCCAGGAGTCCAAGAAGCTAAAATTCCAAGATTCATTTTCTCCTTGCCCATTTCTCATCTCCATCTAGCCCTGGCATGACTAAGGTGATTGCCACCCTTATTTATTTGATGACGCTCATTCTCAGTAAAGCCAAATGGAAGCAAGAATAATTTACCCCTCCACTCACACTCATGTGCTCATACCTGGGCCCCAGTTCATCTTCACTCCTCCAGACAAAGTCACCAAACTTCTCGTAGTGAGAGTTGTAATGGTGCTGAACACGAAACAGCATCGAGGCTGAGACCTCCATCAGCGTGTTGTAGGCGGTCTGCTGTTCCTTTCCACTCGTGTACCCATTGTACAGATTGTAGATCTTGTCAGCTATCTCTGAGGGGGAAGAAATGCAGGCACAGATCACTGGACAGTAAGACAAGGTGAAGATGGAAACAAGTCTCAGAAGAAGGAAGGCGTATGTGTGCAGGAGTTCACAAGCATGGTCTTTGGGGGCAGACAGGCCTTAATTCCATTCTGAATATCTCATTGACTAGCTGTGTTTAGTTTCCCTAGCTATCAACTGGAGACAAAGATGTCTATTCTGAGGTACACTAGGAGGAGGAAACTCAAAAAGTGTAGGTAAAGTACTTGTCACAGGACCTGGCACACAGTTACTCGCATCATTGTAAGTTTCATTGTTCACATAAGTTTTGCATCCACAGTGTAACCAAAATTTTCAAACAAGTGCAGAAGCTTAAGTAAACTGTCTTGGGCTCATCTCGACAGTCTCCCTCTGTCTCCCCACTGTCATAGTTCCAACATATTTTTGTGATCATGTCTGATAGGTCTTCATTCAAAAATCTTTCCAAGAAACTCCAGCCTCTTCATGCCATTCACACTCCTTCAGCCACTCCTACAATCGATGTAACTTAAATCATCATGGGCTGCTCTCCTGAGTAAAAAGCACATTTTTTTTTCATCTTTGAAGACTCTGATCAAAACTTATATATGTCCTCAAGGCACTGCCTAACACCAGTTGCCTCTAGGAGACTCTGGGGGACTTGGGGTCAGGAGGACAGGAGCATTTAATTTGCACTATTTTCTACTCTGATTTTTATGGCCTTTATGCTTTTTTTAACCATGTGCATGTGCTACTTTAAAATAATAATAATATAATAATAATAATAATAATAATAATAATAATAATAAATTATCAGGAAAATGCCTCAAATCCCCTTGCTTTTGAAACTCAATAGCTCACCATCTCCTCTCATCTAATAGCATAAAAAACATTTATTATCCAGCTTACGACTGAGTCTTTTGTAGACATGTCTGTCTCTCCCTCTGGAATGTGAAATCCTAAAAGGTGGAGACCATATCTCTTCTGCGTTCCTTTACCAGGGCCCTCAGGAAGGACTTGCTCAACTTGAAGTGAGCCACCAGGACTTGAGAGCTACTGTGCCATCGTTACCAGTGCTGATGTAAAGGCTACATCTACACGTTTCCTGAGAACAAAGTGTATGGTGGGTCCGATGGATCAGTTCTATGTTTTTCAGACATACAGTCTGATATTTACAACTTCATGGATCAGGGACAGCAAAAAAGGTTTAATCTTGCTGATCAAACTCTTGACCGAGAGTCACGGACTATAGTTCTATGCTGAGAATGCTGAAGCCATCCTTGAGCTATAGGTGGGAAAGTGTGCTGTGATGAGCTAATGATGTCTGCATGGGCACAGCAAGGTGCAGTGGTCTTCCGGGTGCCACCCATTTGCCAGCTCCCCTGGACGCTGAAGTGGAAGAAAGTGATCGGTCTCTAAGAAGTCTAGGCCAAGGGCTAGGATACAGTTGTGGGCTCTGGCCCTCCCTCATGCATTGCCTCTAAGGCAAGACTTAGAGAAACTCTATAAAAGAGGAGCAAGTCTTTCCACTGGCAAAGATATTGCTGGCCACTCTTGATTTCTTTCGTGGCTTTGATTACTTGAGCTCTACATTCCTCGTGCCCCTTCAGTCCGTTCACTGTCTTCTTTAATGCCAATATGTGTGGGAAAAGCAGTGGTGGTTAGTGACTATTGGGCGCAGAGCTTAGAGAGAAATAATATGGGAGTTATCTGGGAAGTGAAGAAATGAGTCACCTACCTTCTGCCTTATTGTCATCAACCAGCGGACACGCTGTTCTCAGGGTCACCGTGCTGACCTCCGAGTGCCTCCCTCGTGTATCCACAGCATACAGAGTGAACCTGTAGTGTAGCAAAGAAACAGAGCACCGGGCTGTGACTTCAGAGAAGGCCCTGGACAATCAACACAAGGAGAGGCGAAAACTCATAGCACAGAGGTGGTGGAGAACACTCAGGCTGCAGGAGGAATGGTTTGGAAACAAGGATGATGATGACAAAGCATTTACTGAGCAGCAACTGCCTCCTGGGCACGTTAATCTTGATCTCTTAATTTACAAGTGAGCAGGCCTAGAAGGCATGGATATTATCACCTACATTCCACAAATGAGGAAACTGAGGCTTAGACTGTGCCTCTTTCCACCGTCTCAGTTACAGAGGAACAGAGCAGTCTCAGTCCAGGGCTTGAGAAGTGAATCCCAGTGCTGTCCTGTATAGCTGGATATACTCACTTATCTGTTATTTCAGTCACTTACTTAACAAATATTTACTGAGCCTTAACTATGTGCCAGGAATTACTTTAGATGCTAAGGTTCTAAAGATGAGCAAAAGAGTCAAGGTCCCTGCTTGCATCAAGCTAGTCGCAAAGTAAACAAAATGTTAGATAATATGAAAGGTAATGTGATAGGATAATGTGAAAAAGACTAATGTGGAGGGGGTTGTGGGTGCTTTCGACAGGTTTGTCCATGAAGGGCTCCTGTGGAGAGAAAGTGTGAGCTGAGCACTGAACAATGAGAAGGAACTGGTTTATGGGAGGAAGGCCGAGGGGAATAGCCCTCCAGACAGGGAAGGCAGTAAGTGCAAAGGCCCTGAGAGAAGGATCCCAGACTCTTGGAGGAATAGGCAGCTGGTGTGGCTGGAGCAAAATGAGATGTGGTGGAAGGTCAGTGGGGACGCTGTGCGCCATGATAGGGAGTCTTGGAGTCATTTTAGGTCCAAGGCATGCTCCACCTTTCTGTGGTGTCACCTGAGGCTCCACGCTGTATTGGGGGAAGAGTAAACCAGGGTGGCATTAGAATGGGAGAGCCGATAAACTGCAGACCTGATGGATTCAGGCCCGATCAGGGGCACAGAATTCTTTCTAGAGCAGTCATTATCCTCTGGCCTACCTTGAGAAGGCTCTCTGGCCCTTCACACCTCCAGGTTTCCAAGCACAGTGTTTGAACAAAGCCTAAGGAGTAGAGAAGACTTCCAAGAGGAGGTGAGCCTTGCAGGTCAGGCACAATCTGAATAGAAGGGTTGAGCATCTGCGTGCCGTATCTTTGTCATGCAGTCTTCTTTCACTGGCCTTCAAGAATAGCGGCGGTAGCATGGAGTGGGAAGAGGGTCTCCTGGGTCAACTGCAGTCCAGGTGCCCTATTTCCTTTCCTCCCTTCCCCAATGCCTCCACAAAATGGGCATCACACTATGATTTCTAAGTTTCAGAATGACAGTTCCTGATTGCCTGCCCATGTGAGGCACTTAATAAATATGAGTTAGTTGTACATGTTAATTAATATATACTAAGACCTTAATGTGTCAAGCACTGAGCTAAGCAATTTTACCTGCATTATCACTATTTATTCCCCTAAACAATCCTACAAGATAGTTACTATTACTGTCTTTATTTTATATGAGGCTCAGAGAGGGGAGGCAGCTTGCTCAGAACCACACAGCAATGTCTGGGACTGGCAGTTTAAGCCGAGGTGTGTCTGACTCCAAAGCCTATGAATTTAAAACCTGTCAGCTACCATCTCCTGGCCAAAAGTCGGTGGATATCAACTCTGTACAAATATAATCCCATTAGGTACACTTGCCCACTTCCAACTATGTTGAGATAGTGCCATTCTGCATGTTTTTCTAATCTTAGGAAAACCTGCTAAACCATCACCCTTATTATTTCCATCTTTCAGAAGAGGAAACTGAAGATCGAAAAATTAGGCAATTTGTCTAAAGTCACAGAGTTAGACAATGAAGAGAGTCAAGACTTGTACCATGGTTTGTCTTACTCTGAAACCGTTTGCTCTCAGCTGCCACTTGTTGCTCCATTTTTACTGCTCCCTAGCTCAGAGGGTCTGAACTTGAGAGTCTACACATGCCCTCCCATCTTGGATACCTCATGACCTGATGCCTCAGAGGTTGTTTTTATACAAGGCACCAGGAACCTTCTTGGTCCAAGGGTCCCAGTAAGCAGAAGGCAGTATCTTTCTGGAGAAAAGACCATTTGTCTTCGTGTGTGTGTAAAAATCTCCTTAAAAATAATGAATTTCTCTTTTAAAGAACTGGGAAAGGTGCTTACCCCTTGCTAAGAATGTTTCTAACTTATTCCTTGACATTGATTCTGAGTTTCATTGTAATTAAGACAGCACAGTAGTACCATCCTGTCTTTTCCTCCCCGGTTGAAATAACAAGCAGTAGGAAGTTGATATTCTTGGCGCACAAAAGAATTCATCCATCGGTCATGCAGGGTCTGTGTTTGTGATGCCACGAGCCAGGCTGGCAACAAGCCCCACAGCCACATATGCTCCACATTCTTTGTTGCGATGGGACAACTGCCACTAGGCCCAGGACAGAGCCTCACCTTCTATCACTGCAGGAATGTCAGCAGTGAGCTGGTGCTCCATCCTGCTGCAAAGGGGGTTTTGGGGAGGGGTCCAGCTGGGATCAGGTCACCCAGAGTTCTGGTGGCACGTTGTGGGGAAGCAGAAGGAGCCTTGTGTCCAGGGGGCACTCATTGAAATGTTGGTTCTGGTGCTCACGAGCTGTATGACCTTGGGCTAGTTGATTATCCTCTGACCCTCAGTCTCTCCATAGGTGACACAGGAGAAACAAGTCCCTCCTTTCAGAGTCATCAGTTCAAGTGCAGGGACCAAACACCCAGCACGCTTCCTGGGTGTAATGTGAGCCATGGTCACCATCTCATGAGTGTTCACAGTTGTTGGGTCATTTCCATGCATTATTCATTCCAGTTAACCTTCACACTGTATGAGTCGGGTACTATGATTGCTTGCATCTTACCAGTAAGCATATTGGTTCCAAAGATGTCAACTCAGTGACCTATTATTACGTATTAAGTAAGGAGCAGCTGGGGATCAGAACTTAGGACTGCCTGAATCCAAAAATTATGCTTTTCACCACACTGTACAATACAACAGTCCCCCCTTATCTGTGGGGGACATGTTCTGTGGCCCTTGGTGGATGTTTGAAACCACGGATAGTACCAAACACTATACAAACAATGGTTTGGTTTTTTTTTTCCTATACATGCATACCTACAATAAGATCTTTTAGGCAAATTCATGGGTAGAAGATTTGTTCTTACCATCATAGATCTTAGCAACCTCACCATACAATTTTTTTTTCTTTCCTTATTTAGTCAAGACCTTGTACGTTTGTCTTCATAGAAGCACCTTATGGCTTCTCTTTTGCATCTCCAAATTGCCAGCATCACTCCTCTGTGCTTTAGGGCCATTATGAAGCGAAATACGCATGCCTTGAACACAAGCACTGTGATACCACCACAGTCGATCTGATAATGGAGACAGCTACTACGTGACTAACGGGCGGGGAGCGGCTACAGCATCAGGTCAGTGCAGATGGATGGGAAACGTAAGTGCTGTACGAGATGAGTTAAGATTGGGAAGTCTTGCTCAGGGATAGAAAGCAAGATCACAAAAATTCCTCCAGGATGTGAGAATAAGCAAGTGGCAAACTGGGGCGGTAAGGACAGTACTGGGTAACACTGTGTAAGCACTTCCTACCCACACAACTAGCCATCAAGGATGTGGCTGAGGCAGGACCCAAACCCAGCCTGTAGCTCCTAAAGCATGTATACTTCAGCTTGGATACAGCTCTATCCCTGGCACTTATTAGGTATATGGTGGGCACTCGGTAAATATTTGAGTAAATGAGTGGATCAAGCATATCACATTTTATTTTTGAACTTCAGTGTCTGAGTCCACAAAATGGGGATAATTGTAGAGACAGCGCATGGCTGTGTCAAGGGTTTCATGGACTGACACATGAGAAGTGGCTTGTAAGTTGCAGATTTTATAAAGGCCATAGAAAGAGTGCTTATTTGTGCAAGAGCGCACATTTTAAAAGCGCTTTCTTGGAGCGGAAGAGAAGGGGATTCATTTCCAGAGAGAAACATGAAAGGCCGTTGTGAATGGAGTATATGACTGAGCCTCAAAACATGAGGAAGTGGGTTTGTTTTAATGCTGCTTTCCCATTGGCTACTTGTGTTTCCATGGTGCTTCTGTGCTACATTTCCTCCACCAAGAGGGTCCAGGGTCACCTCTCTGCTTAGCCAAGCAGCGTGAAGAACAGTATGCTGGGAAGAAGCAGTCTTAGGTTTTCAAGTTATCAAACCTGGGCAGAATCCTTGCTTTCCCCAATTGCTGGCTGAGCATTCTTTGGGAAGTCACTTCACCTTCTCTCTGAGCCTTAGCCTCTGCACCGGTAAAGTAGGGTGAAATTATCCATATCTCACAGGTTGGGGATCGAGGCTCAATGATATAATGATTGTAACAGGCCTGGTTTAATCAATCTTTGCCCTGTAAAAGGTAGCTTCTATTTGTGTTTATTAGAGTATCCAGACCTGTCAGTGGAGGCCTCAGGATAGAGGAGGCCTTAGGCCACCCTGCCGGTGGGGGCGGAGGGGTAGAGAAAGAGGAAGATGTCAACCTCACAGGCCTGGGTCAAAAGTCACAAGGCCATACGCTTTCTGCCTGTCTCAGCTGTAATTGTAGAACTGTTCCAGAGACACATCTGAAAGCTGTTAGGGGACCGGGCAGGGCCTGGAGGGGCTCTTTGTGAGGGGAAGAAAGTGGCAGCCCTGATGTAGACAAGGAAGAGAGAAAGAGAGAGGGCGAGGCTGAGAGAGGGTACAGTCAGGTCTCTGTGTTTCTCAGGGGATCAGGCAGGGGATCTTCTGTTCAGCTCTTTCACCTTCTCTTTGCCATCGAGGCAGGCTGAGATCCACATATTATTTGAACTAGAACTCCTGAGCCATCACCAAACTCCACATTCTCACCTCACAGGTGGGATCCTGAGGCCCAGAGTGGAGAGAGACTTTGCACGAGGACCCACTGCCAGTAGGTTCCGAGCAAAGACACTGACTTCTCTGGCTCCTCGTCCCGTGCTCTCTCTCTAGGCTCTACCTTGCTCCTCACACAGCTGGCTGGCTTAGGAGCAGCCAGCTCCTAAGGGATACGTCCATTGTTAAAAAGGTGTCTCCAAGGATGACACGGGATGGGCTGCTTAGGAACCTGGAGCTCCAGGCTCAAACTCTTGCTATTTCCTCCTCTGACCTTGTTTCAGGGGAGAGAACACTGGCCAAGGGGGCTGAGAACCTGAGTCCATGGCCCAGCTTTTCTCCAGGCTGTGGGCTGTGAGACTGTGGATGCCTAAAGCAATACTGTCTTAGTGTACTGGGATTTCAGTGTGTGGGGGAGTGCCTTGGGGTTGACTACTCATATAAAAAGTGTTTTCTAATGTTTCCTTGATGGCCGTTCATCGGACAGTACTCTACCATGGAGCCTCGAATGAACTCTGGCCACAGATGTAGCCTCGTTTACCAGTCTGTTTCCTACTCTGTTTCCTAGCAGGACCGTACTCATCTGTTAATGATTCCAGGCCATGGATTCCACACCTTGGCCTGTGTGTGTGCTGTACCATCTGTCTGGGGAACCCTTCCCCTTCTTCACTGGACCCTCTCCACCTTGTTCTTGGAGCATCAATCAAGCCTCATCTCCTCCAGGAGCCCTTCTCCCTACAAGGTGCCCTGTCACAGCACACATCACATGATTAGGTCAGTGGCCATACACTTCTCTCTTTGCCGCCATGAGGATGTGAGTGTCTTCAGAAACAGAATATGGCTCTGCCTATCTCTATCTACCTACATCGGGTGCTCGGCCACCTAAATCATGGAGTGCCAGGCAAATACTTTCCCAAATGAAAGAATGACTGAACGAAGGACTCAATCAACTATAAAGCAGTAGTTCCCTTTTCTGGAAATCAGTGTCTTTATCTGTAAAATGAATGAAAGGTGATTAGATTGAAGGGCTGTTACAAGAGACGGAGAATGGAATGGCTAAAAGCACGGCTCTGGAATCTGACATTTGGTTTTAAATTCTGGCTCTCCACGTATTGGCTGTGCGAGGCCTTGCCTCAATTCACTCACCTATAAAATAGGAATCATAACATTAAAACCCACCAGATAGGGTTGCTGTTAGGGTAAACGAGATGTGGTATGAAAGTGCCCACTCCCATGATACCTAGCATGTGAGACCCATGACAAATCGATCGCTGTGGGGGTTACTCTCAATAGCATTATTATTATGCCGCTGCCCGGGGCTCTGACTCCCACCCCCTACCCAGAGTAAGTTGTCCTTGTGGGGACCAGAGGAGGGTAGGTGGAGAGGAAGCTGTTGTTGGTCCCATCCAAGATCCCCAGGCCCCCTCGCAGCAGGGGTGAGAGAATGAAACTGAGAAGTTAATTGGCGGTGAGAGCTTCTCATGGATCTGACAGGGGGTAAGGGCAGGGACAGAGCCCCAGAGGCCCCCATCAGGACCAGGTCCCCGAGAGTACGGGAGAATGCGTTTGAAGTCTCCAGGCCAACGCCTGCTCTTCCCCAGCCGGCACATGATTTAGGCATTCAGGGGAGGCAAAAGTCTCCTAGCTGATTTGAAGGGAAACAGATGTTTCCAGGCCAGAGGCCCTGGTCTTGTAAAATGCTCCTCCCCCCACACAGCTTTGGCTAACAACTTCCCGTCGGTTCGCCGCCCCCCTCCTTCCGACTACCATCACTCCCCTCCCTGCCATTCCCAGCACAACGTGGCAGTCGGGGGTAGTGGGAAAAACACCAAGTCCCAGCCGCGGCTCTGGGGCTGAGCAGCTGGACGGCCAGGAGCACCTAACTGCCCTTCTCTGGGTCTCAGTCCCCCGTCTCTATAGTGAGGGAACCGGACCAAGATCACCTCTGATGGATAGTCTATATCTGATATTCTAGGGACTGGTGATTTTTGCCTCTGAAAGAGATGGTGTTATCTATTCCAGATCTTTCTCCACTGGAGTGTGTGGCCAAGAGCATGGGCTTGCTTAGCAGACTGCTCTGGGTTTATATCTCAACTCCGTCAGCGACGGGGCAAGAAGCAAGTTCTAGCCATTGGGCCTTGGTTTCCTTATCTGTAAAGGGGGGACAAGGGTTCCATCGCATGGGGTTGTGAGAATTAAATCAGATTTCAATCCTCCCACCCATATTTCAGGTTCCCTGTAAACAAAACTGAGTCCCTCCTCTCTTTCCTTGGACTATCCATGGTGTACAGAACAGCCTGGACTCACAGCAGGTGTGCAATAATGTTTGTAATTGATTGTTGGCAGGAGAACTTGCTAGACACCCGGCAGTCCAAAGACTCGGGGTGTTAATCCAGCTCGGCTGGAGGAGTGGAGAGAGCATTCTTGTTTCATGACCACAGTGAAGCAGGGTGTGGCATGGTGAGAATAGTCTGTGGAGCCTGACTGCCCGAGTTCAAATGTTGGTTCCGCAACCTACTACGTCATGACCTTGGGCAAGTTAATTAACCTCTCTGTTCTTCAGTGTTTCTTGTCTTTAAACTGTGGATGATACTATTACCACCTTCAAAAGGGCTGTTGGAGGAATAAAACACTCAAGACAGTACCTGGCCCCTGGTGAGTGCTAAGTAAGCATTTACCATTATTCAATGGTGTATGTGTTTAAATTATTAATTTCTTCTATAATGATTTTAAAGTGAGCCCCCTCCCCCCCCACTCAGCCCATCCCAATTCTTTGACATTGCTGCCATCACCAGGCTGGGGTTCTATGTCCCTTCGCCTTGAATGTGGGAAGACTCAAGAGTACTTTGATGCGTAGAGCAGGGCGGAAGAGATGCTGGGTGACTTTTGAGTCTGGGTCATAAAAGGCTATGCAGCTTGCATCTCGCTCACCGAGATCTCTCATGTGGTGTCCTGAGCCTCCATGCAAGACACCCTGGTGTGAGAAAGCCAGGCCACGTGGAAAGGCTGCTGTTGGCACTTCAGTGGTCCTGGTGCTCAGTTCATCACAGCCCCGGCTCCAGATGGATGAACAAAGGAGCCTTCAGGTAATTTCAGCTCATGCAGTCAAGTCACACCCTATCTTTTAAATGCTTGAAGCTGAGACCCCAGACTTCGTGGAGCAGAGACAGCCCAGCCTGCTGTGCCCTATCAGAACATTCAACCCACACAAATCCATCAGTGTCATCGTACGGTTGCTTTAAGCCACTCAATTTTAAGGTAACTTGTTATGTCATCAACAGTAACTGTAACGACTTCTATGCAGCAAACCATGGCCCACGGGCCAAAGCTGGTCCGCTTAGTTTGAATGGAATACTGCCACACTCATTTTCTTAAAATATATTTTCTGTGGATGCTTCCACACTATAGGGGCAAAGTGGAGTAATTGCAACAGAGACTGTATGGCCCACAAAGCCTAAATCATTCACTCTCTGAACTTCTAGAGAAAAGCTTGCTGACCCTGATCTAGAGCGTTGACTGTACTTAACATAATATTGTTTGCTTACATTATTTCATTTGATGCCAGGCTACGGAGTCATTCCTATTTTCCAGATAAGATCAGTGAGTTCAGGTGACTCTCCAAGGTCACACAGCTCTTCTGACCCCAGGTCTGAATGCCAGATCTGAATGCCACAACTGCCTGCTGAAGATCTGAACTCCAGTTTGTGTTTGGGGCAGGATAGGTAGCCTACAAAATTGGCCACCTGCTCCAGGATACAACGCAAGGCTTCTCCCTGGTTCCATGAGTAACAAGGGGCTGTAACTGGCACCTGCAGCTGGAGAAGAACAAGAACCAGTTTCATCCACCAAGGCTAATCCCCTTGACCAGGACCTGACCTTTAGCTAATTATAATGGCATTAAAATCTCATTTACATTATGGTTACTACAACTCCTAGCATGCATCTGATGCCATGATGGTTCTGGCGGAGCCAAATAAGGAAGAAAGAGAGGGAAACTAAGGCTCCCATCTTCCTGGGAGTAAACTGACAAGCCACGTCAATGGGAGGTCACCAAATCCTGCCCCCAGGATGTATAAGTACCCCTGGTCAGGACTTCCTAGGCATGACCTGCTCTCTGAGTTCGCCTGCACTTCCCTCTCAAGTGTGTACTTTCATTTCAATAAACTTCCCAGACTTTCTTGCATCCATCTCACTCTTGAGTTCTTTTGCTTGTGGAGACAAGAACCTGGTCACCGCTGCTCAGGGTTGAGTCCCCTCTTGGACATCTCCGTGAGCCTCCAGTGACAGGTTCAGACATCAAACGAGCAGCATGGTCTTGGGCAAGTGCCATTGTGCTCTGCCCTGGAATTCCCAGCCTGTGAAATGAGGACATTGGGCAGACGGGGTGGACTGGCTGCCAGACTTCAGACGTCCCGTGTTTCCCCCAGCTGGGCACTGGCCACCAGGTAAAATATCTCTGTTCTCCTTTCATCCAGGAGTATCAAAGTGAGGCTAGAGAATGGACAGCGAGGGTCTCCTGTGGATTCCTGCTCTGTCCCACATGCAGCCCACCCACCCCCTGGCACCAAAAAAGAACTTTCTTATCTCCCTACTTGGGCTGACAACCCATGCTTTCTACCAACATAAATATTTAATTCCAGTGCCCAGCACAGAAAGACAAAGCGTCCTGGTATTAATGACTCCAGTCCTGGTTTCTACTTTGAAAACAATCTAGTCTGAGGCATGATTGGGAGGCCCTGCCTGGGACAAAGGTGAGGCAGTCTGAGGTTGGACTCCAAGCATCACTCTGCCCAATCTCACTCCCTTCAACCCCTCCAGAATGAGCTAACAGGTACAGAATTGAGGGGTGGGGGTGCGGGGCATCAGAAAGAGCTCTCGGGGGTGGGTCAAGCCTGGAAACCAATGTTGGTGCTAAGCTCAGGCAGAGGCAATGGCAATCTGGAATCATCCACTCCTCTGCCCGCTGAGGTCCCCGCAAATTCAACGGGATATGAGCATTACTCTCAAATTCACAGTGCCGAGAACAGCAGAACTCAGAAGTCATGATTATATAATGATTGGCATTTAAAATTCAATAAATATAAATTGATTTACAATTAAAGCACGCTGAGCATCTATCTCTCTTATACCTGAAGGCGGGATACGTGATTATTACAGCAGCTCCACTCTGTGGGTGTCTGCCCCCCGTGGAACACCTGCCAGGCACCTGGCACTGCTAAGCAGGGGAGAAACACTTGTGAGAAGGAGGGTGTTGCTTGCTTCCAGGAGGCCTCACAGAAGAGCAGGCACATGGTCAAGTGAACAAGAAGTGGGGTGCAGGGCCACTGCAATAAAAATGTATTCTTGCCCCTATATTTGCTTCAAGCATAGCCTTTCTTCTTTCTTTAAAACGCTGGACTAAGCCTTGGGTATGCATTCATGGGCCACCCAAATCCCGTCAGCTGTAACCTCAGGGACTGTCAACCACCTACAAGAATCTTATTTTTATCCTACACACAAAAAAATAGTGACAATCCTTCCCTTCCCAACCCAGAAAGCTCTGGAAGAATGAACATGCCAAGGGGTTTTAATACACAAATACTTCGCAAATGGTCTATTGGGGCTCATTCATTCACCTATCAGGTACAACCTGACCCATCTAGAAAGAAAAATTCAAGTTGGCACTTGACTTGGCTTTAGCAGATCTTACCCTTCTTCATTTCCTTCTTCTCTGTGCCTCCCCATCCCTCCCGCTCCCCACCCGCTTTATTTTCAGGGAGTGGACTACATGGTAACACATAGTTGGACTGATCATAGTTCTTAGTTGGAGGATGTTCATCTCCCTAATAAGTTGTTTTAGGGTAAAGCAGACACAGACTAATTTTATGGTTCCAAGTCAAGGAATGAATTAAACATGGAGTGCTCAATGATCCCACCTCAACGCCTATTCCTGGGATCTTTAAAGGAAATTGTGGCCTTTTTCTTACATCTTTAGTGTATACTGGATAAACTCTCTGAAACCCAGGTAGAAACAATAATTTTTCAGTGACTTCAGTTATAGAAATGTTTTGCAGAAAAGCATAACTTGGAAGTATGTTGCATTGAGAGACAGAGGACATGATGTCCACTGCAGGCTTAACCCTGCTGTTAATTAGTTCTTGGTCAGCTGGCTTTGGTCAGGCTGTTTGATCTTTTTGTGTCACAGGTACTTATCGATAGCCCCAAAGGGATGCTGTGAGGACCACATGGCTAGTATGGGTGTGCAGAGTGCCTTAGAGGTTCCACACGTATTTCCTGGGCACCTACTCCATATCAGACACAATGCTAGGAGCTTTAACACAGTCGTCCTCTGTTCTCTTTACAACTGCCTAAGGGGTGTGTATTATTAAATCCATTTTACAAGGAGGCAAGTGAGCCATGGAAATTTGAATTGACTTTCCAAAGACTGCACAGATAGTAATTCAGCCAGGCGCCGGCATAGGTCTCCTAACTCAAAGTCCAGTGCTGTTTCCAAATAGAATTATTAGGTATTCATTGGTCCCAACTGGGCCTTGAGTCACAGTTCAGAGGAGGGTAGTTTATTAGGAGGATGAACGCCATGTTCCCAACTTTTGACAAGGAAGAGACCTCAGTGCAGGAACACCATCACCAATCACCCCTTTGCAACACTGACATTGCTCCTCGCCCCACATCCAACCCTAAAGTTGTTCTCTTCTTACATGGTGCTGTTTGAAATTGCATTTTGACAAAGCCAAGCTCGGAGGAGTGTAGGCCAAGCAGAGGCCACCAGCTTGGATTTCTTCATTAAGTTAGGGAACAGTATGGGCAGGGTGGTTCTTATTTACTTCAAGCTAAGCTCAGTCTCCACCTCATATGTAAGTTGTACTGTTTCATGTGTGGAGGGATGGGTGTGGGGAGAAGGAACAAGCCCTGTGCTTGGAGGCTGAAGGACTCAGTTGGTACCCTGTCTCTATTTCCCATTGTCTCTGAGAGCCTGGGCTTCCACATCTGCAAAATGGAGTCAACAATACCCGACTTACAAGATTATTGTAAGAAAGAACATGGAAAACACCTACAACACTGCTTGGTACAGTTAATGTTATCTTGCTTATCCATGATACTCAAGTAAGATAAAGTCGGAAGATGCTTCTGGAAAATCAAACCTCTGGGCAAAGGCAATCCTCCTGTAGGGAGTTGTAAGCCATCGCATCATTGTTTTTCATAAGGTTTGGTTGGAGCTCCAGCTCAGCAGCTGGGGGTGTGTAGGCAAGGTCACCACGCCTCTGAGCCTCAGTTTCTTTATTAGTTCTATTGTGATAACAATACCTGCTTTCAGGAGTAGTATGAGAATTAGAGACAATGTACACAGTAAGCTGCTGGCTGAGCTGGGTCTGAACTCTGGGCTGCCCTAGCTTTGCTCCTGATCAACACCATGACCTTGTGTGAAGTGCTTCCCCACAGACTTTGCTATCTTTTTCTATAAAACAATGGGTCACCAGGTGTCTTTGCTAGTGAATTCTACCAAATGTTAACACCAATTAACACCAATGTGTCACAAACTCTTCCCAAAAAACATAAGAGGAGGAAACACTGCCAACTACATGTATGAAGCCAGTATTACTCTGATACCAAAACCAAACAAAGACACCACAAAGAAAGTCGAATATCCCTTGTAAATAGAAGGGATATACATATAAGACACAACAAGATACTAACAAAATCTAATAACATATAAAAAAATTATATGCCATGACTAAGTGGGATTTATCCCATAAAAGCAAGATTCAACGTATGAAAATCAACCAATGTAATATATATGCCATGACTAAGTGGGATTTATCCCATGAAAGCAAGATTCAACGTATAAAAATGAACCAATGTAATACATCATGTTACTAGAATAACGGACAAACATTATATGATCTTCTCTACAGATACAGAAAAATCTTTCACAAAACCCAACACACTTTCATGATAAAAATGCTCAACAAACTATGAATAGACAGACCTTCTCCAACTTGATAAAAGGCATCTGTGGAAAACCATATCTAGCATCATACTTAATGGTAAAGACCAAAAGCTTCCCCTCTAAGATCAGGAAAAAGACAAGGATGTCCACTTTCACTGTTTCTATCCAACAATGTACTGAAGGCTCTAGACAGGGCAATTAAGCCACAAAGAGAAATAAAAGTTATCCAGATAGTAAAGGAAAAGGTAAAACTATCTCTATTTGCAGATGACATGATCTTGTATACAGAAAAACTAAAGAATCCACAGAAATAGGATCTAAAAAAAAAAAAGCCCAGTAAGATTATAGGTTAAAAGATTAAAATACAAAGGTAGGGCAGGTCGAGTGGCTCAGCTGGTTAAGAGTTAGCTTAAGAGTGCGAGCTCTGAGCAACAGGGCCGCTGGTTCAATTCCCACATGGGCCAGTGACATTGCACCCAAGCTGAGCTTCCGCTGAGCTGCCAGTGGGTGACAGGATGGCTCAGCTGGTAAGAACACGTGCTCCTATCAACAAGACTGCCTGTTCGATGGTGAGCTATGCCTGCCCGCAACCAAGACTGAACTCGGCACCTTGAGCTGAGCTGCCACCCGGATGGCTCAGTGGATAGAGCACGTGCTCTTAACAACAAGGTTGCCGGATTCAACTCCCGCATGGGATGGTAGTTACGCCCACCCACAATTAAGATTGAACACAGCACCTTGAGCTTGGAGGCCGCGAGCTGCTGATGGGTGGCCAGATGCTGACTGGCACCCTCCACAATGAAGATTGAAGAACAACAACTTGGCTGGTCCCCTTTCCCAATTCCCCAACATTGCTCCCCTCCCCCAATTCCCCAATTTAAAAAAATAATAAAATAAAATACAAAGGTAAATTGTATTTCAATGTACTAGCAATGAACTATCAAATAATGAAATTAAGAAATAATTCCATTTATAGTAGCATCAAAAAGAATAAAACACTTAAAAATAAATTTAACAAAAGGAGTGCAAGACATATAAACAGAAAACTATAAAACATTACTGAGAGAAATGAGAGAAGACCTAAATAAATGAAAACACATGCTGTGTTCATGGATAGGAAGATTAATACTGTTAGGATGGAAATACTCCCAACTTTATCTATAGATTGAACACAAGCTTTATCAAAATCCCAGCTGACATTTTTGCAGAATTTGACAAGCTACTGCTAAAATTCATATGGAAATGCAAGGTACCCAGAAGAGCCAAAATCATCCTGAAAACAAAACAAAAAACAAAACAAAGTTGGAAGACTCACACATCCTGATTTCAAAATGTACTACAAGTTACAATAATCAATAATGTTTGATACTGGTATAAAGATAGATATAGATCAATGAAGTAAAATTGAAAGTCCAGAAATAAACTCATATATTATGGTCAACTGATTTTCAACAAGAGTGCCAAGACAATTTAATGGGGAAAGAATAGTCTGTTTAAAAATTCTATTCCTAGGTATATACCCAAGAGGATTGAAAACATATGTCCATAGAAACACTTGTACACAAATTTTCATAGCTGCATTATTTTTAAAAGCCAAAAAGTGGAAGACAACCCCAATGCCCATCAGCTGATGAATGGATGAACAAAATGTTGTATATCCACACAATGGAATATTATTGTATAATTGTATAAAAATGTATATTTTACTTTGTTAAAAGAAAGAATATGGATGAAAGGACCATATATTGTGTGATTCCATTAATATGAAATGTCCACAATAGGCACATTCCTACAGACAGAAAGTAGATTAGTGGTTGCCAAGGCTGGGGGGACGAGGCAATGGGGGTGACTATTAATGGGGATAGGGCTCCTTTTTCAGATGATGAAAATGTTCTGGAGTTAGCTGTGATGACTTTATAACTTTGTGAATATCCTAAAATCCACTGAATAATATACTTTAAAAGGGTGAATTTCATGATATGTAAATTAGATCTTTAAAAACAAACAAACAAACAAACAAACAAACAAACAAAAACCCCTAGGAAAAATCCCCAAACCAATGCTGCCAATCTAGAAGGATCCTGCCTCCATAATGTGGCCATGGCAGGAATTTGGTGCCTGAGTGTCTTACAGCTGCAGCTTTCTGAGTTCTGAGTTTGAACAAATGCCTCCTGTCCCACCCCCTGTCCCATTCTTGCTCATGTAAGTAGACAGGGTTACTTAAAGGAAAACAGGGAGCCTTCCATGAATCCTTAGGGGGGTAGCAGTGTGGCTTTGCTTTACTTGCAAATGTAGGAGTCTGAGGACTGCAGCAGGATGGCTCCAAAGCTCAGTGTGTACAATGCAGAGCTTCAGGGCCAATTTCTGCATTTAAACATCATCTCTGTTGCTGAAGGCTATGCGACACTGGGTACGTACTTTACCTCCTCCAGCCTCACTTTCCTTGTTAATAAAATAAACAGCTCCACCTGCCTCGCAGGGTTGTTAGGAGATGCCTCCTAACATTTAGTAGGTAAGATGTTCCTAACCAAATTCTTGACAGAGGGGGACAGCTCAGTCCATAGTTAGGATTACTATTTTTAATGATCTTCATCTGCATTTTTTATTTCTTTGCTAAACAAAAGTAAACAATTGCTTTCAACAAGTGGAGCTTCACCTTGAACCTCTGGCCAGCTCCCAACAACCTGCACTAGCTCTTCTCTCTGCCTGGGATGTTCTGTCTCCCATTCCTTTCCTCGCCTCCGTCAAATCTTTGTGCCAATGCCTCCTTTTCAACGAGGTTCCCTCTGAAATTTCCACTATATCCCAACTGCTACACCTATGAGTGTAGTAGGACACCATTTTCCCAGCTCTACTGTTCACAATATTTATGATCTTCTAATATATTACTTAATTTTTCTGTTTGTGGTAATGATTGATTTGGTTTGTCATTCGCACTTGAATACCAAATTCACAAAAACAAAGATTTATTCTCTTTCGGTCACTGATTTACCCGCAGTGGCAAAAACCGTGCTAGATCACATGGTAAGTTTTTGATAAATGTTTGTTGAATAAAAGGAGATACAGATATAGACACAGACATGGATATATGTGCATGTGTCTGTGTGTGCATGTGTGTGGGAGCGCGTGTATGTACGTGTGTGTGCAGGTACGCATGTGTGTGTGTATGCTCACATGTGTGTGTGTGTGTGTGTGTGTGTGTGTGTGTGTGTGGTGTATCAGGAGTAGAATGTAAGAAATCACATGTGTGTTGCTCAGAGCAAGGGTGGATACTTTTACCCATAGTCAGCATGGAAAGCTGGGGAAAGGAGGTGGCAGAGGAAGAGGAGGGAAGGGTTACAGTTTTCACAAGCTCGAAGACTTAGGAAAGCTAGGCCCTCTGTGTTTGAACAGCTGCTTGTTCACGTCACAGCATCTCTAGAAACCTATGTGCACCCACGTGCCTGGGCTGCAGCTATTGGAAAAGCAGGTGCAGCCCAGCATCCCTTTGCATCACTGGACACTATGTAAGAAGAGATTAAAAAGAAATATAAAAACACAGCCCCTGCCTCTCCAGGGGCTCCCAATTTACTTCACTAGGTAAGATATATCATATATATATATCAGCTTTACCAATCATTGGCTACATATGAGCTAATTTACTCCTTACAGCAATCTTAAGTGGTAGATCATATTATCTATATTCATCTGTATTTACAGATAAAGGCAGAGAGATGAAATGCGATCCGTGAATCGCATGGGTAGCCAGTTGCAGAGCCTACCTGACCCCACATATGCATTCTTTGTATTGCGAGTACCCCCACCATGAATTAGCGACACTTTTGGGCTAATCCAAAAGACCCTTGAACAGAGAAGACATGTCCACATGAATGGATGGTGAACAAGAAAGGAGAGAAGTTACCCACTGGCAAAACTACTCAGAGAAGGTGTGAGGGGTTGGCAGCCTTTCCTCAGGTGAGAGCTGGGAGCTATTACCCTCACCAGCCTAGGAAGGCCACAGCAATAGAGGGTAAAGTTACGTGGTACACATAGTATGACTTACAGATCGACTCTCCAATCCAGGCTGCCAATTAAAAGGTTAGTGATGATGACAGCGCGCTGGACATGGATTTGGACACCTCAGTAGGATTTCCAATGGGGGGAGGGGCACTGCAGGGGAGCTGGGAGCAGCGGCTCAGCAAGCCCTGAGGAAAGCGTTGCCCATGTCAGCCCTGAGTTCCTAAGAACTCACAGCATTCTCACAAGCCGAGGAATTGTTAGCACCGGCATACAGTCTTGTCAAGTAGCTCATTCAACCCTTTGTGTAGGCTCAGCGAGGGCAATCCACTTGTCCGAGGTCACACAGGAAGTTCAAAGCAAATTCAGGATTTGAACCCAGGCCTCCTGCCTCCAAGGCAGGACGCTGTCCAGACGCTGATCACAGGCGAGTGGATTCACAGTGAGGACAATGAACAATGCTGAGCATGGGGTACCCTTCCTCAAAGTGTCACCTCACCGACCCTCCACTTAGCATGGGCTGTCAGTGGAGTCCCCAGAGAGCTTTTATACTCAGCAATGTTTGCTCTGTTTTGAATGTTATTGTCCTTCTCTCATTCCTTTGATGCTTGCTTTTTGGGCTACACTGTCCCATTCTCTGCTTGCCCACATGGCCCAATGCACCACATCTTCCCATCAGCCATTATGTCTGGTAAGCAAGGCAGGTAGCATGGACATTTACCCACCTCTATGTCTATACGTCTGGTAAGGCAGGCACTTACAGGTGCCACATGCTTGATCCCTGTTTTCCCAAGAAACCTTCCCTGGCAGTCACTCTGGAAGGACACCTGCCTGGGATGCGGTAGACTATAGGATTCGAACCCAGGTCTGTCCAAACCAACAGCACCGCGTATTTCTCACTGTGCTTCCCCTCTGTGCTCCAGCCAGCAGGTCTGATCGCTGCTGTGAACTCAGGCAACCCCATATAGCTTTTGTCTAATATCTCAGAGCCTCTGTCGCCATCCGGCTCCTGTAGCCCCATAAAGATAAGCCTCTGGTTGACTGCACACAGTGGCCTTAGAAACCTTGAGCTACCGGAATAAGGGCAACAGGCTGGCTGGGCACAGTTGGGGCATCTAACCCTGATAAGACCTCGCCACGGCTGGACAAGCTCTCAGAGACGTAAGGCTTTGCGTAAGCACGAGATTAAAAGAATACATTATTAAAATATTTATTTGTACTCTTACAGGTATTGACATAAAAAAGGGGAGAAAAAAAATGTTCCCAGGAGAGATAAGACCCAGTGGGACTTTCTGTGCCTGGGTTTTAAATATATGGTTGTTACAGAAATGAAATAAATATTAATAATAAATAATAACAAAAGCTGCAAGTGTCAGCTGGAAGCAGCCACAGTTTCAATTACTAACATATGAAACGGGATGATGGTAGAAACTAAAAAGCGAAAAAGGAAGCAAACATACTCGTACTTTGTTCTTCGGACTAGGCTGATGCAAATTCAGGACAGTGTCTTAGGAGGGAAGGGGGAGACGAATAAGGCTGGTGATGGCGAGACAGAGTCATCTTCAAGTGTGTGTTTAATTTTAATTTCTCTTAGGAGGAAAGAAAAGAGCTCCGAAGCGAATGTGAGAGTCCTGACATATAGTAATCCTTCAGGGTGGGCACACGGTGGCTTATTGTGCTGTCTCCATACTCCCTACATTTTATTTTTGTTTTCATGATTAAAGCAAACACATGAACGTATCCCTGACGCCCATCAATTTACACTTTGCAAAGCTTATTACAAAAATAACCTTGAAAGCAAGACAAAGCAGGGTTTACTGCCTGCATTTTACATTCAGAGAATTTGACGTCTGCAGGGAGGGTGGGGAGGGGGCTTTTTAATCAAGGACAGACACATAGTGGCAGAGTGAGGGATAGAGCTGGCACTTAATCAACTGCCTGGACGAGGGCTCCTGGTGCTGCATTCACCTTGACTTTGAAGACAAAACTGTTCCCTCTTGCAGAAAAATCTCTGTGAGGTTTGGAGAGGTCCAAGGACTAAGGTGGCACCAAGACACTTCTTTCCAGATTGTCCTCCAGTCCACCCACCTTCAATATCACTCCACCTTCCAACAACGAGTCTGACATCACTGGTTCAGCAAATGTGTCCTGAAGCCTGAACATGAGACTGGGGCTTCTAGGCAGTTCCCTACAGCACCCTGCTTCACATCCACACCAGCCCGTTTTCTCCGAGACCCTCTGCCCATTCCCTTTTCGTGAGATCGGTTGCTGCACCTGAGTGGGGTTTTCCAGTTTCCCATCTTCCTCAGACTGAACATTCACTGTGAGGGGAGACAGGGCCGGGCAGTGGTGAAGGATCTTGGGTGATGACATCAGAAAGACCTAGATATGGACCCTGTTCTGTGTTTCACCCCCGGAAGCCTCTATTTCCTCATCTGTGGAATGGGGATGATAAGACCCTGGGGACAACGGTTTTTGTTCTCAGTTTTGTTTGTTTTCCTCACCTAGACTTTCTGACTCCTTTTCCGTCCCATGGTACCTAGATCCATTTAAAAATCATCTCTCCACTTCTCAGGGTGATTTGGGTAGGACTGTCTCTCTCTTTGATGTCCCTGTATCCCACTACAGACACGGTGACATCACTCAAGCAAGGCGACCAGAATCCTTTCCTGAGGCTTGACAGGGATGTTAGGAAAACAGTATGTCTCCTTCTGAGATCACAGGCATGAAAGCTCACCAAAGCCTACAGCGGCCAAGCTCCATCTCCACCCCACCCCCACCCTCACAAGAAAACACCCCGAGTCCTTATCATCTGAACCCCTGGATTCCTGTGGGGCTGAAGTCAGCACACCGGATGGACTTGCCAGTTATATAAGTGGATACATTCCGTTTTTCCATAAGCGACTTTCATTTGAGTTGCTGTCACTTGCATCCAAGAGACTGGACTCATATATATAACACTTTGGAAATATCCTTCAGAAAGCTGTTGTGAAGATTAAGCAAGATAATGTTGTTTACTCACACACTTAACATAGTGTCTGGTGCATTTCTAAGTGCTTTAGATGTGGTGGTGGGGGACGTCATTGTTCTTGTTAGCGGGGCTATTGGGGATGTGTGTCCCAGAAGGGGGACCTCACCTCTGCTTGGCTCTGCAGCTCAATCTAGTGACCAACAAACACAACCTCCACCACCGCCTGGTCATGAGACCTTGGTCAGGCCTCTCTCGCCTGGCCCAGCGCCAAATTTCCAGGCTGTGGGAAAGACCTATACCTGTTCATAGGGGGCTAATGGCTCCTTCCTCTGAGCATCTGAGTACCTAGGGCATGTGGGTGGCACTGTCTTCATCTATCCTTTACTTGCTGTCATGTGACTTGCTGTCACATCTCCTTCTCCTTTCAACCCCATCAGCCCCTCACATGGCAGTGACACCACTAAAGAATTTCTTTGTTTTCAGAAACAGATGAGAGCCAAAAGCTCTTTAAATTTAGAAAGGGAATAATGGGGACTTTTGCCAACTTACATAGGCTTATTCATTTTATATCTTCCAGAGGCCAGTTGGAGTCCTTAGTAGGTGCTTGAAAAATGCTTTCTGGTTGTCACTGGTCCTGCCCTACCTTGGGCCAGCCTAAGAGGCAAGAGATTGAAGTAGAATTCTTACCAATGAACATCAGGCCGGGTAAATCCAAGCCTGCTGATGAGTTGTCTCTGGCTCAGCCCTCGCCCTCTGTCATCCTGTTCACCTGACACTAGATTGCAGCCGCCTTCCTTCCTCCCGATCCTGGCAACACTAGACCTCACGGGGCCTCGCCCAGGCCTCGGGAAGAGCGCCTTTATTCGCTTCCTGTGCTTCTCTCCCACCTCCAACCTATTGCCGGTACATTACCAGCGATCTTCAAAAGTACAAATATAACAATGTCTACTGAGCAACTGATTCAAAACCCTTAGCGGGTCCCTTTCCCTTCAAGATCAAGTCCATACTCCTTAACCAGAAAAACAAGTCCCATGATGATGTGAGCCCCATAAATTGCTTCAGGCTCATCATTCACAGTTGACCCATGATGACTTGAGCAGGGTTTGTAAATTGCTATGTTGCCTTGTTCTTCAATAACTTTGCACATATGTCTCCCACTTCCTGGAAAACCATTTTCCCTTTTCTCCCTGTCTTCATCTTCCTGATCCTGTTCATCCTTCACAACTCAACTAAAATGTCCCTCTTTCTGGGCAGCTTTCACTGGACGGAGAGGCACTCTCTCCTCTGAGCTGTCATATCATGGGCCATTTTATCATGAGCTCCAAGGCCATACAGATGATGTGCTGTTCATCTCTGGGTCCCCAACATGTAGTGCAGAGCCTTACAGGGAAAGAAGCACACACTCTAAGATGACAGGAATGAATACACATCAATACTTGTAGGGAGGATGCTACGTTTGAGCACACCCTTAGAGAAGAAGTGTGCACTGCATACATAAAGAAAGGCTAGCAGAGGTCATTCCTGGATGTCAAAAACTTCCTGGTTTCCCCACTTGTTCTCGCTAGCTGATCTGTATGATGCTGTAGAGCCAGGTCACCAATTTTTAATTGGCTTATGATATGGTGGCTTGTATACACATCTGGCTCCTCCCAGTAGAACAGGATGCTCTCTAGGGCATTCCTTCTATTGGTCGTTTATAAGTCTTCACAGGAGGGAATAAATGTAGAGCATGGACTCTGAGGTCAGAAAAGACCTGTTTTCAAATACTAGTTCTGCCATGTATGCCTTCATTGCCTTAGCTCAATTCATGAAATCTCTGTGGGCCTTTATTTCTTTATCCTTAACAGGAGGGGTAAAATGCATCTGTCTCATAGGAGTATAGCTATGGTTAAATATACTATTACATGTATCAATTTATTTAGCCAATAAATATTTATTGAGTGCCTTCTGCCTGTGTGTGCAGTTGAGTATACAGAGGTCAGCAAAACAGACACCATCTTTTGCCTCATAGAACGTCAAGTCTCATTGAGGACAGAAAGTAACACACACCTAAATATGCCCTTGCAAAGTTTAATAATGGCAATAAAGAAAAGGGATGGGGAACACAATTTAGATGATAAGTTGTGTGGATGCCGTTCTGAGGAACCAACATTCAGGCTGAGAACTGAAGAATGAATAAGAGACGCAGCATGTGCCGGGGCCCTGGGATGGATGACAGCACACCATCTGATGTGGAGTAGGCTCATTAAATGCCAGTGGGGCTTCTGAGGAGGCTGGGCTCGTTAATGATTAGGAACCTGGGCTCTGGAGCAAGCCTGTCTGAATTTAAATCCTGGCTCTGCTGCTGAATAGAGCAAGCTACTAGGCACATTTCTTAACTTCTCTGGGCTTCGGTTTTCTTATCTGTAAAGTGGAGATGATAAAATGCTGTCCTCCTTGGGTTATTGAGAGGAAGGGATGACTTAATGTATGTAAAGCATTTAGAACAGTGCTTGGCATATTAAAAGCACTCTTTAGATAATAGTCAATTGTATCATTGATTCTTTTCTTTTTCCTCCAAAGTATTTACAGGAACAGTATTAGGAAGGAGAAGGCAAAGGTCTTGCCTGAAGAAGACATATCCCAGGTAGAAACTAAAAACATAATGAAGGAAAAGTATGGGAGGTTGTACAATAAAGAACCAAGAAATCGTTTTGACTCTCTATAAATGGTAAGGTCTTTGTGTCTGGGGTCAGCACATTTCATGGTGCCAGTAGCTCTCTTGAGACGCCTCCAGGGGACTCTCTTTGGCCTGCCATTGGTTATCTGGATTTGGACAAGGCTATTGAGATTCCTGGAAGAAAGTATAACTCCAAGACAGCATATTATTTAAAAAATTCACTGGATTAAAGCAAAAACAAACAAACAAAAAAAACTCCAGGGATTGCCTCTGCTTTTTTTTTAAGATGCTTTTGTTGATTTAATATCCAGCTAGAAGCCAGCAAAATTGCTGTTTATTTATCCTGTTGCTTCTGAGTATCTTCCTTCCCGCCCTGCGTTCTCGCTCCTCTCCCTGTTACAAGTCATAGATATGATTAAGAAAGATCTATTGACGGTCTTCACTTACTACATACATTGAAGGATAGGTTTCTGGGGGCAGGCCTGTGATAAGGATGAGACAAGCTGGATACAGTCGTGGGAGTCAGGCAGGCAGGGCACCCACCCACTAACTTCTAGACAAGTGAGACAGCGCCCCAGCCTTCCTTGTTTGTATGAATCTGTGAATGTTTCCCAGAAAGAAATAGTAACTTCTCCTTTTTCTGGCAGAGGCGCCTGATGAAACTCCCTGAAAAACAGGCCCCCCCCTCCCCTTCCCGCTGGCCTCACACAGGCTAATGCAAATGAGTCCTGACCCAGCCAGGGGTCTGCGGGAAGGCTGCCAGGAGCTTTAGAACAAACACGCAAAGAATGTTATTTCATTTCTGGCATCCTGGGGAAAGAGGAACAGAGAGAGGGAAGTTGGGCAGTAAGGAAGGGGTGGGGGGGGTGTGGAGGGGTGGAGGGAGAGAGAGAACGAACATGAATGTTTAGTGCAATAAGAACGAAGCAAATGGAAAGAAAGGGAAGACATTACTATGAATGACGAGCCTACTAGGTACCAGAAATTGGCGTATAGAGTACTTTTTTTTTTGAAATTTCACATGCACATTTTGAAGTCGAATTTCCTCCTCCCACTCTCTCGATGTAGGAAAAGGCTGGGTCTCAAAAGTTAGGCATTTGTTTCAAAAGTGACCCAGATGTGAAATGGTAGTCAGGATTTGAATCCAGGTTTTAAGATTTCAGATTCCATGATATTTCTTCTCAATGAAGCTGGCTAATTGGTTGTCTTTTGATAGATTGCCAAAGCAAACTGTGCCACAACAACCGCACATCCTATGACCCTGTTCATCTGTTTTCTTCTCTTCATCCTGCTCCGCCATTGTTCTAATTCCACATTCATTATCTCTCACCAGGGCTATGATAACAGCCCCCTAAGGCTCCCTGCTCCAATCCATGCTCCACTGAGATCATTCTATAACCCACATTCCGCCTTCTCAATGCTGCTCAGAACAAATCAATGGCTGCCCAGTCTGCATTACAAGGCCTTGCAAATGCTGCTTCTCCAACCTCATAGACCATATATCTCAACTATCCTGAACTTTCTGCTCTTCCCTCATGTGTCCCTTCAGCTTCCCACCTGCTGATCTTTATTTCAGCTGTTCCCTCTGCCTGTGATGCAATCACTTCCCTAATTCCAATGGTCAATGCTATGGATTCTTTCAGACGCAGCCCAAATGCACCTCCCTCAAGGTACACTGGCTATCAGAGATCACAGCCTCTTCAAAACTCCCATGCCTTCATTATGGGGCAGATCACCCGCTATCCCAGGATAATCAGCTGCTTGTAAGTTTGTCCACAACACTGGGCAGAGCTCTTTCAATCTGAGCCATGCGATTTCAAATTTCAGTACCACCACCTACATGAAGACTGTATAAGAATATACAAGTGTGGACTCTGAAGCCAGATATCTCGTGTTAGACATATGGTATTGCCATTTACTGATTAGGTGACATTGAGTAAGCCATAGCTTTTCTGTCTTTGTTTCTTTATATACAAAATGAAGATACTATAGCACATACCTTAGAGGGTACCATATTGTGAAGGTTTAAGGAGTTAGTGGACATAAGAGTCTTAACACAATACATGGCAGGTAGTGATTGATAAATGGTTGATGGTGATTGTGATTGGTGGCAAGGGGCCATGTCACTGCCATGTCCTTGGCTAACAGCCATAGATTTTTACATGAAGGACTGGCTCCATCCATTCAACCTGTAATACCTATTACTGATCTTTGGTGCTTGCTGAATTGAATACCTACTAGATGCCAGGCCATATGTTAGGGGTTCCGATCCCTAAACCATGGTTTCTAAAACCTCTTCTACTCTTGGATTGCTGACCATCTTAATTTGCTGTGATCTTGAGAACTATATTAGGGATGGGTTCAGGAACAGCAGAAGAAAAGAAAAATGAGGGAAGGCACCTCTTATGTCAGATGTTTGGGGAAAACAATCACAAATTTGCCACATTTCATGTTCAAAGGACTCCTGGGAGATGCTTCACGAGTGCAGAGACATGTGAGCAGTTTCTCGGTGGGCAGGACCGTTAGCCAAGCATAAGTCCCCTTCCTCATCCTCCCTGGTCCTCTATGGTGAAGACCTATGGAAGAACCATCTTATATGCACTTGGTATCTACTTGCTATTGAACACCTACTGTGTGCTGGATGTGCTATGCCTGGGAGCTTCGCATGTGTTAACTACTCTGTATTTGTTTCACAACAAAACTTTAGTGTAGGAAGCAGCAATACCTTCACCTTACAGATGTGAAAACGGGGACCCAAGGGGATAATAAGGAGCTCGTATAGCTAGAAAGTGTCTGACATTTAAATTGACCCTAGGACTGTCTGACTCAAGACCCCAGACTCTTAGCCTCTCAGATGCTCAAGACGATCAGGGGCACATGTATGCTTGGATCTAGGACATGAGAGCAGCAGGTAAAGTACAGTGGAGCCGAGAGCCCTGGTTGGTCCAGCCCGGCTCTGACACTGGCTCTCTGAGTGACCAGGGCAGGTCCTGTGCCCTACTTGAATTTCAATTCCTCTTATAAAGACAGAAGGTTTGGGTCAATGATGTTTGCAGCCTCAAGCTCTATTATGCTGTGATTCAAATATGAAAGCAGAACGGGGTTGTTGGTACATGGGGGAGCCTGTCCTTGGTGAAAAGAACAGAGCAGAAAAAAAAGAAATGACAGAATTCTGGATTCTCTCTGACCTCTGAGTTTCTCTACATCACTCATGGTGATCCCCTGCAGTCTGCTAACACCTTTCCAGGGATGACCTCAAGACTATTCACATCAATAGCCCCCCCCGCATGCAGTGATAGACCCACAGCCAAGACAACAGGAGCAGGGGAAAGTTAGGAGGCCTGGCTTCTCAACTGAGTCCACTCCTATCTTCAGGGGTTCCTAGAGTCCTAGAAGATGAGCAAAGAAAGGGGCTTCTCCACCCAATCCCCTCGCTGTAACAAGGAAGAAGCTGAACTTCAGAAAGAGGCGGCCCTTTGTCCAAGACCCCTGGTGGGTGGGCAGCAAAGCTGGGCACAGAGCCTAATGTGGCCTGTGACCCCACCCTGGGAACTTCTCCTGGTGCTCAGCTCTCTGCTTTCCTCCCCACAAGGTGACCTTAACGAGGAGGGTGGGGTTGAAGCCTGCCCATAAGCGCCCTGCACTGGGTGTCAGGACCCAATGTGTTAATCCTGGCTGTGCCTTGACTGTGAAGTCTCTAGGTCTCTGGGGGCCTCAGCCTCCTCATCTGCGCACTGAGACAGTTGATCTACATGCGGCTAATTGTGAACTACAAAATTGGTTTATGTGACCAATTGTAAATTGGTTGCCAGCAAGTACTAATTAGGAGATTTCACCGAAACACCTAGATTTGGGACTTAGGAGATTTTTCAACACTGGGTCTACCTTCTTCCCCCATATTACTGATTAGTCAGAGCTAAGTACTCTCTGCTCCATGTCCAGCTGACCACAGTCCCACTGCTCCCTATTATCAAGCATCTCCGTGTTGTCCCATGGCTGTCACTTGCAAGTTCCTCCTTACAAAGCCCAGCTGGGAGTTTGCCCCATGTTCCCCAGCATGTGTGAGACACACTGTAGATATTTCCCCCCGCCCCCCAAATATGCCCTTTGCCGTCAGTTATCAGGAAGGAACAGGTGTTTCCGGATGTTCCCAGAACTGTGCTGAACCTATGCTGCTCCACTTTGGCCCAGCACATGCCCCACTCAACGTGCCATTTGCTGGGCCCCCAAATGTGTGAAGACCCCACACTCCCTCTCTGCCTGCAGCAGATGGCTTCCCTGCTTCTCAGCTCAACCTCAGACAACCACAGTCAGAGACGTCACCACAGAACACAGATTTCAATACAGAATGCGCCTCCTCAAAAGCCTTTCCTGGCTCCCCACTGCCTGCAGGATAAAGCACCGCTCCTGCATCTGGCATTCAAGGCCTAGCTCTCCAGCACGGCCTCCGCTCCCATGCCTCCAACCTCCACAAGTTCACACGAGCAGTCTGTGCCCTGTCCCTCTGGAACCCTGGCTGGCGGCCCATTCCTGGATGAAATCCTGACGCAGTTTGAGGAAAGAAACAGCCTGCCTGAGAGTCCCCAGCAGGTTTTAGGAGCCTCACTGTCTGTCGGCTGAAAAACAGGGTTATTTTTCCTCTCCGAGTCTCTTTTGGCTTGGGACACACGGCTGTGTTTGCTTCTGGCTTGTGGACAGCTCGTCCCCTCTCTGGGGCCCCAACTGTGCACTTTGGAGAGGTCAGCATGACCTGATGCTAGATGGAATTGAGTCTTAAGTCACTAGGCTGTCCCCCTTGTCCCCAGCCCCTGACCAACAGGACGGGGCACTACAGCCACGGAAAGTTCACATTCCACCCAGGGTCTGGGGACATTAGAGGCCCCTGGCCCTGCTGAACTCTGGGACCCTTGGCCACACCCACCTGGCTGTTCACCCCAGAGTTAGTCTAAGTACCTTCATACTTAGGCTGGGTGTGTGGGCGAGAGGGGGAGGGAAAATGCAAGGACGATGGAAGAAAGAGGACCTGGGATGGAACGAGAGAGAGAGAGAGAGAAGTGATAAGAAAAGAACACAAGAGACAGATGCAGCGACTGAAGGCAGAAGAGAAACACACACAGACACGAAAAAAATGGTGAGAGAGGGGGATTCAGAGTGATACTGGGAGAAAGGCAGCATCCGTCACAAGACAGGGAGGGCAAGAAAGTAAAAGGGAAGAAAGAGAAGGGAGCAAAAGAAAAGCACCAGGCAGAAACAATTTTTAAAAATGAACAAAAGGGGGAAGAAAAGGAGAGATGATGGAAAAATGGGAGGGGATGCAGGAAGGAAGGAAGGAAGAAGGAAGGAAGGAAGGAAGGAAGAAAGGAAGGAAGGAAGGAAGGAAGGAAGACAAAGAGGGAAGACTGAAGAGAAAAAAAAGGACTAAGAAAGTTTCACAGTGGGAATAAAAAAACAGTAAAGAGCAGGACAGGAATTGTCAGGCCCATCCTGGCTGCTTTCCCTGGTGTGTCCTGGATCAACCTTGGGCCTCAGCCTCAGCTCGCATTGGTCCAGAGGCTGCAACCCAGGCCCCTGGGCAGTACAGGAGGCTTCCTCTGTGCATATCTCCTTTCTCCTAGGAGCTGCAAGTACCCTCAGAAGGTGCTCCGGTCATGTTGGGGACTTGGTTCAGGAGACGCGCTACACAGACTGAGTCACTGAAACTGAAAAAAGGTGAGAAGTATTGAGCCTTAAGCTGCATGGAGTTCTTCTACCCAAGTCAAATCCTTCTCTCTCCAATGACCAGGGGCCTCAGTCCATTTCCTTGTTTCTATCACCTCTTGAGATGCGCAGCCTCCGAAATCATGAAACGGCTCTTCAGGATGGTCCCATTCAATTCCTCTTCTAACGGAGGCCTCCAAAGTGGAAACTCCTTGCTCAAGGACACACAGCTGCTTAGGGCCAGAGGAAGCAAAGTCCTCAGCCCTCTCGCCTCCCGTCATCTGGCCAAGCACTTTTCAAACCCAGCCCTGGAGGGCTCCTGTTTCCAGTAAATTCTGTGCTGATTCTTGGCATGAAGAGAGGAAATGAAGAGGGTAGAGGAGGAATGTAAATAAAGGGAAACTTTGGGATTTCATCTAATATATAATTACAGTACCCATGGCGGTGGCCCTGGCTGCTTCTGCGATGTGCTGCCCAGGCTGTGCCCAGGCCGGGGCGGTGTCCTGGGGCTGATGGGGAACCCAGCAATGCTCCATCCAAGACGCCAAGCCCCCTGGGCTTTGAGAATAGCATCTTTGAGCCAGGAGCCTGGACTTGTTTGCAGAAACACATGGCAATCTGGAGATGCTAGGAAACAACTCAGCAGATGAAAGCTGGGGATCCCGGGCATCTCAAAAAATGCACTGGGAATACATCCCTAGGAGGAGCAGGGGTCCTTGTACAGACTCAGGGCTCAGCTGTTTGCATGGCGCTTGCCAGGACTGCAGAGGCAGGGCAGACTTCGGAGTTCAGTGGCAGCCATGTCATTTTTGGTCTCAGGATTGAAAATCTGTTTTCAACTCATCTGGGCATGGATCTTTGCACAAAAGATCCCTTTAAACTGCTTCTACCCCCTGACCCCATCATTTCTATATGTCCACTTCTTCTCATAATCTAGTGTGGTCATGTCGAGTTCAGGCTCTTAAAATAAATTGACTGAGTTCAAATATTGGCGTCTCCACTTACCAGCTTTGAGGCTCTGGTCAGTTACCTAAACTCTCTGTGTCTTAGTAGCTTAATCTGTTGGATAAGAATAATAGTAACTGCCTTAGAGATCTGCTCTGAAGATTAAATTAGATAATATTTATGATAGATTACATATATATATATATATATAGAGAGAGAGAGAGAGAGAGATGGATAGATAGATAGATAGATAGATAGATAGATAGATAGATAGACAGAGAGATAGATAGAGGCATAGACAGATAGAGATAGGTATAGAGATAGGGTATTAGACCATAGCCTGGCACACAGTGGTGGTCCCCTGAATATATGGTGAGGAAGTGAGTTACAGGTGTGGGAGAGTGAAGGGAAGAAGTCAGTTTCTCTGGATTTCTGCGTTGACTTGGAAGTTTGTTAAAATCATTCAACAACTACTTACTGGATTCTTTATTCGCATTAGGCACTGTTCTAGGTCCCAGGGATAAAAGCAAGATAAAGAAGGCAGACACAGACTCTGCTCTAAGCAGCTGACAGTCTGGTGAGAAAAGACAGACAGCTAATGAGTAAACAGATACTAAATCAATGCATCTTTAGTAAGTACCATGGCTGTGTGTGTGTGTGTGCGTGTGTGTGTGTGTGTGTGTGTGTGCATGTGTGGTGTGGCAGGAGGGAGCTACTGTAGATAAAGTGGTCAGAGAAGGCCTCTCTAACGAGATGACATTTAATCATGGACCTGACGGAGAATGAGGAACCAATCACGGAGAGAGCCAGGAAAAGGCCATCCTGGGGAAAGGCAACAGTCAAAGCAGAGACCTTGAGGAAGGAACAGACTGGTACATTTCTAGCAAGTGTGCCTGGGAAGTGAGGAGAAAAGGTGCCAGTGTCAGAGAGGAAGGCTTAGCTTGCTACCCCATTGGACTGCTGTGGACACAACGGTTGCCACCCCAGGCACACCGGCTTAGGTAAAGTGCATAATGACAGATCGTCCTAACAGATACTTCTCCTCCACCCACCATTCATTAAGTACAGACAATGAGTCACACACTACCTTGTGCTCCTTTTCATGATTCAGGTCATAGAAGCCTCACAATCCCACGAAGTAGGTCCTATTATGATTCCATTTTACAGATGAAAAAAACTGAGCGTCAGAGAGGTTAGGAAACTTGTCCAAGGCCGCACAGTGGGTAGGTGCTGGCACTGTCTTCTGATTTCTAAGGCCTGAGACTACCTACGTGTGATAGGGAGTCGGGGGGAGGTTGGTGGATTCAAAATGGTCCCTGCCCTTCCGGTGCTGCTCTTTGACAGAATGATTATGATAAGCCTTCATGTGCATGTGACCTGATGAAAAATGACCAGCCCTTTCTCATCAACTCTCCAGTTTAATCTTTGCAACAACTGAGGGGGGGGGTATAATTATCTCCATTTTGTGGATGAGATTAATTAGCTCCATTTTACAGATGAGCACGATGAGGCGTGAAGTGTCTTCCCGGGGTCTGTGGGCTGCAATCTGGGCCTTCCCATCCCCAGTGCTTTTTCCATTGCAAAGAGGATCGCTAGCAGTCAGAAGGCCCTCTTCCGCTCGCCCACGCATACCCTCACCAGGCACTTCGGACAACGCCACACGTGTCAGTGCACAGGGCAGGGACAGCACACAGGGGGGAAGGGAAGGCAGGTGTGAGAGTCAGCATGGGTGTTAATCGCAGCTCTGCCTCTTCCTGTCATGTGACTTTGGGAAAAACGTCTACTCCTTGAAGCCCCAGTTTTCTCATCTGTGAAATGGGAGATGATGATGATGATGATGATGATGATGATGATACCAGATCCACAGGGTTATGGTGAGGATTAGATGAGACAGCACATGTAACATCCTTCACAAGTTTCCTGGCATGTGGCAACTGCTCGATAAACTAGTGTTGTCAATACCACTATTATCCAGGATGTCTGGGAGGCACAGAGACGTGAGACTGTGGGGTGCAATCTGCACCCCTATCTCAGAGTTTCACCTTTCCATTGCACAGATGAGGACACCGAGGCCAGAGGAGGGGACGGCCTGGCCCCCGGTGGCACTGGGAGCACGTGTGGAAGCTGCTGTCTGCCACCTGGCCTCAGGCTCTCTCCTCACAGCGCCTTCCCTTCTCCAGGGCCCTGCTGTTCCTCTTGCTCCTCTCCGCCAGCTTCACCGCCCCCTGCCCTTGCTGCATTTCCCCGAACCTCTGGTCCCACCATGGGTGTTGGCACATGGTTGCGGTACCCAGGCTCCCTTGGCATTCTTTTCACAGAGCTGAGGCTAGAGAGGTGAGGGTGGGCCTGGGGCAAGCCTCTGAATGTGTGGGAATGAGTTCCCCACCCCAGGAATCAGGCCTGGCTGCCGCTGCGTGTTTGCTCAGGACCCTTTGGCAGTCATCCACGATGAGAAAAAGGCAAGGCGGCCAAGACAAGACAGAGGCTAATTACCTTGGGTAATAGGAAATTGGGGAGTGGCAACAAGGAGGGTGTCTAGGCCTCTGGCCAGGCAAGGGCAGGGACCACAGATGACCAGCCTGGCCCGCCTGACCCATGTGCCCTGAGTGGAGATTCCCCGGCAGGGTCACCCCCAGGCTCCAACAACCCAAGAGTGTAGGGGCTGGCTACACTGTCAGACCTTTTGCGGACCCTCTCTCCCTTTGCTGCTCTTTGTTTTCATTCAAAAGCCAAACAAATGAAACAAACAAGGAAATTCAATTTAAACAGGGGCCGAGTGCTGATGTTTCTGTTTTGTTACACCAGGGTGAGCTTAGGACAGAAAATCTGCTTTGACTTTCACTCCTCCAATTGGTCTCAACCCTGTGGCGCTGTGTAAAAGCACATGCATGGCGAGGCTGCAAGAGCAATTCGCCTTTCTAGGTGTGGTGGAGAGAGGGAGTTGGGATGGAGGCGGCCGGATTCAGAGAGAGAGAGAGAGAGAGAGAGAGAGAGAGAGAGAGA